>NC_135587.1:25526875-25887500 GCF_965152235.1 Eretmochelys imbricata | reverse complement strand
TTATGCATTTTAAAAAAAAAATGTTCCCCTAGGACTTTTCTCTTTCCTCCAGGTGACCTACTGATAGGGTGTGGTGGTATTGTAAATCTGGAACTTTTGTTGCAGGGAAAGGCAACTGCATCCTATACAGGTGGGGACTAATTCACATGAGCGTGTATGCTCTGTTGTTGTATTCCTTCGTTAGTGACCTGGTTTAGCAGGACTACCTTCTCTTCGGTTCAGAGACAAGGTAGGTGAGGTAATGTCTTTTACTGGATCAACGTCTGTCTCTTGAGCTGCATAGAGCTCTTCAGGTCTGGGGCCAATATCCTGGGACCAGCACGGCTACAGAAACTCTGCAGTGCAACAGCTGTTCATCTCACCTCCAGCAGTACTAGCAGGAGCCATGTGTGTGTGTCCTGGGCAATGTTTACAGGCCCAGATTAGGGCCCCATTGTTTGGCGCTGCACGAACCACATGGAGGCGTGGCCCCTTTCCCAGAGACCGCACAGTTTTTGAGAAGTGTAAGGACTGGGTGTGATGAAATCTGAAGAGGGGGTGGAAATGAGGATAAAGACCCAGGAACATGTGACCACATCGACTAGCTTGTGCACCACTTGATGGTTCATTTACATGCTTCACTCCAAGAAGTGAACTAAGACTCCACTAATGTTGATTTATGCATAGAAGATGTTCCAGTGATGGGTGGTGGTATAAAACCCTAACATAGATTAAATAAGTTTTAATGGATTTAAATAAAATAAATATCAGCATCTGGCCACCCATTTAGTGCTAATGGGTAGTTACCATTCATTCCTTTCTCTGCTTGCCTAGCTTGGTTTGAGTTTGGTACACGGCTGTAGATGTAATTCTCAGCTCTATCAGGAGGAATTCAAACTGCTGCGTGCTGCCAGTGGCAGTATCATCCGGCGAGCTATTTCATGGTTATTTTCAGGCATCATTTTCATTTGCCTTGAGTGTAACATTGTCCTACCATCATTTCTAAAGTTAGGAGACCTCATTTATCCTCAGCTTAGTTGTACCTTTCCTCACAAGCACTTTTCAGAAAAGTAGAGAATAATTCAGGTATCCTGGCTAAGAGTAAAACACATTTGACTGTGTATGGGTTGCACGGAGCACACGAGGCCACTACCTTCAGATACACTGTCATGCTGTGGTGGCAATAAGCACCGCACTTGGTGGGAGGCGGTGAGTAAAGTATTAGGGCCTGGTACTACAAACCTTCCAAAGTGTAATGCCCATTGATTTCAGTGGACATCATCGCAAGATTGGGTCCTTGGTGATTTGGCTGAATTATTTTATCTCATTACAGCAATTACATGTGTCTTTCTCTGGTTTAAATTGGACACAGATTTAATTGGATGTCTGTTATTACTGGCACTTGTTACATTTGTGAATGATTTATAATCCTCTTTTTTCCCCCCCAAACGAATTTGTTGTAAAACCAGAATGTCTAGGTATTTTTACTTTGGGGGGTGGAGGTAAAGGAGAACTTGAAAATGATTTTTAAATGAGAGAACTTTCTATTATATTTATCTGTCTAGAGGCCATAAATTTGTTTCAGCAGATTAAATACTGACTACTTTATAAAGCCCTGTTTTCTCAAACCTCTTATCAGCAGCACTTGGCAGTAATCACACCTAAGGAAACTTGTAATTTTCCTCAAGGAGGTGACACTGACAGAATTAAAAATGAAGGGGCCCCCTGAAAAGCCAGTTCATTACAAATTAACAGTGGTCCTAGCAAAGCAGTGGGCTAAGGCGTGTCAAATAGCGATATGGATAAAGAAACCCAGCATTTTAAGCTGTCAGAGCTGGGAGCATAGCTAGCCTTAGAACAAATTAATCACATATTGTCAACGCAAAGTTGCATCAAATTAACACATCGGATTCCAGCATATTAATGTGAGAATGCTTTCACCTGATTATTACTGCAAACCATTGCCACTCTCTGACTGCAAAGATATAATTAAATTGCTAAATAGAAAGTGCATATGATATCTCTGCATGCATTTAGAATGCATGAGCTGAAAAGATCACAGCCTAGTAAGTGACAGTTTCTATTTGTAGGCAGAAAAACTTCACTTTTTTTCCCCTTTTATTTACTTGGGAGTACTAGAGTATGAAATTAGAAAAGTTAGTTGTTATTTGCACCCTGTACAACTTAGGTGAAATACAGGTTTAATTTAACTGATTTGCTACACTGACTATGAGTACGTAATTACCTTCACTCTTCTCTGTATTTGCCCTGCAAAGAAACAGAATGATTTGGCACAATAGCCTAAGGTGTTACAAGGCTATAAAAATAGTTGCATATCTGTTACAAGAGATGCTGCCGAATGTTTCAAGAGGGATCACTGTTCAGTTTATTTGGAACTGGCCTTTTCCCTTCAAGTTTGTGGGGATCAAATATAATCTAAAAGAGGGAAAAGTTTGTTACATGGTCCAGGCATATTAAAATATTTGGGCTTGCCTCTGAGTTCAGTACTCTCAGAAAATCTGTCTCAGACTGAATGAGAATCCAAACCAAGGTACTCTGTGTGTCTGTCTTACTGCCTAAAAAAAAAAAAGTACTTCAGGGGGAAACCCTAACAGTATGTTGGTAAAGAATTACCAGCTGAGAGCTCCTGCCATTTTATTTGGGGCACTCTGGAATTTCATGTCCTTGGAAGGACAAGTGGTGTCTTGACTTATGTCACTGCACTCTTTTTCAGCAAAAAGAAAAGGAGGACTTGTGGCACCTTAGAGGCTAACAAATTTATTTGAGCATAAGCTTTCGTGAGCTTCATCAGATGCATTGAGCTGTAGCTCACGAAAGCTTATGCTCAAATAAATTTGTTAGTCTCTAAGGTGCAACAAGTCCTCCTTTTTGCGAATACAGACTAACTCGGCTACTACTCTGAAACCTGTCTTTTTCAGCAGTGCACTCCTTCATCTCTTCCCTCCTTTTCACTCATTCCACCTCTGGCTTCATGTTCTCTTTCATGCCTTATTCCCCAGACAGGAAGAAAATAAATCAGAATGGTGAGGGTGAATAGTGGGCTCACAGAGCCCCTGTCATGAGAGACGGGGCAGGGGGGTTGCTGGAATACCTTGACATAAAGGATGTGAAGGTGGCACACAGGGAGCTTGTGGGGAGAGGGCATGGAGTGATGCAAGGAGCCCCTGGTTTGTGCAATGGGCTTAGCCTACAGAAGCAACAAAGTGCACAGCCCTCTTATTCTATGTTAATATTAACAACTGAGGAAGGGAAGGCATCTGCTTTCTTGAGTGTGATTCAAGGAGGTTTGGCCACCTAATTCTGCCAAGCTGAAGCAGTTCTAGTATATTATGCACTCTTCTTGCCTCTTTCTTTGTCCCTGAATCCCCTGAAAAAAGTTGTTTTGTGCCATGCCACTTAATTTTTTCCTTTTAAAAGCTATTATTACCTCCTCCAGATTACATCTGAAAATCACATTCAAACACACTATTATTCGCCTAAAGGTGGATGAATAGTTTAGCATTGTGGAATTTGGGCAGGGTGCCATGCAGTTAATACATTTTTCCTGTCAAGTAATAAATGGCTATTGAGTACTCTGTCCATTAAACTGTCCAGGAGCACCCTTTTCCTAGTCTCAAAACCCCTTTGGGTGTCTTGAGTGCTGGAGTTACCGTGATTTTATTACTTCCAAAAGAAATGTCTGTGAGTGACATTGCAGTGTCAGCTAATTAATTTTGGCCGATGCTGTTACTACTTGATAAATTCCAGGCGTAGCATTCTTTACAATGGCTGCAGCAGCTGATTCTAGTGTGGCTTATTGAAACATCTCACTTTCCCACAAGCTTTTGAGTGCACTCTTTTGTGGGAGAGTTGCATCCATCTCTCCAGAAGATCTGATTCAAGAAAAATTACCGAGCCTTTGTCAGAATGAAAACCTGTGAGATGGCCTGTGCAGCTCTTGTAAATGTTTAGGTGTTTGTCTCCTCTGTTTGTTAACCAGGAGGCTGGTTTGCTTTTTAGGAGACACCCCTAAAAACGTACAAAACTAAGCAATTTCACTGTACTTGTATGACAACACCCTGGGATTTGTTGGTTAACTTGCACTACAATTGGATCGGTTCAGATGAGGTACTACGGGCATCTTGCAGAAAGCGTTGTCATTCATGCAGGATGATACATGGACAGCAGTATTGCAAGACATCTTAAAAACAACTGTGTAATTATGACATTGCTGTATCTCCTCTAATTTGTGATCAGCATGGTAGGGCAATGTCAGATTGCATAGCCTCTGTTCTAGTTTGATTTGAGAAGATGGCTAGCCATGAAACATAGCTGGAAAGATTAAAAGATATTAATAGCTTTAAAATTAGTTTTGTATTATCAGGGAGGAGCAACAATAATAGTTTGTGTTAGCGTTTGGCGTGGTGTTGGGTGTTAAGATATGAACTGAGGTTTGGGTGGATGTTACTGTATCCTTATCCAGTGATTTCCTTGATTTTGAGTGATTGTGTTGGTAGGAAGTGCACTTCAGCAACCTTAACTCTAAGTTACTGGCATTTGTTGTGTTGGAATAAATAATAATTTTCCTTGAATGGGTGAATTTCAAATAATGTCTTGAAATAAAGACTATTGTGAATAGCAGGCAGGAGTTCATTAAATGCTTCTGAACTAGCCCTATAAATAACCAGAGGATTTCAGAACATTTCAGAAAAATGCTCATTTCTTTCAAAACGTGCAAAGCCTGCACTTCTTACTATGAAACTCATCAGAACTGTTGAGCAGAAAGGAAAAAAGGCCAATTATAATGAGGAGTAGGAAATAATTGTAATGATTGTACAGTTTGGGCGTGGATCTGATGAGGTTAAAAAGTATTTCCAAAGCAAAGGTCATTTAATTAGAATAAAAATTTTAAAATAAATTTTATAAGACAGTCTAATTTCTTGGTTAAGTCATATTACATTTTACTCTGTTTAATTGATTTTCATCTTTCACTTAATTATAAATTTTGCTCCAAATGAAAAATGTTTACAAGTTAACATTCTTATGGATTTGTTTTATTAGCAAAAGTATTAAAATATCTCTTTTGCAATAGCCTTGAGGGTTTTATTTCCAGGTATATTACAGGAAAATTTAATCCATTTTATTTATCTCAATGTCCTTTTAGTTTGTTGTGAGGAACATTTTAGGCCACATGTTTATCCGGCTCTTTGTGCTTGAAATGCAAGTTTTCAAATTGTGACACCAGGATTATGGGACCATAACAACTTAGATCTTGGGACCTTTCATAGGACCATGCTAATACCTGAAAATTCATCCAGTAAAGAACTTTATTTTGCTTAAATACAGTTGCAAAAGAGAGTCTGTTCTTTTTTTCCATTAAAACAGACATTTTCAGGGTCTTTAACTTGGCTGTTTCTGAACAAATTGTTTGAAACAGGAATAACTTGGCCACTTTAGTTCAGACCTTATCACCCACTTGAAGGAAAAAAGTACACTCCACCCAACTACTTTAATAACATTCAAAATTCTATACTAACTATACTAACATTCAATATTTGTATAATTTGCAGTATCCCTCTTTCTTTCAAAAACAACTGATAAATAACCTCGGGTAGTATAAATGTGATATGTGTTTAAAGACAAACAGTCAGCCCCATTTGCCTTTTAATTTAAGGATGACTCTGAATCCCACCTGGCTTTGATGTCCTACTTATGAAGTTTGCCCCCATTAAAAGTGTATTACTCTGCCTTCCATTGCATACAACATGTGTTTATTTGCATGCCTGAAACAGAAAGAAAACTGTCTTGTCTGTCTGTATTTCTCTTGTTAGTGCCAATTCCTTTACTTAAAAAAAAAAAAAAAAAAAAAAAAGTTTAAATGAATCATAGATTCATAGATATGGAATATTTGTCTTAATCCTCTGTGGAAATACCAGTTTACTCGAAGGTTAAGCCAACTTGTTTGTGTTTAGTGTGGTACCTTTGCTGTAACTGGCAAGAAGAAAACTCCAGGGAAATATTGGAGTACAGTTTTTTAGAATAAACAGAAAACATACAATATACTACAGTTTAGACAAAACTATTAAACTTAGCATCCAGTGGCTATTTTGAATTTAACTATCTAAAACCTTTCTACTCCTGTTAGTATTAACACTGGCTTAAGTCTAGAGGAATTTTTCACTGAAAAACACTTAACGCTGCCATTGAAACACAAACTCTTTAAAGTCACTTTTTACATTCCTGGCATTTCAGAATGGTATGTCTTTTTAGAATTGACTGCTGAAAAAATAAAGTGGCTTTTCAGCCCCCCATCCCCACCCCTGCTCCCCTCCCCCTTTTGATAAAATACTGCTGAAATGGCCCAGCAGACAATATTTTAAGTGTGATGGTATTAGAAATACAAAAGCTTCCTGAAATTAAACTCCATACTTACGTTGCAGTATTGGTGTTAATCTTTCGTTGACACAAAAACTAGTTAGACGGGGGGGTGAAGTAATGTCTTCTATTGGACCAACGTTTGTTAAACTGGTCTCTCTCACCAACAGATGCTGGTCCAATAAAAGATATCACCTCCCCCACCATGTGTGTCTTAATATCCTGGGACAGATATGGCTACAGTTACAACTGCATACACAAACTAGATGACAATTGGTGATAACAGGAGCAGTTGCTATTGTGGAGAAAGTTCATTTAAACTTACAAGTTATGAAGGATGAAAAATACTAATAGTATTCCAGCACTTAGTTGGGCTGCGGGGGAGGAGAAATAAGAGTAAACAAACCTTAATATTTCCAATCCCAGACTTCTTTCCCCAAAGTGTAGTAAACTGTAATTCTGAAATAAGGTTTCTGTCACATGCAAGGTAGCTTTCTTTTAATTAAATTAGTCAAAATGGCTTTCAGCTTGAAGTGATTTTACTGTCATTCCCCGACAATCCAGCCCTCCTTTAGCTCAGCAATAGTCATGCCTTGTGTCTTTCATCCCAAAGCACTTTACAGACTTCTTACAGGATAATTTAGTTGGAGATTGGTCCTGCTTTGAGCAGGGGGTTGGACTAGATGACCTCCTGAAGTCCGTTCCAACCCTGATACACTATGATTCTATCACTTTTATGCTATCATGGAGCCACCTCTTTGGAGCAAAATACTAAACAATTAAGAGTAGGAAGTAAAAACTTATCCCATATCTATTTGGAAGTGTGGAGGAAATGTATGGTGTTAGAATGTAATTATCAGAGAAAGATTTAAGCCAAAATATTGGGATGAACATCTTGCTCTTCTGAAAAATGCCATGAGAATTTTAACGACCAAGCTTAGCCAGGACCTCAATTTTGTTTCATCTCAACAACAATGCAGGAATTATGGTGGTCTGTTTATTTTGAGAGTGTCTATTATGCTATGTAAAATGTACACATATATAAAAGTAGGCAGTAAATATCTCTTTCTTGCTTGTGGTAGTATTGTACTCCCTAAACATTTGAAATAAAGGTACTAATACTATAATATTAGTAATAATCTATGTACACATTCTATCTGGTGAACACAGTGCTGGGCAGTTCTCCCAAGACAGTTAATGAAAGCTGCATATGTAACTTTCCGGACACAACAGTAGTAAAAATGGTTGACAATACTTCAATTTGGCAAAAAACACAGGATTGGCACCTCCAACAGCAAACTGATAAAACTCCAGTCTCGGATTTTAAGATGTTTCAAGCTACTAGTGAAAGACTGAGTAGAGTCAGCTGTGGGAAATTTGTTAAGCTACTGTTGTACCTTAACTAAGCAGTCAGATTTTGGGAAGGATAAATCCTTGGATAAAAACTCTGTTGCAGATTCAGGGAATCTTGTGGAAGTCCTGGAAAAATCTTGTACTAAATCTTGTGTTGTAAATCTTATTATCCTTTATTCTGCATGCTATGATTCTCGTAATTAGTTACTCTTTTGTCAGTTTGGAAACAGTGTTATATTGCCAGACAGGGTATTTTGGTGTCCTCCGGTCTTCTTACTTGTCTCCCTACTCTCTAAACTTAAGCCCTTACTTATGGATGTTTGGGGTGGGAGTGGTAGATCTCAGATCTAGCTTTTCTGTATCTCATTAACTATATCTGAAATAATAATAAAGGACAGGGCATAGATGTAGTGTATTAAATGCTGTCTGCATTGTAGTGCTGTATAACAGTGTTTTCTAATTTGTTCATAACGAGAGACAGATTACCAAATATCTATGGGCTTGCTGAGAGATGCATCTTACATCTACAAGGCCTTGGTAAACTTTTCTAGAGAATGAGCTTTACAGCGTGTTGCAAAAAGAGAAGATAGTCCTATGTAACCACACTAAGCAGGGTGGATAAAAATAAATGATTAAAGTTAGAAGTTTTTATTTAAATCAGATTTTTTAATTTAAATTAAATACAGGGGTTTTTTTAAATTAAAATTAAATTTGAAATTGACAATTTATGTTAAAGCCTAAGCTGCTTATAATATATTAAATCATTTAAATTGAATACAAAAATAATATTAAGCAGTAATGTTTGATGAAAAGTTTTTTAAAGAAAGTCAGACCACTGAACTGGTGGAAGTCAATGGCTAAGCACTTAGAGCCAGAGTTTGTTGAAATGCTAAACCAGCTTTTCACCGCCGTAGCTTCTTTTGCAGGTGCAGACATAATACTTTCTTCATTTTAGCTTATTCAGCTAGTTCCATAACATGATTAGTGCATGCAATGTTAATAAACCAATTGGGAGTTGAAAGAGCAGGAAGCTTGTTTTTTTTCTTGCAATCTGTGAATAAAAGCTATGACTAAAAGTGAGTGGATGAGGTCTATTAGTTCTAAAATCTTAAAGGACATGGTGACCAGAAATAATCAGTTCAGTTCATTAACTACAGGTAATACTTCCTTTATATAAAAAAAACCTATTTGTTTTAAGCACACAACATTTTTGATAAACTTTTTCTTCTTATCTGTTCAGCACATTTAAGGAAGTTTTATTTAATTAAAAAATATAAAATGCTGGTTTTGTGCATTTTAATTTATTTGAATTTCCATCAAACTAGATCTTGAGATTAAATCAGAAAAAATTAATCTAGTAAATAAGAAATGACTCATACACCATTTTTAACATGATAAAATGTAAAAATTAAGAATCTGAATAAGTGTAAGTTAAGATATAGAATTGCTTAAATAAATGTGTATAGATATGGCATATCCTTCAGGTTTGCAAAAAGAATCACTAAATTTAGTGTAACAGCTATATTTAGTTGCAAATCAACGTATTTAAATGGTTAGCAACCACTGAGACTCAACCTTTCTTTAGGAAAATAACCAAAAAGTACAAATGCAAAACATTATTAAAATGATTATTTAAATCAAGCTTTCCTGCTAGCTAATTTAAATAAATCCAGCCTGGCACAAAAACATTTATTAATTCACGGTTAGTATCTGAAGACAAGAAGTAGCATCAAGAAAGGACCCTTCAGCTTGTGCCCTCAAGTATGCATCTTTTTATATAAGGAAGAACATGCCTTATCTTCAGTGTCCAATAAAGTGTAACTTGCTTTGTCATGAATTGTAGGAATAGCTCTAGATTCTCTCTCTTCCTCAGTGTTTAGGCCAAAAAGCTTTGTTGACCTTATTACCAGACCCATAACTGTTCAGATTCAGTTTGAAAATTTTATATTTAGCCTCGTTGCCAGATAATCGGCTGAGGTCCTATGGTACCCGGATTATTTGTTGTAGGCTCCTCCTCTTTGTAACTTGACACAACGAGTTTTATTCGTGGTGCCGAAGTTGCAAATATATATTAAGTAACCTGGTGGTCAGCTTCCTAGTGTGATGTACAGCTTTGTGGCTAACTAAAATAACAAGCAGTTAGTGTTCTCAAACATGCCAGACACCTTTATTCCTAACACCATCCCTTTGAAGGAGGACAGTGTTAATTCCTCCTCTTTACAGACAGGCAAATGGAGAGACAGTGTGATGAAATGACTTGGCCTGCCTATCCCAGCCTTGGTAGAACTTGTGTGTGACTCATTCCTTTCCCTCCCAGTCTCAGTCTAAGTAATATGTGAATCTCTTTCCATGAGCTGAAAAATCCTAGATTAAGGGACAAGGCCGCCAAACCCCATCCAACTCTCTCCAAGCTGAGTCAATGCTACAGGTATCACAGGAAATAAGGACCTGTCTCTGGTAAGCAGCCCAGCTGCTATTCCATTCTCAGTCTCTTAAAAACCATCTCTGATGCCTTTTACTTTAAGGATTTTAGAATATCCTGTTGTGATAATGTCACTAAGCACTTCAGAACATATTTCGATATGAAAACCTACCTAGGTTGTAGGTTCCAGTTAATAACATAGAGAAAAAATTGTTTTAAAACTTAAAATGATTAACTATTAAAATTTTAAATTGAGCTCTGGGGGGAAATGATCTTCTAGGTATGCATTGTAAAAATGATGAGATTTCAGACAGGTTTTACAGATGATGAATTTTTCTTCTTTTTCAAGAATAATTGACCCTTTCTTTCATTAAGCTGTGAACCCTTTTAATAAGGTTTGCTTGATTTCCTAAAAAGGAACCGTGTCTAAGTGTGTGTGACCTCAACCATTGGGGCATTTTGACAGAAAAAGATCACTTAGGTCATCACTGCTCCTTTTTAGCACTTAGATTATAAATATTTGTTCATTGTCGGAAACGTACGTCTTTGCTACTTTAGGTTACCTTTAAAAGTCAACTTGTTTTTCTTTAAAAAGAACAGGAAGACTTGTGGCACCTTAGAGACTAACAAATTTATTTGAGCATAAGCTTTCGTGAGCTTCAGCGGATGCATCCGATGAAGTGAGCCGTAGCTCACGAAAGCTTATGCTCAAATAAATTTGTTAGTCTCTAAGGTGCCACAAGTCCTTCTTTTCTTTTTGAGGACACAGACTAACATGGCTGCTACTCTGAAACTTCCTTTTCTGTGTTATCCTCATTGTTTACTTCAGGATGAGGGAAAATAATTAAACAGAACATCTTTTCCAAGCAGCTGGAGTCAAACTCCAGCTGACTGCAGCACCTGTGAAGACTGTACCTCTGCCTCAGGGCTGAGTGATGCAATGCCAGCCGGGGAGACATGGTGACGATGTGTTCAGAAGTGTACAGATTCATCGTTGTAATGCTCTTGCCCTTCTGTGAGCTTCAGATGGCAAGAATGTCAGTAAATGCAAAGTATCTGGTTTAGACTAATTAGAGGAATGATTTGTGAAACACTGGCTATTTATTTAATTAATCACCAACACAAAGCTATAAAACCCATATTTTAAAAATCCCTGTTAGTTTGCCATGTGGTTAATAGATTGTGGCACATTTGAAATACATCACCATGTCACTTTTTAATGTTCTACCTAAGGTTGGCTAATGTCCTCAAGGAACTTAAGGTGTCTGCTTTATGCAACAATAGCCTAGGATTAGAGTCTGAGACCTGTTTAAGGATTGAATATTTGTAAAAGCATTTATCTTTTGAATAGCATCTGTTCATTAAAATATCTCATGGTATATGTCTAAATATACAAATAATGTAGTTTTTAATTACAAGTTTTTGTTGCACTTTGTTATTACAAAGAATAACTATATTCCCCAGTATTAAAACATGTTTATTGCTAAGTAAAATGCAAATAATTCTTCCAAAGTATACCATTCCTTTCCTGGTGTATGTAAACAGTGAGATTAGCGTTATTTAACTAATGCATTTTTGTTGTGGCTATAACCATCTATTTTGATAAATCGGAATATGCATTCCACTTTTCATCAGCACTGTTGTAACTGAATAGGTCAGGGCATAATATCCCTAGGTAGTTGAATACCATCTCAGCTAAACTGAAATTCAGCCCTTTGTGGAAAGCCTGTGCAAGTCCCTGTGTGTAACTTCAGTGGTGTGTAGGGCTTATGCAGGCATGTTGCATGCAAGTGTATTTCACTCCTGGTGAAACTCCATTTGGGGATGGCAGGAGAGAAGATGGACTGGGCTTGCCGAAGAACTGATATTAGCATTAAAGCAAATGAGACCTCCTGGGCTCTAACAGGGGATTGATTTTCCCCTCTTCCAAAGGGATTTGACAGAAGAGAAGTATAGCAGGAAATCCTATTTATAATACTTTTTAAGTAAACATTTTTAATTTAAGGTAAATTGTGTAAGTAAATACACATTAATAGGATTGGAATATGCCTTTGTTATATGAATTATATATTATACCTTGCTTTTAGCTTACTCAGGTTTATTAAACTAGAGCAGTGAACACCAACCAGACGAGAGCAATTTGGAACGTTTGATTATATAATTATACGTGTAACGTACCTTTGTTTCCCTGACGTTCTGTATGAAAAACAATTCAGGTGGAAGCTTGCAAGGAAATGGTACAGCTCTTGATGTTGTTTTTTTCAGCTCGATATTGTATAATTAACTGGTACATTCAGAGGGGGGCTAGAATAAAACATGAGTATGTTAATGCAGCCTGGAGCTGATGTGATAGTGATCATTCCAATGCAGATAAAGCATTTCTTATAACCGTCATTGCCTACTGGAGCCTTTGAAACATCTGGACCTTTAATTGAAAAATAGTATGATGTTGTACAAGGCAGAGATGCTAAGTGAAGTCAACAATTTAGAATAAAAAATAATAGTATTTACCTTTTATTTAAGTATTAAGACTTTGTTATGCTTTATATAGCAGGAAATTACTGGGTTAAATTTTTATGAACAGTGACAGCGTGAATGAGATAAATTAAATGAGAATGCTAATGCAATTTTACAGACCTTGTGTATACACTGTATACACTGCAGTGAGATAAATGATGGTCTGTTTGTCAGGGAGAGGAGCAGCTATTGAGGGTTCGTTCATTTTAGTGCTCAGTTCTTTGAACTGTCAGACCATAGTCCAGTCACTCTGTTTAACTTCCTTGGAATTATTACAGCTACTTCAGGTAGCTGACTATAAAAAAAACAATAATCATCATCATAATTAATAAACTAGTCACTTGTCACTTACAGTGATAACATGCACTTACAGTGGGATTACCATCTGTTGGAACAAGTCGTTCCTATGTTTCCATGAGTGGTACAATGACATGCAGAACACAAGATCTTAGGAGGGAAATGCAGTTATTTTGTGTGTTCATGTGAACACTAGAACCTAGAGATATTCTGAGCAAAATTAACTTATTTAAAATGAGCTGACATTTTCACAAGACTTGTTCAGATAATATGTAAATAAAATAAAAAGAACTGGCTAGTCAAATTATTAACCAACATACTGTTGTGAACCTTGGTTTAATATACTGCAAATTACTCACTGTACCAAAATCCACAAGTCCCAGCCATACTTCATATTCCTGATTTGTGTTGGTCTCTTCTAAGAATGCTCATGTATTTAGAATGAAGCCCTCATTTCTATCTTGCTGGACACTGATTCCAATCTCAAGCAAATGCCAGTAATATCTTCATGCCATCGTATGTTCTGCCAGATGTAAATAAAAAACCATTTTAAAAACATTTTAGAGTATTTAAACATTTTATTGGGTTAATGGTTCATATCCTTATTTTTGACCCCTAAAAAGCTATTTTACTTTAAAAAAAAAAAACAAAAAAAAAACCAAATCATTTCTGCTACTTTTTAAAAATCTTATTTCATTACTTTTGTTTTTGGATTAAACAAAATTTGACTTTAAAAGCATTATCAGAGCATTTTATTTTTCAGAAATCCATAGTGTAGAAAATGGTGGCTTTCATGCACTTCTACCTACAAAAGGATTGTGCTTTTAGAGAAATAAAGTCTTCGTTGATAAAAACATTTGAGCGTGGATCCTCTAATCTGTTGGTCCTGCTGTTTGTTTAAAAATTGGATGCTTAAATTGGGGGAGTTGGGTGCTTAAATTCTGCTTGATTGGTTCTTCGTTCAGTGCATATATTTGTAACTTTTTCTGTATGTTGTATAAAATACCTATTGGAGTGAGTTACGTATTGGGATACAAGCTTTATATATGGTACAGTGTGAAATAATCCTGTCACCTGAAACAAAAACATTTCACTTATACAGTTTAAGAGTCAGAAGAAATTTTGCATTTGGAAAAATATCTCTATTTGTTCCTATTTTCTCTAATGTTTTATATTGTTTGCTAGGTGGTGAATCAATTATTTGAATTTATACTGATGGAGCAAATAAAGTAGTAAGCTCACTTGTGCCAAGGCCATCTAATTAAATGCTAACTTTGGATAAGCTGGATGTGTATGAAAGATTAATTTTAAGAGGTTTTTATGACTCACTAAGTAATGGTTCAGTAAAATCTGCATATTATATCATTAGAACATCTAATGTTAAAGTGATATAATATTTAGTCACAAAACTCTGTTGTATTGTAAGATGCAGTAAATTATTATTGTTTAAAAAATTGATCATATTTTTCTCTAGGAAATGTTTATGGACTCTATTTTAATTTTCCACCATGAAACATAGTAAAATACAGCCCAAAAATGAGACAGGTAAAACGCACACTATTTTCTCTTTGAATATTTGTACAGCTTTTCATTATCCAAATACTTGTGAGCTGTTTTTAGGATTAAGTTGTCCTTGTGGTAGTTCAGGATTATACCAAACTTCCTATATAATTTAGGAGAGTTGATAAAGATTATAATATGTAATACTTTATGGTTTTAAAATCTTTTTTGTATTTAAAGTGTACCGGTGGTGTTATATAAAATGATTTAATAATGTAGAGGTCCCTAAAACTGCATGAGGCTGGTGGAATTTATTCAGTATAAACTCTTTCTTTGATGTAGTACCCATAAATTGTATAATTAAACACCCAAGCTTGTAACATTAATGGTCTAATTCGACATCAGCTACGAAAATTCATAGCAGAGTTTCTTGTTCTGTCCTTAACTCTTTCCACTGTGTCTAGGTATTGCAGAAGCATGTATATGTAATATCATGCTGCTTACACTCTTACAATAAACCCGATCAACTATGGAACACCCTTACTATATATCCACAGATTACTGAGGTAATGATCCTTATTTGGCCCCTACCATAGTGTGGTTGTGTTTATTTCAGGCCATGTTTAATATGTGGACCCATGTGAGCAGAGCAGCTCTGTGTACCAAATCACTGTTTGAGGTGGAAGTTCCTTGTGTGTTAATTGGGAGCAGCTTTCCTAAACTGAATAGCTGCCACTTTTATTTTTGATCCCAAAGGTAAGTAATTAGTAGCCAGTGGCCTGTTTAATTAAAGTCTTATAAAACAAAGAAGCAAATTTCACTTACTCAGTAAGCTGCATTTTTTAGCAGTGCAACACTCAAACTATGGGAGTGTAACTCCTAGATAGCAGCAGAGAAGGAGAGCTGCAGGATCCTAGTCAGAGAGGGACTCTCAATGCTTTCAATTGTTAAAGGAGTTAAATAAGTAACCCTGTTTTTCAGATGGGGAAGCTGAGACACAGATGCTAGGTGACATGCTCAGGATCACACAGCAAGTCAGTGGCTGGGCAGAGAATAAAATCCAGAGTACTTGACTCTCAACCCTACACTTCAGCCACAGGATACTGCTGACTCTGACAGCGTTGTTCATGGTGAATGTGTTGAAGAAATGTAAAATTGAAATTCTCATAAGAGCCCAAGTCTGATATAGTGCATGAAAACTATGGGTATCAGAAAGCAATATTAATCTTTTATTTAATAAACAAATGTGTTTGCTTACATCCAGCTTAGATAGTGACTCACCTACTTAAAGGGTAGGTGAGACCTAATATCTCTAACAATAAAAGCTTAATGGAACCAGGATGTGTGATTCTTAGAAAATTAACGAGATATTTTGTCAATTTTATTCCAGACTTCATTTGTCAGGATATGCAGTGTCCAGTGACAAGCTAAAAGAATTTTTTGACAAATTAACTATGCCATAGGTGACAGATCAGGAAAATGTTAATTTAACAGCCCCTTTGTGCCTACCAGATTTATTGAAGGCTATTAAGGAAACTCCAAATGGTAAGGCCCGTGGCCCTGAATGGATTTTCCATTGAATTTTATACAAAATCTATTAATATGTTTGATGCTACTTTTTTGAATATGGATAATCATGCTTTATTTCTTGGGTCACCTGAGCCTTTATAGCTATAATCCACTTCTCTAGTTGGGAACAAAATCCACGTTCACAGTATTGACTGTAATCTGGGTCTGAACAATTCCTCCTGAACAAGTGAGCTTTTATAAACCTCAACAAGACCGTGATAACTTGTGATTGCTGTAGCTAAATCCAGTGTGGCTAGATCTTTGACTCCTGGGCACTGGGACTAAGAATTGCAGTCCAAAAATTACCTCTCTCTGTTCAACCCCATCACGTGGTCCTGTCCTATGCTTTGCACAGGCAAGTAATTGAGACTAATAGAGCTGCTTGCATGAGTAGTATTTTGCAGGATCGGTCATGAATTCATGCACATGAATCTATTCACCCATGTAGAAGCATTCCCAGGCACGTGCCAAATGCTTCTGCAGGATCAAGGCGCACTGGAGTTATGCATGTTCAGGTTTAGTTCATCTAGTCCAGTATCCTTTTCTGACATTGGCTAATACCTGATGTCCCAGAGGGAGGTGCAAGAATCCTTATGCCCTTGAGTTAGTGATTGGCGTATGCCCTGACATCGTCAGCTATCCCAACCTCTTTAAAAGTTTTCATTTAAAAGCATCCCATTTCTAGTTCTTGTAGTTGTAAAGATAACCTACCAATTGTGAACCTTGCATACTCCCTCTTCATAAGGCCCGTAATAAACAGGGGAAATTTTTCAGACATTTTCCACTATTGCTAATAGCGGTTCAGCTCCACCGGCAGTAACAGAATTGAGAACCTTAGTGTATATGAGACGGCACTCTTCTAAGCCCCATGTCCTGTGCCTGTTAAGTGTTTGTGATAAAGGGTTCAGGGATGTCTGTAGTGGATGGTGCTGGACAAAATCTCTAATGAAGTATAATATGAGAGAGAGATTTGGGGGAAGAGAATATATGTTGGGAATGATGAAGAACACAATCTGTGGAGAGATGACTAGGGCAGGAGGAGAGAGAAGGGACAGATGAAAAGACACTGAGGGCAATGCAGGAAAAGTTACCCATGATGTGTGATGGGGAAGAAGAGAATGTAGTGGCAGCAAGAAGGAGAAAGGTCTGACACAAGCATGAGAGATGGCATAATTTGAAATGTATTGTACAAGACGTTTATTGACAGTGTTATAACAGTATTATTATACAATATATAATGTACAATAAGCAGCACACAGATGAAATCCTGGGGCCAGTGAAATCAAAAGGGAAAACTTCATTGGCTTCAGTGAGGCGAGGATTTCACTCCACAATGGTCTTACTCTTTTAAATTGCAGTACACACAGTGCAGGTATTTTACATCCTGGGTAGTTAAATATAAGGTGGATGATCAGGCCCATATGGGCCTGTTAAAATGTCTGTTGTTTGGATTAAGAGCGGAGATAATGTAGTAGTGGCTAAGGGAATAGTGTCTCCCCTTTTGTCTTTTGATTGAAGTACCACTACCTGCCCTCCTCCCCTCTGCTTCAGAGCGTAACGTTTGGGCTCAGCAGCGGAGAAGGAACGGAGGGAGGTCAGACTGCATAGCGCGCAGGGCAGGGGAGGGGAGGTGCGCATGTGCAATCCCACGTGCAGCTGTTGAAGATCTGACTACAGATGCAAAGGCGCTGCCATACATACAGTAGAGCACCCCTGGGGAGACACATCTCAAAGAACCTCAATTACTGCACAAGCTGAGTGGCCCTCTCTTCTCAACCAGGGGTACGCGGAGGTCTTCCAGGGGGTACATTCACTCATCTAGATATTTGCCTAGTTTTACAACTGGCTACATAAAAAGCACTAGTGAAGTTAGGACAAACTAACATTTCCTACAGACGATGACTTCTTTATACTGCTCTATGTCCTGCACACTGAAATGTAAGTACAATATTTAGATTCCAGTCGCTTTATTTTTTAATTATATGGTAAAAATGAGAAAGTAAGGAAATTTTCAGTAATAGTGTACTGTGACATTTTTGTATTTTTATGTCTGATTTTGTAAGCAAGTAATTTTTAAGTGAGGTGAAACTTGGGGGTACACAAGGCAAATCAGATTTCTGAAAGGGGTACAATAGTGTGGAGAGGTTAAAAGTATTGTTCTGTTGGGGGCTGGGCTGAAGACGTGGCAGTTTGTGTCTTGGAGAGTAAAAGGTCTGTGAGGGGACATGAGAACACTGGAATACCACTAAACGCTTTTAATACCTTCCCTAGTTGTTTTTATCTTGCAGTGAAAATGTAAAAATTCACACTAAATTAAAAACCTTTGCTTGAATGTGTCTGTTTCCTCCACAGTGACAGCCCTTACCAGTGCGCCTAGCAGAGGGCCAACAGTTATCCAGACAAACTTATGGTCCTGTTCATATTTTATTAAACTCTTCTGAATCTAGCCATGTTCTTTCTTTTAAACAGATGTGTCCAGTTTCTTCTGTACCTTGAGTAGGTGAGGGAAGGAGATTGCTATACTTATAACTTGAAAAAAATTATTCAACTTCACTGTGTTTGGGCAGTTTTCACAATACTTCCATGCTAATCTACAGTGAATGTAAAAGTACTTTTATTTTTAAGTTACTCTCTTACTTCTATAACTTAAAATTATATTGACACGTCCAATGATTTTATAACAAGAATATGTTCTATACTCCCAGCCTAGGTGTCCAATATTGAATCCTTTTATTCCGTTACCTAAAGCCAGAATTCCTAATGATTAATTCTAATGGTGGTTTCTCTTCTTGGTATAAAGCAAGGATATTATCCTCATGTCAGTTAATTTGTGGGAGGGAATTGTGAAATCTTTTTGCCACTTAAAAGATTATTAGCTTAAAAATAGAGTCCTATCAGCTATAGATTAAACATTTTTCTTCTAACACAAACTTTATAGATCTTTGTTGCTATATTCTTTGTTTTAATTAAGTCTTAATCTCCCTGGTGCCAAATAGATTTTTTTAATACAATAAAATGCAATGATACCAGTTAATCCTTCTTGATTGTCTCCAAATAGTTTTAAATGGTTAGAAGTGGGCTCAGATATATATTGGTTTTGGACTTGCCTTGACCTATAGAAATCATCTTTTATTTATTCTTAACCATCACTTAACTTCCATGTCTGTTTTATGATCCTGTTTCCTGCTGAAGTGAAGAGGTGATTATGTTGTCCATCTGACTTAGGTACAGCCATCATATAGGTTTCTCGTGGTTGGAAAAAAGTGTAGTGTCTGTTATTACTCAGTGTAATCTTCTTGCTATGGGGCAATGTTTCTGAAATGTTTGCAGCTATAAGATTCATGCATGTTATGTGTAGTTAATTTATGTTCTGTAAGTATCTGCTGGCATGACCTGCCTGACTCCTAGCCATGATGCCCGACTCTCCTTCCTTCCTTTCTGTTTTGATGTGGAGGCCAGTTTCCACTTCCTCCCCCTTTTTATATACCCTGGGGGAGAGAGACTCCTGCATGTTCACCCTTTAAATTTTTGTGCATCAGAGTGGCGACCCTTGGACTTGCTTCTGAGAGTACCGATAGCGTCCACGTATAGTCAAAGAGGGTGGGGTCAGGAGGAGAGGAAATGAAACAGGCCATCTCTGAGGTAAGGCCATGGAGCATTTAAAAACAAAGTGCAGTTTTGAACTGTATCCTGAAATGATTGGGAGCCAGTGAAATTGTTTGAGGACCTGGGTGATGTGGTTGGGCTTCTTTGTACCCTTGAGATAACCGGCAACAACATCCTGTATGTGCCAGAGTCTGGGCGCATGGGATGCCATTGAGAAGGGAAATGCTGCAATATTAAGGCAGTGCCGTACGCACTATTGCAACAGTCAGTTGTGGTAGGTGAATTTGCAGGGGTAGGAGCTGAGGACAGAAGCAGAAGTTTAGAGTCAGGGATAATGCTAAAGTTGAAGACGTGGCGGGAAGTTGCTTTGGGAACATAGGTAGGGTTTATAGTAATTCTTTATTGAAGATCTTGTGGTGGAAATGTTGAATGTTTCCATAAATGGTTTTCAGTTCTCATAGGAAGTTACCTGAGATCACTGCTCTTGTGCAACTAGTCTTTCACATTTGTTTATATAAAGACATTTATTGATTAAACAAATAGCATAAAAGAACTGAAATTATTTAAACTCGCATCGTAATTCCACATAGAAAGTTACAGTAGTACATTTTAGTTCTAGCTACTGTAATGAACATAAGAACCGATACTTAGATCAGACCATTGGTCCATGTAGCCCAGTGTCCTGTCTTCTGACAGTGGACAGTGCCAGATTCATCACAGGGAATGAACCGAACAGGACAGTTTATTGAGTGATCCAACCTCTGTCATCCTGTCGCAGCTTCTGGCAGTTGGAGTTTTAGGGACACCTAGAACATGGGGTTGCATCTCTGACCATCTTGTCTAATAACCATTGATGGACCTATCCTCTATGAACTTAACTAATTCTTTTTTGAACCCAGTTATACTCTTCGCCTTCACAACATCCCATGACAATGAGTGCCACAGGTTGACTGCGTTGTGTGAAGAAATACTTCCTTATATTTGTTTTAAACCAGCTCCTTATTAATTTCATTGAGGGACCCCTGGTTCTTGTTATGTAAGGGGTAAATAACACTTCCTTGTTCCATTTATGTAGTGGCATTATATTTTCTGTCTTATTATCTATCACTTTTCTACTAGTTCCCAATATTGTTAGCTTTTTTGACTGCCACTGTACATTGAGCAGATGTTTTCAGAAAACTGTCCACAATGACTCCAAGATCTCTTTCTTGAGGGGTGATTTAGACCCCATCATTTTGTATGTATAGTGAAGATTATTTTCCAGTGTGCATTACTTTGCATTTATCAACATTGGATTTCATCTGCCATTTTGCTGACCAGTCACCCAGTTTTGTGAGACCCCTTTGTAACTCTTCCCAGTCAGCTTTGTAGTTGTATTGTCTGCAAACTTTGCCACCTCATTATTTACCCCTTTCTACGGAGCATTATCAATAGGTTGAACAGCACTGGTCCCAGTACAGATCCTTGGGGACCCCCTCCACTGTGAAAATTGACCATTTGTTCCTACACTTTTTTTTCCTATCTTTTAACCAGTTACTAATCCATGAGAAGACCTTCCCTCTTATCCCATGACTGCATACTTAGCTTAAGAGCCTTTGGTAAGGGACCTTGTCAAAGGCTTTCTGAAAGTCCAAGCACACTATATCCCCTGGATCACCCTTGTCCACATGTTGTTGACCCTCTCAAAGAATTTTGATAGATTGGTGAGGCATGATTTCCCTTTACAAAAGCCATGCTAACTCTTCTTCAACATATCGTGTTCATCTATATGTCTAGTAATCCTGTTCTTTAATATAGTTTCAACCAATTTGCATACACAAGAATCTAACCTACACAAACTTTTGTTTTTTTCTCTGTTTTACTGTGTCACTTATGTATTTTAATAAAATGTTTTTTCAACAGGGTCATGTTGGTACAACTGCAACCAAAAAAATTGATGTCTACCTCCCATTGCACACAAGCCAAGACAAACTGCTGCCAATGACAGTTGTGACGATAGCAAATGCCAAGGTGCATGACCTGATTGGACTAATATGCTGGCAATACACGAGTGAAGGACGGGAACCCAAACTAAAGTACTGTTCTTTCTTTACTACTACTTGATCTCTGGTTTTCTCCACTACAACCGTTTTTGCATAATGAAATGGATTTCCATGTCAATATTTTTATAAATAAGTCTTACAGGAACCACCTACATAGTTATCAATATTTCTTTGTGAGCAATACACACATATCTATATCTATTTCTCTTTCATTTAAACTGTTGGGTACTGGATAATGATAAACATATGAATCCAGGGAGGTGCAAATGAATCATAATTTTAAAACAGTTTATGTAATATTAAGATAAATCGCACCACTGTCGGCATCATTGGTAGGTGTTTTATTTTTATGTCTGACTTAGTTTTTGAACCACTTCTTAATGACCAAGGATCAAACAGAGGTGCATCAAATAAAATCTAGAAATGATCTGTAAGCCTTCTCATTTTGACAGTGGTAGCAAGAGTTGGTTAATATCTGAATATCTTTCCCTACTCCCTGCCCGACACTGCCTATAGAGTAGTAACAGGATGGCATAACTAAAATGGCGTGCTGAGTGTCTTGGAAAGCTGTTTTAATGTTCTGTTTGAGATATAGTACGCTGCCGTACAAACCAGGGGCGGCCAGCCTGGGGCTCCGGAGCCCCGTGCGGCTCTTCGAAAGGTAACAGGCGGCTCCTTGTCCAGGCACCAACACCGGGGCCGGAGCTACGGGCGCCAACTTTCCAATGGGCCGGGGGGGCTCGCTGCTCACCCCCTGGCTCTGCCCCAGGCCCTGCCCCCGCCCCACCCCTTCCCGCCCCCTCCCCTGAGCCTGCCCTGCCCTCGCTCCTCCCCAGAGTCTCCTGCACGCCACGAAATAGCTGATCAGTTGGTGCAGGGAGGGAGGGGGAGGCGCTGATTGGCGAAGCTGCTGGTTTGCGGGAGGCGTGGTGGGTGGGGGAGGGGAGCTGATGGGGGGCTGCTGACGTATTACTGTGGCTCTTTGGCAAGGTACATTGGTAAATTCTGGCTCCTTCTCAGGCTCAGGTTGGCCACCCCTGATATAAACGATTACTAAATCATGCTGCATCTGTATGCAAAAGAGATCAGAGTTAAGCTTGTGCATGTAATGTGATCTTTTGAATGTGTCACTTTACAAATGTAATGTTCTTTTAATGTAGTCCTTAGTATTGAATAGACAAACTAGACCAATGTCAGGTTTCAGAGTAACAGCCATGTTAGTCTGTATTCGCAAAAAGAAAAGGAGGACTTGTGGCACCTTAGAGACTAACCAATTTATTTGAGCATGAGCTTTCGTGAGCTACAGCTCACTTCATCGGATGCATACACTTTCCACAGTATGCATCCGATGAAGTGAGCTGCAGATCACGAAAGCTTATGCTGAGATAAATTGGTTAGTCTCTAAGGTGCCACAAGTACTCCTTTTCTAGACCAATGTGTTTGTGAATATATCATTTTTTCAGTGTTTATAAAGAATTGACAACTATGGGGTTAAATGCAATCAAGTTCTAAGGTACCCTCCCTGCCCCCATCCTTCTGTGTAAGTGTTCAAAGACACCACTAAAATGAAGATGAATATATTGGCAAAAATGCCAAAGTAATCATAAAAATCCAATTTTATTTGAAACCGAATAATGCTTTATTCTTTAATTGAGAAACCACTGTATTGTGCAGTAGGCCCTTATACTTACTACTAGAACTTGGCCTGAGTCACCTGTGCAATAAGAGATCAACAGATACTGTTGTCCTTAGAAATTCTTTACAGCTTCACTCTATCAATGGATTTTTCAGTATTTGCTATAATCCTTGCATATCCATTTGCTTGGCATGGGAGGCATGAAGGGAAGGGGAGGCTGCCCCTAAATTTGTTAGGCTGAAAAATAGATTGTGTGCTGTCTTAGAATATTTCCTATCATATTATTTATTTATTGGTAAAGGTAATGTTTTAATGATAGGTCATACAAGGTCTGTGAAATAGGTATTTCATAGCTTTTAATCTGGACATCTTTCATTTTAAAATGACACTGTAAAGTCTGGAAAAATACTTTCCCAGTATTTGCTGCATAACAAAGGATGAAATAATTACATACTATAACAGAACCACCTCTGGTACAAAAGTAGTATAACAGAGTATAGTAGAAAGAAAAGGAGTACTTGTGGCACCTTAGAGACTAACCAATTTATTTGAGCATGAGCTTTCGTGAGCTACAGCTCACTTCATCAGATACATACCGTGGAAACTGCATATTTTTATTAATACAGTTTCCACGGTATGTATCTGATGAAGTGAGCTGTAGCTCACGAAAGCTCATGCTCAAATAAATTGGTTAGTCTCTAAGGTGCCACAAGTACTCCTTTTCTTTTTGCGAATACAGACTAACACGGCTGTTACTCTGAAACCTGAGAGTATAGTAGATGTTTTATTTGTTTTTATTTGCAGAGTAGCAGCCGTGTTAGTCTGTATTCACAAAAAGAAAAGGAGTACTTGTGGCACCTTAGAGACTATACATTTGTTAGTCTCTAAGGTGCCACAAGTACTCCTTTTCTTTTTATTTGTTAGTGAGTCAAAGTTCCAAGTCTGGGTCCTGGCATATTTCTTGGAAATGTTGCCCTTGCTACCGTTTTTCAGGAATGGGTTTGTATTCATGAGTCCTCTGTGTATTTGTTCAGAGATAGGATGAGAACTCTTTGGGCTTTCCTCCAATTCTAGCACAATTGGAGGGACACGACGGTGGGTGAGGGGGTGAGAGAGAGAGAGGTTATTCGGATTTACATTCTGATGCTTTTATTTTGGATCCCTGATTATTAGCTGCCTTCTGTATTGTAGAGATAGAGCAGCACAGAGAAGTGGACCTTCTCCCAGATAGAGTTTCATGGAGGTTGTTGATTTGGCTCTGTTGTTCCTCCCAGCTCTTTTTTGAATGAACAGATGTGATATTCAGGTCTTTGATGTATTAAACATTTCAGTGTTCTGACACTGGTGAAGAAGTGTAGAAATAATTGTAGACACTGCCATTTCACTTGCCAATGTTAATCACCATTTTCTATTTGTTAAAATATTTGTTGATCAAGAAGGTGATTGTTGTGTATTATTACTGTATTTTAAATATGCGAGATGCAACCAGTATCCAAGTCTCAGCACGTGTACGTTTTAAGAACACATTACACATCATATTGACCAATGTCAGCAAGTAAAAAGTATCC
This sequence comes from Eretmochelys imbricata, assembly GCF_965152235.1. Taxonomy (NCBI): domain Eukaryota; kingdom Metazoa; phylum Chordata; order Testudines; family Cheloniidae; genus Eretmochelys; species Eretmochelys imbricata. The sequence goes on along the minus strand of NC_135587.1, from coordinate 25,862,636 downwards.
CATAAAATAAAATATATCAGTGTCCTCAGGAAAAGGCTCGTGTCCTGGAAGTCGTCAAACTTTAACTCTGTTGGACCAGTGGGAGGAGGTGAATGTCCGTGTCTGTCTTGGGGTGTGATTGCTGACTAGGAATGAGCTTGGGCAGGAATGCTGTCAAATGCCACCAGATCCCACTGCAGGGAGAATAGTATTAGTGGGAAAGCTGGGGGACATTGGAACCCACTCTCCATATAGTACATCAGAACCTGGACTTGGGGGTTCAGGGAAAGGGCAAAGTCTCAAAATTTCAATATGATTTTTAAGTATTTTTCTTTGTTTCTTTGATTCATTTTGTCAGAGCAGCTCAATGCCTGTCCATCGGCAAGGGTCAATTTAACTCTGTTACTATATAGAATTCATCTCTAAATAAGGGAATGCATATAACTAAGGTTTTGTAGATATTATCATCATTTATTTTATTGTCACTTATATTATCGTAGCACTTATGAGCTCTAGTCATGGACCAAGACCCCGTTGTGCCAGGCGCACAGGAAAAAAAGACAGTTTCTGCTCCTACAAGGCAGTCATTGGTTACAGACAGACCAGTGAGGAAACAATGAAACAGTATTTTTGCAGCGTGGATATTCTCAGTTTCATTTTGTTTGCTCTGGAGCTAGTCATTTTACAGATAAAGGGAAGAGAGTGAGTATCAATTTGAAGAAAGCATTAAAAGTTGTGTGGGTTATACCAATTTGTAATCTGGTATAAAAATACAGAAAATAGGCATACCTGCTAATCAAACTAGGGTAGAAGAATGAAGAGCATGCAAACCTATTAATTGTGAAACTGCAGCCCCCACCTTCAGGAAAGCAATATTTTGCTGTCAGTTTCTTTATCCTAAAATGTAGACCTAATAATCCACAATAAGTGAGCTGTAGTTGACGGATCTGAGGATGTGCTGTATCCAGTTTGGCCTGCCATTTGGTAGTTTTGTCTCTGTTCAGTGTCTCTTGATATGAGAAAGACTTGACAGTGCTGGCAACCTGTCCCTGGCCTCTTATATATGAACTTCAGAATCATAACCCACTGGACCATTCTGTTGCTAACCATTGATAGATGTGCTCTGCTGATTCTGTCTTCAAAAGCATGTGGAAATAACGGGGGTACAAAAAATTTCAGAACCACAGATTTATTTATTTTAGATTTTTAAAAACCTATAATTTGATACTCACTGCAGTTAATTCTTCATTCTGTCTACAATAAACTCAGATTTTCAGGACCTTCAACCTTTTCAGATACATTTAGCTGAAATTTGGGGTTTAATCTTATCCCAGTGTACATGAATTTACATGCTGGATTAAAAATGTGTAAAATTTGTACCAACTAGACTTGTTTTTTCCATAGGTTACCTACAGCAGTGTACTTACGAAATGTAACATACAGCTTCACTAATAATTGTTAGAACCTAATCTATTTTATGCTAATATCATGTGTTAATGCCGGCTCATCAGGAACACCGTGTATTAGCTCTGAAGCAATAGCAAGTGTGTATACACGTGGTACAGTAGACTAAATTTTTCTGCAACTTAATGTGTGTGATAAAATATTTGCTCCAAAGTAACCTCCAGCGCTATAATTTCATTTATATTTTGCTTATCCTTTTTCACCGACAGTAAGATAGATTTCCTTTTTTTTTTTTTTAAACAAATGCAAATGTGTACAACTAATGAGATTCTGACTTAGCTTATGAAAATAAGAAGATTTCAGAGTTGTGTCTGAGCCTATATTATTCCTCAAAAATCTTTGTTTGCTATTTGGGGACATCTGAAGGACGGTCACTTTATGGCACGTGACAGATGTCATGTACTTGCAGTAGAGTAGGACACGTATGGATTGAGAACAGCATTTCAGCATTGATAATTACGTTTTTGGCACTTTGGGATCTCTCTCAGACCATACTGAGTGTGGTGTTCTGATGCATGCCTGTATCTCCCCCTAGCTTTAATGGGAATTATGCACATGTGGCAAGTTCAAAACAGACATTTTAATGTTATTTATACAGAGCCATAAACGTACGTACGTTAGGGGAGTTGTGCCAAACAGATAGTTTCTGCCTCAGAAGGGCTAGCAGTCTAAGGGCAGAGACAGGAATGGCTCAGAACAGTATAGTACAAAGATTAGTGCCAGGTGGGCTTTCACGCTGGAATGTGTCATGGAATGAGGGGTGGGGACTGGCTGATTTTTTATTAGCTTTATTAAAAGGAAGACAGTGAGTATGCAGAGCTACACTATAGTGTGTTAATAGAAATACAGACTGAAGTGCATCTTTTCTGTCTAGATAGATAGTCCTGTACATTTCTAAATTCTGTTGCCAGTCCTACCTTTGATCAGTTTTCCTAAAGTTTACTGCTGTGTTCCTGAAGAAGTTTAAAATTAGTTCTACAACAATGTATAAGTTCTTCATAACAGTTGAGAGGCTCATAAATTTTTTTTACAACATTACAAAATTTATAGAGACAAACATTGCTAGATTGTTAGCCATCCATTCAGCAAATTTACAGTTTACATTAATATTAATGTGTCATTATTACCTATTTTCTATAATAAATATCTTAGACATGACAGTATGCATATAGATCACCTGGAGTAAGCGCTCTCAATAAGCACAGTTGCAACCAAAGGTTTGTGAATTAATTGAGAAAATTGCAAATCAGGTAGTCAGCGAAATAACTCATTGTCACATCCAATCAATAAACTTTGCAAATCAACTCATTTAGTTCAAAAAATGATCTATATAGATCAAGCGACCAATTAAACAATTAGCATATACTTTGCAATTAATTAATTTAAGCATCAATCATGCAATTAAAACTCCAAATTTAAACTGAAGAGTTTAGAAACATACTGCCATGTGAACACTGAGGCTATACTTCATGCCTCTGGAACAAGACTGAATGCTGGAAGACTTGCAGTAAAATAAATAAATAAATAAAAAATTTAGAGCTGAACAATATAAGTGTTAGTGTTTACATTTTAATATGATAAATGTGATAATGAGCCAATATTATTATGTTTTGTGTATATAGAGCTAGATCTCTGTGATTCTAGCCTGTGGAAAGAAACTGGTTTAGCGCTCTCTTCCCCCCCCCCCCCCACCCACCCAGCATGTGCCTGAGAACTTGTGTGTATTTATTTCAGGCATTAATGCATAATAATGTTAACTACTTTCATTGATTGGGCTGTATAGGATTTAAAAGGTGTTTTTGTGTAGTTTGCTTTCCACCATGATAATGGTTTACATTGAACGCGAATCCTTGACTTTTCATGTAGATATTCCCTTGACGTATTTTTGTTGCACTGTTTACGTGTCCATACTGCACCATATGAGTACATTTTTATAAGTAAGAGTTTTTATTACAGTTACTAAATGTAAAACAGAAGAACATAGACATTGCTCATTCAGATTTCATTCTAAAAATGTAACTGTCACCTCATAAAATATTTCACAAATGGAAGAAATATTACTGACACTTTGTCAAGTCGTATAACTTCTACAGATTTAGGACTATTTTAATTGCTGGTCTGTCATTATTTTGCATACAAATGAGTTAATGTGAGGCTGTTCTGCCTTATTTGGATATTTTTTTATTACTGCTTTATCACATGATTATGCTAACTAAAGGTTTTGAGGCTTGAAGCTGTGTATAAATATTGTAAATAGTGATATTTAAAGTTTCAGAGTAACAGCTGTGTTAGTCTGTATTCGCAAAAAGAAAAGGAGGACTTGTGGCACCTTAGAGACTAACAAATTTATTTGAGCATAAGCTTTCGTGAGCTATAGCTCACTTCATCGGATGCATTCGGTGGAAAATACAGTGGGGAGATTTATATACATAGAGAACATGAAACAATGGGTGTTACCATATACACTGTAACCAGAGTGATCACTTAAGGTGAGCTGTTACCAGCAGGAGAGCGAGGGGGGGAACCTTTTGTAGTGATAATCAAGGTGGGCCATTTCCAGCAGTTGACAAGAACATCTGAGGAACAGTGGGGGGTGGGGATAAACATGGGGAAATAGTTTTACTTTGTGTAATGACCCATCCACTCCCAGTCTCTATTCAAGCCTAAGTTAATTGTATCCAGTTTGCAAATTAATTCCATTCAGCAGTCTCTCGTTGGAGTCTGTTTTTGAAGTTTTTTTGTTGAAGAATTGCCACTTTTAGGTCTGTAATCGAGTGACCAGAGAGGTAGAAGTGTTCTCCAACTGGTTTTTGAATGTTATAATTCTTGACGTCTGATTTGTGTCCATTTATTCTTTTACATAGAGACTGTCCAGTTTGACCGATGTACGTGGCAGAGGGGCATTGCTGGCACATATCACATTGGTAGATGTGCAGGTGAACGAGCCTCTGATAGTGTGGCTGATGTGATTAGGCCCTATGATGGTGTCCCCTGAAAAGATATGTGGACACAGTTGGCAACGGGCTTTGTTGCAAGGATAGGTTCCTGGGTTAGTGGTTCTGTTGTGTGGTGTGTGGTTGCTGGTGAGTATTTGCTTCAGGTTGGGGGGCTGTCTGTAAGCAAGGACTGGCCTGTCTCCCAAGATCTGTGAGAGTGATGGGTCGTTCTTTAGGATAGGTAGATCCTTGATGTTGCGTTGGAGAGGTTTTAGTTGGGAGCTGAAGGTGACGGCTAGTGGCGTTCTGTTGTTTTCTTTGTTGGGCCTGTAGCTCACGAAAGCTTATGCTCAAATAAATTTGTTAGTCTCTAAGTGCCACAAGTACTCCTTTTCTTTTTGATATTTAAAGTGTTTTGATTTCTACACCACGGAAGTCTGCTGGCTTATTCCAAACAGCATTCAGCAATTGACACTGGACCATAGAATTTAGTTGGCTATGTAGCTTCCCGAAATAAACTTGCTCTTTGTTTGTTTCAGTGACAATGTCAATGCCTACTGTCTCCATATTGCTGAGGACGATGGTGAGGTTGACACGGACTTTCCACCCTTGGATTCCAATGAACCCATTCATAAATTTGGCTTCAGCACTCTAGCATTGGTTGAAAAGTACTCTTCTCCAGGGCTGGCAGCTAAACAGTCACTCTTTGTTCGAATGTGAGTATTGACAACAGCTTTCTAAATTATCTTAACATCTGAGCATAGAGTCTAGGAAACACTTTTCTTTTCCGCTCTGCTCTGCTCTTAAGCATTTGAACTTTGCAAAACTCAGATTTCAGGTGTATTTGAGAATCTTCATAAGTAGAATACACAATCCTGTACAGGTCATGCAAAAAAGAAATGCAGTTCAGGCCTTCAGTTTTACCTTTTCTCATAATGGCTAAAATCCAAAAGACAATATCTTTCTGGTTCTAAAACTGCAGAGAAAAATAAGCCACTCAGTATGAATCACATATAAGGTGTTGGACTCTTTTATGCCTATGCTACTAATAAAATAGGGGATTTTCACATTTTTGAGTTTATAATATTCAGTTCAGTCTGTGCACACCACTCCTTTGCGAAAAGTAATTTATAACTGAAAATGTAATATGTTTTGAATTGCAAATTAAATAATACACTCTCATGCATACAGTAGTTGTAAGAGAACCAAGCTTCTTGAGGCACTTCAACTTTGGCCTAGCACCTAAATGATACAATTATTTCCAGCTCTGTTATGCATGGAATTTTTACTCAGTACAGAAAGAAATAACACTGTTCAACATTGTGCATCGTAGCTGTTGTATGTTGGGTGTAAAATGCAGGTCAGTCATTACAGCATCAATTAGTATCATAAGCCATGCATAAACTAGACACACATTTTGTTTACAGCTGTTTGGGTCCTTCAACAAGAAAGTGATAAAAGATTTTTCCTTAATATTGGAAATCCTTTATTCCGTAAAATATTGGTGTTTGGCCCATATTCACAACCATACAGATGCTTCCGGTTATGTGTTATCCCAAATGCAAATAAGATGTATTATGTAGTTATGATTACTTTTTGGTATAATCCCAACTGTGTGCTCTGTGCCTTGCTGACAGGTATGCAGATTCCTACCCCAAAGAGCTTTCTCAGAAATCCCATGCATTAACCTAATATTGACTCCTCCAGTGGAGCCAAAGTCCCTCATTCTGCCCAGCCTGTTTCTTTAGGCTGCATGTAACTGTGATGTCCACTGAGAGACTGCTCAGTTTGCCCTCCCTGGTACTTTGCTTTGGTGGGAGAGGTGGGCTCCCCTGGGCTCATAGTCAAACGTTGTTTGTTACCTGTATGTCCAATTACTACAGCAGAGTAGTATGTTAGCCATATCATTGAGAGGCTGTAGTGATTCAACAGCTGCCTCTAAGGGAGACGTCTAAGTGTTGATCATATTGTGTAGTAGTATAGAACAGTGGAGAGCAGAGGATTTTCTTGCTTCCTTGTCATCTTCCCAATGCCAAAGTGACTTTCATAAAAGAATAGCATTCTGAAAGGTAAATGTGGCCCCTGAAAGGCCAAGAGGAGGGACAAAGTAATCCAGAGCAATTTGTAGTGCAATAGTACATAGAGATCCCACTCAGGACAAGTGCTTATCACGGTGGGCACCATACAAACGTATAGGAAGGAATTATTCCTGGCTCAAAGAGCTTGCAATCTAATACAAGGCAAGGCGTGAAAAGTGAGGATGCCAAACAGTAGGAGGAACCAGGGGAGATAGAAAGAGGGTAACAGTAATAAGATCACATGAATACACAGTCTAACCATGCACCCCGCTTGATGGTTCTGAGTCACATAAGTATAGTTGTTTTTTTAATTGTACACTTGACCTAATCTTCAGTGGTTGGCTGATTTCTTGTAGGCATTGCATCAGAGGTCTGGGAGGGATTTGAAAGAGAGAAGGTTTATAGCCTTATTGACTAGTTCAGGGAAGTATCCATGAAAAGAATGAAAGAAGTCAAGTTTATTCTTCTAAAGTGATAGGGTAACTCCACTCCAGAGCTGTGGGCAGGGTGACTCACCTGTGAGGGAGAGGCTCTAGCTTTCACATAAAATATCCAGTGTGTTGCAGCCATCCACTCACTAGAGGCTAAGCATTCTGCTAAGTCCACAGCAAAGAGAGAATTCTTTTGCATGGCTCATTTGTGTGATGTCGAGCTGTGCAAAACAAGAAATAGGCCAAAACAAAAAAGGACCTTGTAATAAGATGTGAAAGATCGCTTCATTTCCTCTTTGTTTCAGCTTCCAAACACTTGCATACAGTACTGGAGTACGTTTGAAAGGATATGGTCATCTTAAATATTTGATTTAATTTTCTGACAAAGCATCCTTTAAATAGCATGTCCTGAATTTTTTTTTCAGAACATACTTTAAACAAAAAATTTATACCTTTTTTTGGCTCCGTTGCTGATGTTGAGATGGTCTTTTCAGCAGGCTCAAAAGCAACAATACCAAACATGTTCATAATATTCCTCCCTTCCTCTCTGTGGGTGCACATGCATACTACCTCTTCGATTTCAGCTCTGCTGCTGCTGTTACTGATTAAACACTCTCTTGCAAGTTGTTTGGGAGAGCATATTTGTTAGCTCCTGTCAATGCAGTTGTATGGAAGTGCACAGGAAATGCAACTGGCTAATCAACAGAACAGAGATATTAGCTGTTGACAAAGTGTTGTCAAATGCCTAAAGAAATAAAACGAAAAACATTAACAAATATTTTCCTCTAACGTTGGGGGTGAGGTGTCACTTGTTATAAAAGTAGGTACAAACTTTTCAGCTTCAGATGTGACTTTTGAAGTTGATAGTGTCCCTTTGAACAATTAAAGTCTTAAGTGAACTTTCAAAAATCTCATCTGTTAAATGTTCATTGCTTTGAAGTGCTGTAGTATTCCAGCACCTGAAGTGTGAGAGTACTAGAGTACAGTGAAAGAAAAGCCAGGGCTGATGTGGGTGTAAATTAGTGGACTGTTCATTAGCTTGAGTCTTAGAGAAGCAACTGTGTTATTTCTTTTCATTCTGTGGTAATTACAACCATTTTCATTGTCCAGATTGTCATTGTCCATAGAAATGGAATATATGCAGTCTGCATAATTTAGAATTTGTAAATCTCACTTAATTTCTTTTTTGGCAATGGTTACTGTCTGGAGAGAATAACAGTTTTGTCTGTTTAAAATGACAGAAATAAGCAAATAAGAAATAAAAGATGGAAGTCACTCATTGCCTCCTTTAAGATTTAAAAGGTGAGATAAATCAAATATGTGCATTTGCACTCTACAATATCTGTCTCTTGAAATGGAGCCAGAATAAGTTTTGTACCTGCAGAAATATATAGTAAGCACAGGTTTTAAAATGTAAAATTCATTAAATTTGGTGTCTTTAAAATTCAGTAAAGAACTACAGTCATGTTTAAACCACATCAGCTTTGTAACTGCTCGTTTAATAAGCACGTTGTCAGTACATAACCAATAATAATGGGCTGGATCATCTTGCAGTAAAACCCACAGGAGGGTGCTGAGGGGGAGGAACTATCCCAGAGGAGCCCCTCGTGGAGTTCCTCCCCAGCATGATAGAGCGATTTTAAATCAAGGCGATTTAAATCAATGGCTGAATAAATTAAACTTTAATCTAAAATTTAAATCACTTGATTTTTTTAAACTTATTATTTCAGTCAAGTTGAGACTTTGTAAAACTAATTTGAAATTATGTACTATTGCAACTTTAGATTAAAAGTTCTAATTAAATTATTGTTTTTTAAATGCAACTACAGGGAGGGTATCTTATTTGAATTTTACAAAACTGCTACAGGTAAAAAACAAAACATTCAATTAAAATTCTGATCTGCTGCAAACACTTAAGCAGGAATGTAACTTTATTTCAATTGGACTACTCATGTGCTTAAGGATCAAGGGCTAAAATTTTCATTTTTATTAAAATTTATCTAAGCATCAAAAAAGTCATCATCATTCCAAAATAAAATTGCTTCGGTGTTAACAATGAAATGTTATCTAAGCTTTCAGTACATTAACAAAGTCATTGAGAAGTCTTTTAAACCCATAGGCTAAAATTTTCAAAAATAGACACCTAAAGGTAGGCTCCTAAATCCATATTTAAGCACCTGGGGGTGGGGTTTTTAAAAGCACCTAGGTGATTTAAGACCACATAGCCCACTGACTTAGAACTGTACTCTCTGAGGAAGGAGTATAGCCTGGTCAAATGGTTTCAAATGACTTGTGGAACTTCAATGTATTGGAAGGTGGTGGGGATTGCAAATATACACAGGCCATTCATTTATCAGCTCTGTTTGAGGGTGGTTGTTCTCACAGTAGGGATGTTATTGAGGGCCCTGGACTTGTCTCTTTCAGTACAGATGATCATTTTAAATGTGAAACTTATTAGTAAACTAAATCTATATAGAATTTCAGATTTTACTAACAATTTGGAAATTAAAGAAACAAATACAAAAAAAATCTGCTAGTAATTAAAGACTATAAAATGGGAAGAAGGTAAATAATTAGCAACATGTAAATTAAAAATAAAATAAAATGTATATTTTTTTGATTTGTGATTTTTGCCCACTCCCTCCTCCCTAACTTTTCTAATGGGGATGGGGTGTACCTGACACCCTTCCCCACTGCAAAATGAATGTTGGGGCCTGCCCCAAGCTGCAGGGTCCCTGGATGCCTCTGTCTCAACAGTAGCTCTGTGCCCCTGGCACCCCCACTCCTGCTAGTAGGTGGCCTCTAACCATGGCTGTCCTAGGGACCCCTCTTCAGGAAAATTCCTACCCCAGAGTGGGCTCTACAGGAAAGATGGTAGCTTGGAGGACCATGAGCATCCTCCCCATCTCAACTCAGGACTGATTTGCTAACTCAGGCCACTTGTCTGCCTGGCTTTTGAATGCCACAGGGCCCTGAGAGCAGGGGAAAGTGCAGTGCAGGCAGCTGCCTTTTATCCCCACCCGGCCCCCGGAGGGAGAGGGGGAGATCAGCGTACAAAGGTTGAGCTCCGTGTACAGATCTTGGGGACACACTCAGATCCAATAATAATAAACACTGCTTGCTCAGGGGGACTAACCACACTCAAAAGTAATGTTTTTCCTAGGATATTAGGTAGACCAATTAAGCAAGGTGGACCAGCTGCTCCAAATTTTATATGGTGTAATGAAGCCAATCAATTGAAAGCAGTAGCAGTTAGGAGATACTCTAATACATCCTAGCATTGGGTCTTCATTTGAACAAGAAAACCCTAGAAATGTAGATATTACCAGCTTCCTATGGATTAATTAAAAAAACAAAAAAACAAAAAAAACAAACCTGAACTCTCTAGAAATCTGTACCCACTACTGACTGGGGTTGGGGATCGACCTATAAATAATAAGAAAAGTTCTTTTCTGACCATTACAAATACTCTGAACTGTGAAATAAATGAACTGCAGAGATTTTAAAGACTGGGAGAGTTATTGAATATATATATGGCTGGCCAGTAGTTACTAAAGAGACCTTTTTATTAAATCAAAACCATCCTTAATTGCCAACCCTTCCATGTTACCAGAATCTGCCAGTGAACTGTTAGTGTCTCTTGATGGCTTAGGAACTTGTTTTACACAGAAAGGTAACTTTAATAGAGACAGTGACTTCTGGATTAACAGGAAATAAAAGAAAATCAGTAATTGCTATCAGTCTTTGCTAACAACTTTTCCAATAAGTAAATGTCTGGGTGTTACTCAGTTGGACAAGAATTTGGTTGACAAATTACCCTAGAGAAATCTAATTTAAGATGGAAAAGATTATCAAAATTTGATGACTCTAATCGAGTAATATTTCTGTACACAAAAAGTGCAAAGATTATTTTTATGATAGTTAATTTTGTATTTTTGGTGTGTGTGTAGTAATGATTTGTAAAATTGCTTATACTTCCTATTTTTTAAAGGGATTTAGTTTAAGATTCTACATCTTTTTTCCTTTACTACTGTTGTAATGCATATAATTATATTCTTTTTTTGTTTTGTCTCTCTCTTCTCACCTTAAAGTATTCTCAGTTGCTACTATGTCAGGCTAGTGACTTGTAATGTTTATTAATACTGTATCACTTACTGGTGAAAAAACTTGATGCTTCTGAGAAGCTTCATGATGAAATGTGGCATTTGATTTCAAGATCTTGCCCATATTGTATGTTGAATACATTCTCAGTTATTATGCAGTTCACTGAACTGACAATTATGGAACCTCGCCTGGGACCCCATTTCAGCAGGACATATTTGAGCAGAAACAGTTTGCAGAACTTTATACCCTTAAACTCCTTGCCAAGGCAAACTCTTAGCCACTTGAGTTTGTTATAAATACCCAGTGGCAGTGGTTGGAAGTAGCCCATGGTGTGTTTTATGTTCTTAGCTGAATGTAAATGTCTTTGTGGTTATATAGAGTAGTAAATAATTGAGTTTGATTAGGGAGAGGGACCTCATTATGCCCCCACCTGTGCCCAGCTGGTAGGGGAGGGTCGAAATGAAGCCATTAGCTGTCTCTCTTACTGGCATCTGAAAGAGCTCAAATACATCTGTGTCTTATTTTCTTTTCTGGCACAATCAGTTGAGCAAGTTAAGCAGGCATGACCGAATTTGGCAAGTTCCAAGGACTCTGGCAAAGTTACACAAGGAAAAGTGGCTTCTAACTGCCCGTTAGTCTAGCGAGTTATGTTTTTGGAAAATGACTGTTATGGAAAGGGGTACTTTGTCCAATGTCAAACGCTGCATTTTCAAACAATCAGCTTTGATGTCAATTTGAATTTGTCAGGCTGAGTCAAACAAAGCACTGCATTCATGTAAGTGTGAACTTTGTTAGCTGATGAAGTAATACCTGAAAGACTTACTTCAAATGAGCCAAAGTTATTTAAAGTAATTCTGATACTACCCATAAGGATTTTCTTCTTCCTGAAAATTTTATTGTCACAGCTTGACACTCTGTGACTAATGGCATTGTTCAGGAGTTGGTAATTCTGCCGCCATTTGGCTCCTAGATGAAATTTGGCATACAAGGCCTCTAGCCTGGAGCACGCTTTATGTTCCTGTTTTGTTCAAATTGCTTTGATCATTATGGATTTTTCCTCCCAAAGTTACACTAGCTTTATACCTGAGAGATTCAGATTGGAAACAATGAAATCATATGACGTCTTCCTTGTGGTACACTTACGAATGCAATTCAGAGGTTATGGAAGCTTCCCCCCAATAGTCCTATCCTCTGTTTTCATACCTGTACATATAACGTACAAAACGTATTTTATCATGTATATAAAATGCAAATATATAAAGGTTAACTTAAAGTATTATCACAGTATGGCAATCAAACCTAAAAGCACACAAAAGCAATATGAGGCTTACTTTAGAGCCACAAATGCAAGGCATTTCAGAGAAAGAGCTAAAAATGTGGGCTGACACAGTCGTCATGATTCACATTATTGTACACCCTATCTAAAAATTACCCATCTTAAGTTAAGGACAGTGCATCAACTGGGATTTTTAGCATCAACTTTGATTTCACACTCTTCAGATGGAAAACATTATTAGTCATCACCAGTCATTTTCAACCATGTCAGTTATTTTCTGCAGAAAGCTTGTAAGTACTATAGATTCCACCTCAGAATAGAACAAAAGTTGTTTCCACATGAGAGAAAAGCACAGACAGTGCATGAAAAAGTTTGTGCTTAATGTTGACGACAGAAGCCTTTCCTCTTTTTTTTAACTGTTAGTTTATTTATCTAAACTGAACCCAAGACTAAGATACTGTATAAATCCCCTACTTCTTCCCCCAAAAAATCAACATTCCAAGCTTTGAAGCTTTTGCCTTTTCTCTTGTTTTCATTTTCCTCTCCTGAACCTTGCCACCCTGGCTTCAGCGCTAAGGCTGTAAAGGAAGATGGAAAGCCAAGTTACCTCAGAATGATCACTATCATTAACATTCACGGGTGGTTCACTTATCATTCCTGACTGCACAGACATGGCAGCCGTTATGAAACGTCCACAGGTGTAGCACGATGATACATATTACATTGTGCCACAATGGATTTATGTATTCTGTAACAAAAGAAAAGTGTAATGAAAAAATACAGAAGGTAATCCTTTATTCCTCCACTGCACAATTTATCAGTAATGCTTGTGGATGATAAGTGCCAGGGATTTCCTTTGCTTGATTTAACCTTGTCACCCAGGTATGTTTTCGTAAAATGACAGAAAAATACAGGCTAAGGAATTTCTTTGATTCTCTTTTTTCTAAAGGTACTTTTAATTGATAGAATAGTCTGTCTTTGTCAGTCCGATGTTTTCTAGCAGCTAAAGATAAATCCATTGGCTTAAAATAATGGTATCACACAACAGTGGGCTAGGTTAAAATGTGTGTAATTTGAAAACCTACTTAAACATATGCTGGATAAGGTATACTTGTAATGAGGATACTTGATGTATGGTACCAATATAGGAAATGACTGAGAACCTGGCAAGTAACCCTTGAAATGCATTTTCCACCACAGTAGCACCTCACTACTCTGCACTAATGAAAGGGAAGGTCAATATGGATTGGCAAAGTTTGCAGTTTGCTGGCGATAGAGATGAGCCCCAGCACCACCAGCCAACTGTAAGTGATAGCATAGTTCCATAGCATTACAGAGTGCCGGGGAAAGGGCAGGAGGTGTCATGCTGCTCTCTCCCACTGGTGCATGGGAAACATGGCGTCACACGCTGGCCTTGCCCCGAGATGACAGCAGAATCTCATTGTTCTGTGCCCAGATCTACTCTCATTGCAGATTAGTGGTTTTACTGTGTACTACCATGTGGTACTGAGATTCTGCTGTGTATTGTCAGAGAAGAGCAATGTTCTTCTTTTATTTAACTAAAACAAAGCAAGAAGATACTAGTAAGTCTGAACTCCGATTGGCGTTTCAAACACCTTTGGCATTATTCCATAGCAAATATCCAAAAGTTTACGAATGTGGGGTGCACTTTACATTTCATTTCTCTTGCCAAGGTCTCACTTACTGAATAGCTCACTAAATATAGTAAAACATAGAGGTTTCTCTTTTTTTGCTTTGATCAGTAAAATAAACTTTTAAAGATTGTTCTGGGATGGGATCCAGCTTCTGAGGCAAAGAATGGCTGTGGTTCAGCCATGATTTAGTAATAGAATGTTCAGTAAAATTAGTGTGACAGTTCTCAGGCCAGCTGCTCAATAGGAAAGGCTTGACCAAGTCAAAATGGACTGAAACACTAGCAGGATCAACAACAGCTTTTCCTTTTTAACGGCTGAATTGACCAGAATTAAAAGTCTGTTTTTCATTTAGGGGAGTTCCAGAGATGTCTTAGTATTAGCAAACCCAAATTAGGTCATCAGTGCTCAGTTGCCATTGTTTGCTTCACTCCCAGCAGGCAGCTTGACTTATTCTTAGCTTAGGTTGAAGACCTTAGTTTGCTTATGAGAAAACGCATTTGAAATAATTTTTTAAGTCCACAAGGCTGGTCATGTTCCTGTTTGACCATATTAGTTAGTGTTGCGTGTTCATCAGCCTTGATGCTTTAAAATGCTCTCCAGACTCCTCCTGCGACACATCAGTAGCACACGTCAGATAACTTAGAAATGTAAAGGAAAAAAAGAGTTTCCATTACTAGAACTGTAGTGTTTTGGCACATACACTGCTTCCATATGCCAGCTTTTAACCAGAAAAACCACAAAGCTTTCCTCTGTAGATAAGTCAAGACTAGAGAAAAATGTAAGGAACTCAAGGGATCTAACAGAACTAGATGAATGGGCTGCATGATGGCAGGTAAAATTTAGTGTGGACAACTGTAGTGTGCATTGAAAGGGATAGTTTGAACTAGTCATGTGCATTGCAGGGTTCTGAATTTAGTGAAAACCTCTGCTCAGTGTGTGGCAGCAATCAAAAAAGCAAACGAAATGTCTGGCTGCTTTAAGACGGAAAATTTTATGATGTCATTACAGAAATCGGTTGTACTCGCTCATTTTGAGCACTGTGTTCAGTTCTGATCACTCCATCTCAAAAATATACAGCACATATAGAAGGGTAACAAACAAACTTGAAGAGGCATGAAAAGAGGATAGATTGAAAAGATAGGAATGTTTAGTTTAGAGAGGATAGTTCTATAAAATAATGAATGGTACAGAGAAGGTAAGTGTAATTCTCCTGTTTACACTGTCTCATAACACTAGAACAAGGGGAAGGGAAAATGAAATTGGGAGGCAATTAAAAGGAAATAGTTTTACATAACACACAATTCTGAAACTCACTGCCACAGGACTTCACTGAGGCCAAGAGCCTCGTAGGATTCAAAAGAGATGTAGACATTTTATATGGATAATGAGAACATTCACAGAAGCAATTTTTAAATTTTATCTAATGTATAATGGATATAAACCCACATGCTTCAGTGCATAAGCCGTCCGATAACTGCCTTGATTTAGGAAGAACTTCCCCTGAATTGGTAGGTTATCCCATAATTATCCATTGTAGGGTTTCTTGCTCCTCCTCTGCAGTATCTGGTACTGGTCTAGATGGCCTGCTGATCTAATCTGATATGTTAATTTCTATGTAAGGGCTATATTTCCCTACCTCCAGCCCATGCTTGTAGGGTCAGGTGGGAAAGGAGACAGTGGTTGGCCACGTGTTATGTTTTATTGTAAGACCAGTATATGTGGATTCCAAAATTGAGGAACCTGTCTCATTACAAACTTGTGCATGCTCACACCGTTCTTGATGGCACTAATGGTTGTGGTTGAGAAATAACATGTGACAAATTCAGGTTGTCAGTGATCCTTCTAGGATATTTTCCAGGGATAGGTCTGATACAGTAATCTGAACTAAACTTCTTCCCAGAGTTAGGGTCATCCCATAACGTTCAGTTTTGGTCCTGTTTATAATGATGTAAGTGTATTGAGTGGATTGTTGTTGACTGCCAGTTAGTTTTAAAATATTCCAGCCATGCTGTTCATCTAGAATTTTGTTTCTCTGTGGCTACTTCAGTATTTTAATCAGGAGAGAGAGAGAGAACTCCGCCTCCTCCTGTCTAAATTGCCTTGTGAAATACAATTTCTTCCTCACAGTGCAGCCCTTTTCCTGTGTGTGCCTAACATCTCTGAAATTTCCTTCAGTGACATCTGCTGACATGAACAGAGATTGACTGCAAGGTCCAATGGGCAAAATGTACTGACTGATCAGCCAGGCACCTCTCTTATTACATCATCATCTTCTCCACTTCACCAGTGATAGTACTCTCAGTACCCCATTTGTCCATTTCTCCTAAGACCATCTCGAGGCCAATTACCAGACTTTGTCCCTGCACAAAATGCCTGCCTGAGCTGAGGGCCAGACTAACTAACCTGTTTTCATTAACATCTCTCTTCCAGATTTATGCCACAATGCTCAGCAAAGCCATTCATTTTACTGAATATAATGCTGTGCCCTAGTTTTTCCCTCCTTACTATTCTGTTGCATCTTGATTGTATCATGTATGAAAATGAGATTGCAAACTCTTTGGGGTAGGGGCCAGTTCTTGTGTATTCTGCGAAGCACCTAGCACATTTTACTAATAATGAGAAATAAAGGAGTTCTCCTTGTATGTTTGCTCATTTTCCTTTTTTAAGGACAAACACAAAGTGATCTGAAATGAAGATGATAAATTAGGAAAACCCTTGCAGCATACCCTGAGCTTTGTCACTTTTCTCCTTTGTTGTCCCCAACTTGCTCATCAGAGCTTGCTTAAATCCTCTCATCGTGTCACAAGTGTTAATCTTTGTTTAGTTAATTGGTATACCCAGTAGATCTTTTGCTCACTACACTTACGTCAGTGAGGATTGCAATAAACTGTCTTATGTTTTGTAATAAGGTGTGTGCGTGTGTCTTGCAGAAATGCTGCTCATGGATTCTCACTTATTCAGGTGGACAGTATGAAGGTCACCATGAAGGATATCTTACAAAAGGCCTTAAAGCGGAGGAAGGGATCACAGAGGTGTTCAGGTGGGATACCTATTTTTCTCTCTGTAAAGAGATGTTTTGTCATAAGTAACTTTTTCCCCCCTTAAATCTATTTCTTGTGACTGTCATGCAAAATGCTAATTTTTGTTTAGTTGGTATTGTGATTTTCAGCACAGCTCCAAAGCTGCTCTGTTCACAGGTGGTACAGAAAGAAAGCTTTTCAGATACTACTGAAAAACACTGACAGTGGGAGAATTGTATGATGTTTCCTGCAAAGCCATAGAGTCAGTATCAGTAATATATGTTTGTTATGACAAAGCCACTTGCATTAAACACCAGTCACTGATAGCCTGAAATGAACTGGTAACATGATCATGCCTTTGCTTGTTAGAGTTTATATACTTTTCATTTATGTCAGAACCAGGTATTTAATGTTATTTTTAAAACAAATTCTAAAAAATACAGCAGATTATAACTTGGGTAGAAATAACAGAATACTTGACTTCCTGCAATACTATCAAAATATTGTTGCCCTTACAAATAGCTTAGACATATTGACATTAAAACAGTAGAAAATATGTAATACTCACTGTATTGCAAAGCACTGCTTTTCATGATTATCAATATACATTCACATACATATTAGTAGAGATATTTTAAAAGTACAAGGCTGAGAAATCTGTCCAGCAAGAAATAATTATTGTGAGAAATTGCACTGAGTCTTGTCGCACCACAGAGAACTTTAATATAAACCTATCTATATACTAGGTAGAGATAAGTATCTTGTCTTTGTAAATGAATGAAACCTCCTTATATAACCCTTAGTTTTAAGTATGTGATAATAAAATAAACCCTTTTCTGTTTAGAAAAAGTAGTTTGGTGCAGTTCTTTTAAATGCGTATATAATCTGTCATGGATTTAATTAGCTATCTTCAGATGAAAGCTGAAGTTTTAATAAAAGTTAGAAGAGATAACACAGTGAAGGACACGGATGAGCTGTCTCAAGGCCATATTCCAAGGGAACGATAAGAGCTGTAAAAAATGGCAGAGGAGAGCAATTGAAAATCTGATTCTCGTAAAAAGAGAGAGAGAGATGCTGGTAGGGGCTGTTGTAGATGAGACCTGCTAGCTTCTGCAAGCAATTTGGCCGCTTGCCAGGAGTCATTGTTCACCCTCAGCTGTGGCGGCTTGGTCCAGATGTGCCAACTGCACGTTTCTGCTTTTGCCAGCTGACTGCGCCGTTTGATAACCAGCTCTCTGGATGCCCATCACTGGCCGCAGAGATAGAATTAAATGATGATGATCTTCCCACAAGTTGGGAGAGGAAACAATGCATATAAATCTTGATTTCATCTCAGCGTGAGAAGTCTTTATCCATCATCACTCATAATGAACAAGTCGTTAGCCGCGATGAATGGTGTTCTGTTTTTTTTTTCAAACATCTCTTTTGTTCACTTTTTGGGTGACTTTTATGTATTTCCTGGGGGTCAAATTTCTCTCCTGATGGGAGGATGGCTAGCTTAATTTTTAAGTTGCTGCCCTACCGTGTGTATTAAATGCTGCTTTTTTTTCTGTTTGAAATCTGTGTTTTCTTTAATTCTGCTACTTATGTTCAGTAGTGGTAGAAAGGGAGTTTTTTCCTTCCTCTAAGACTTTGATTCTGTTGTCATGATATCCCTGCACATAAACTGTTGTAAACCTTATACCTACTTAGTTGTATATATTGCAGAATAATATACTGTTCTGAAATAAGTATATTAAAAATGTATTTAAATTTCTGAGGCTTGGGAAGTACATATAAAATAGTTTGAATGTGCATTTTTTTAATAAATATAACTTTTATCCATGTGACTGGCACACCTCATCATCCAGTATGTATGTTTATGTCAGCTGTCCTGTCTAAAATAGCCCCTGATTCTGGAAATACTTATGTACATGCTAAATTTTAATCACATAAATAGTTCCACTGACATCAACACACGTGCATAAGTACTTCCAGAATCAGAGCCTAAGATTGTAAACTTCATGAAGCAGATCCTCATTCTCTCTCGTATAGTGTTTGAGCTCCATAAATAAGCGAAATTATTTTGATATATTTTTAACATGTCGTCATGTATCTAAAATCACCGTAATACAGAGTTCATTCTTAAAGACTAGATTGTGATGTCTCAGTTTTCAGTAAAAGTTGGTGATAGAATTTAATTTAGGAAAAGAATATCCCCTCTGGTTCAACAAACAGCTCCTTTCAATTTCATCCCTTATTTTAAAAAGACTTTTACTTTTTAAAATATTGCCATGAAAATTTATCTAAAACTTTGATTTATAGTATTGCAATTATTTCATAAAACTGGAACTCCTGGAGAATTTTCTTTGTTTTCTGTTTGCATACAGATCTACAGTGCAGTCTTCTCAGGACAGTGTACTCAGCTTATCGATTTAGTGCTACGGCTTAACTCATTTTTAAGTTCCTTATAAAAAGTTTCTCTTTAACTTTCCATCTTATTACTGACTTGCATGACATTTCAAATCATCCTGCATTTGTGAAGAGGTGGAAAGTTTGGTGGCATGTCTCAGGTGTGGGAGAGATTGTTGAACGGTTGTAATGTGACCAAGAAGTGGACATTCTAATGACAGCAGAGATAAATAAAGTCCCTGAATTAGTTTTCTGTGATTTTTTGGTTTCTCTTGGTAATTTGATGAATACTTTCATTAGCCATTTAGTACAAATATTCCTGGATGTTGCTAGCTGTAGTTATTAATCTGTAATGTGCAGATGGGTGGTAAGGGTTTAATGCATTAGTTCATGAAAATCTCTCTGCCTAGGTCACCTCTGTGAATCAATGACCTTCTGAGCTGCTCCATTTTTGACTTTTGTTTAAAAATACCATTACCAGCCTTGTCACTACCAACCTTTACCAACCTCATGAAGCATGAGGTTGATAATGACAGATAGAGTTTGTAGTGACAAATGGTAGCTCAGATTTCAGCTTTATGAAAGTTCTCTTTTAATATATGCACTGATATTAACACAGAAGTATATGTTAGATGAATCACATCTATAAAAATGTTATGAACACATTTATTTCAAATTACATTTGCTAATGAGACTAAAGCTGAATAAGACTTTGGCCTCCAATTTAATTGAGAGATATTTTAGTGTAGGAAAACATGGGTCAATAAATGGATGTATATGTGGGTAATGACCTTTATTTCATGGAAAATAATCTGAAAGAAATGGAAAAACATTTTAATTATATTGGAATAGATCTTTCGAAAATCTGTCATTCATCAAAATGTAGCTGTTAGGAAAATACTTGCATGAGAAGACAGAGTATGGTGACTAAGTGGTGGCCTTTCTAAAGTTCTTCATAAAAATGTGCTTTTAGTAAAAGAAATAAAAGCTGTGTGCAGTCTTTTCAGAGAAAGGGATAGCTCCTAACCACAATAAAATTAGTAAAAATGCATACATTGACTCAGTGTATGGGTTTATTTTAAAAGAACAACCTGTTTTTTCACTTCTGATTATTTATTTTATAGCACCCAATGTGCTAGGCATTTGACAAAACAAAGGACTACCCCCCACACAAAGAAGTTGCAATCTAATCCAAATACACACTTTTGTCTGACTAAATGGAGGTATTGACAATTTTAATAGTAAACAACAAAAACTCAGGCCTGTTTTGACACCACACAGCCCATGTAATACGGATTTAGGGCTTCAACTGTATCTTTCACATCTCAGTATGCCACTCTTTCATTTCATCACATTAGGCTGTTCTGGGCCTTCCTGTTAGAGAAAGTTGTGTTTTACAGAAAGTTGTGAAGAATTACAAAGCACCCATTAGGATTTTCCTTAATATTTTTCATTTAAGCATAGAGGGAAAACGCCAAAGAATTTAGAGATCAGAACAGCCACCTGTCCAGTTTAGAAACCAGCACAATCCTCCTCTCCAATCTCAAGTTTCTCATGTACACAGCTCTTTCTCTAGATTTATTTAAACGTGGGTCCAAGACTAGAACAATAGTTGAAAACTTTTGTTCCTTAACATAGTTCTAGTTCAGTGCTGCCCAGACTTTTCCTGTTGTGCAGCCTCTTACCACTAATGGAATCTATGTGCGCCCCCCCAACCTCCCTCCATTGCTGCACAGTTGGCTCAGCAGAGGAACTTGGGCTGAAGGTAGAGATGGGGACTGAACTGGAGATGCGGGTGGAGCTGGCCTATGGGCAGAGAGGGAATGAGAGCAGAGCTGGGCTGGGGGTGGAGCAGAGCTGGAGCTGGGCTGGGAGCAGAGTGGGGCTGGGTAGCACTCCCTCCCTGCTCCCTGTGGGGGCTGGCCCAGGCCCTGCCGTGCACCCTGGGCACGCCCTACAGTTTGGGGACCATTGCTTTAATTTATTTTTCAGTCAGGTAACTAAGGGCTGGTCTATGCACAAACTTGCAGTGGAATAACTAACTCCATTTTAATTCACCGATTTAAACAAAATTGAGATAGGACATTTTTATTTCAAAATAAGTGTCCACACATAGATTTGCACCAAAATAGCAAAAGGTTTGAATAAAAACAGATTTAATTATTTCAGTTCCAGTTTGTATGTAGACCATTCCGAAGATTAGTTGAAAAACTGTATTGATTTTTTTCAGCTTACTTAGCTGACTACAGAAAAATTCTCTTAATCCAACTATATAAGATGAAAAGTAAATTACTAAGGAGTGTTTTAAAACACCGAAAAGTGTTTCAAAATCTCCACTGATATGATTTGGGTAGGTTTGTAATTCCTGTAGAGCTGCCGTTTTAATGATGCATCCAAAGGGAGAATGTAATTTCTTTATTCCAAATAAACGTACCTGAAAATCCAAATAAACTAAGTAGTCATGTGGTAGGAGGCAAAGTACACTCATGAATCCGAAACTGCGTAGGAGACGGAACACTTAATTACGAATAAATTATCAATTTTCATCATGACAGAGGGTTAACTTTGGGGTGTCACAATGTTCCATAGTTGCACTGGTGTTTAACATCTATACATGGTCTGAAAAAGGGAGTGAGGAGTGAAGTGGCAAAATTAGCAGATGACACAAAATGATTTAGTCAGGTCAAGACTGGAGAAGACTGAGGAACCTCAAAGGAACCTAACCAACCTAGGCGAATGGATGACACGATGGCAGATGAAATTCTATGTTGACAATTACACACTGATGCTCATAGAAAAGAATTATTTGAACTACTAATACACCTTACCAGAGTCTAAAACTAGGCTCAGGAAAACAACTGCGGCATCCTTGTACACAGCTCAATGAAGACTTGTGCTGCATATGCAGCAGCAGTCAAAAAAGAAAACAAAAAGGTCAGATGCGAGGAATGGGATGGAGAATGAATATGGAAAATATAATAGTCGTAGTATAAAAGTCAGTGTTATGCATTCACCTGGAATACTCTCTTAAATTGTTGTCACCCCATCTGAAAAAAAGATAGAACAGGTATAGAGGACAATCAATGACATACAGTGAGCCAGATTAGGGCATGAAATAGCTCTTCTATCAAGAAAACTTGAAAAGATGGAGCTGGTATACTTTCCAGCAACAGATAAGTAAGTGAGGTAGGATAGACATGCAAAATAGTGACTTGTCTGGAGAAGGCAAATCTAGAACTTCTGTTCACCTTGTGTCATAACAAGATCGAAGGAGCATTTATTGAAAGTCAGAAGTGGCAAATTCAAAACTGATAAAAGGAAATGCTTTCTCACAGAGTGCATGACTAGCCTGTGACACTCATTGCCACAGACATCATTGAGGCCAAGAGCGAAGCAGGATTCAGTGAAGTGTTGGAGATTTATTTGGATAACAAGATTATTCAGAATTACAATAGTAAAGAATAAATAATTTTGAAGAGATTTAAATTAAACATGCTTCAGGGTATAAAACAACTTCTAAGAGTATTTCTACACTGCCAAAAAAGATGTTCTTAATTTGGGTTAAAATAGCAGAGAAGACGGGGGAAATCAGTCTTTAATTTTTAACTATGTAGACTTTAACTCAAGCTGCTAAGCCAAAATGCTGTGTCTTGATTGCTACTTTGGCTCTGGTTGACTTAACATACCCCCCCCCTTTTTTTTTAGCAGTGTAGAGACACTGTTGGGGGTTTGGAAGAATCATAGAATGGTAGGACTAAAAGGAACCTCGAGAACTCATCTAGTCCAGTCCCCTGCACTCGTGGTAGGACTAAATATTATCTAGACCAGTGGTTCTCAAAGCCGGTCCGCCGCTTGTTCAGGGAAAGCCCCTGCTGGGCCAGACTGGTTTGTTTACCTGCCGCTTCCGCAGGTTCGGCCAATCGCAGCTCCCACTGGCCGCGGTTTGCTGTTCCAGGCCAATGGGGACTGTGGGAAGGGCTGCCAGCTCGTCCCTTGGCCCACACGGCTTCCCGCAGCCTCCATGAGCCTGGAGCAGCAAACCGCAGCCAGTGGGAGCCGCGATCGACTGAACCTGCAGACGTGGCAGGTAAACAAACTGGTCCGTCCAGGCAGGGGCTTTCCCTAAACAAGCGGCAGACCGGCTTTGAGAACCACTGATCTAGACCATCCCTGACAGGTGTTTGTCTAACCTGCTCTTAAAAATCTCCAATGATGCAGATTCCACAACCTCCCTAGGCAATTTATACCAGTATTTAACTACCCTGACAGGAAGTTTTTCCTAATGTCCAAGCTAAACTTCCCCTGCTGCAAGTTAAGCGCATTGCTGCTTATCCTGTCCTCAGAGGTTAAGAACAATTTTTCTCCCTCCTCCTTGTAACAGGCTTTTAAGTACTGTGACACCATTACTGCTCTACCTTGGTGGGTCTTGTGCTTATTGGCAGATTTGCTCACCTTGGAGCTTCACGGCAGCCCTCAGCTTGGCCGTTTTTCTGAACTCACAGTCCAGGTAGACTCCTCCTGTGTCTGACCAGGAGTTGGGAGGATTTGGGGGGAACCCAGGCCTGACCTGGAACCTGGGTTCCAGCCCAGGGCTCTGTGGAATGCAGCTGTCTAGAGTGCCTCCTGGAACAGCTGTGTGACAGCTACAACTCCCTGGGCTACTTCCCCATGGCCTCCTCCCAACACCTTCCTTATCCCCACCATAGGACCTTCCTCCTGGTGTCTGATAATGCTTGTACACCTCAGTCCTCCAACAGTCTGCATTCTCACTCTCAGCTCCTAGTGCCTCTTGCTCCCAGCTCCTCACAAGCACACCAGGTGCCCTGATTAGCCTGCCTTAATTGATTCCAGCAGCTTCTTGATTGGCTGCAGGTGTTCTAATCAACCTGTCTTAATTGTCTCCAGAAGGTTCCTGATTGTTCTGGAACCTTCCCTGTTACCTTACCCAGAGAAAAGGGATCTACTTAGCCTGGGGCTAATATATCTGCCTTCAATTACACTTCTATAGCCATCTGGCCCGATCCTGTCACAGTACTTAAAAACTAACCAATTTATTTGAGCATAAGCTTTCGTGAGCTACAGCTCACTTCATCGGATGCATAAAGATGTAGCTCACGAAAGCTTATGCTCAAATAAATTGGTTAGTCTCTAAGGTGCCACAAGTACTCCTTTTCTTTTTGCGAATACAGACTAACATGGCTGCTACTCTGAAACCTACTTAAAAACTGTTATGTCCCCTCTGTCGTATCTTCTCCAGACTAAACAAACCCAGTCTTCCCTCATAGGTCATGTTTTCTAGATCATTTTATTTAATCATTTTTGTTGCTCTTCTCTGGACTTTCTCCAATTCGTCCACATCCTTCCTGAAATGTGGCACCCAGAACTGGAGACAATACTCCAGTTGAGGCCAATCAGTGCAGAATAGAGCAGAAGCAGCTTTGCCTTGGGGGCCAGTCATCCCATCACTTGCAGCATTGCTTGTACCTTCCAGCAGATATTGGCCTGGTCAGACAAGGTATTGGGCTAGGTGGACCCCTAGTCTAATGGGTATGATCATTCTTATTTTCTTACAACCTGCGGATGTATCCAGCTGGAGATCAGAGCTGCAGCCCCAACTCCCCTTTATAGATCCTGACAATCCGGCTCCTTCCACTACACTAAAGCAAAACGAAAAAGAGAGAGAAAACTAACTTGCCTACAAAGAGCTATCAAAAATTCCTGGCATTCCCTGTATGTCTGGCTGCTGCTCTGGTCTTTTTGACATGACAGAAGTCAGTGGGCTGACAATATGTCTGCTTCCTTATCAATTTTTTAAATATTTAAATACATATAAATTATTTTAAAATCCCTTATATATAATGTAGTGATTGGACATTATTTATATTTCTTTGCAGTTTTCCTTTCTAAGTTAAGTTGTTACATGATTTGTGCCTTAAAAGCATGTGTTGATTTGTATTAAATATTAATTATGGACTATATTAGATGAGGCATGAGTGGAAAACAACCCTGTGTGAGAGAGAGTCTTGAATAATGCCTCTTAATTTTTTTCATAAAGAACAAACATCTTCTGAAGTGGTGATGCAACAGCATCATGCACAACAGTTCCATAAAGCACGGCAGTAGGGGGCTAATGGGAATACTGTATCATTTTTTGCCACATGCCCAAACAACCAACTGGAAGAAGTTTGTGAGTGTTAGCAAGTTGCGGAAAAGTCTGTAACAAACAGTCAGTGTCACATAATAGAGAAGATAAATCTACAGAGGAAATTGTTCAGGCAGATGTGTAATTAGTTGAAGTCAGCCTGGATCAATCAGGGTATGAACTGCCTATGCAAGATATGTTCGTCTGCATCCCTTTCTCTAAGCTGGTTTCATTGTACTTAAAGCGAACTGTTCTTTTAGCTTAGTGAGGAAGAATCAAATGCAATCGCATAACCTGACTCTGATTGTAATGGATTCCCTGAGGTACACTCATAAAATAGAAAATGTAATTGATGTTTTCTTATGTTAATGAAAAATAACTAAGTAGAATACTTAATCTTCAATTTATTTAATGTATTGCGTACTCAGCAGCATGTTTTGCAAATACATTTTCACATGGGACCTAGAGATAAAATATTGTTGGTTGAGGGGGTTTGGTCCGAGAGGAGGTCAGTCTAATCCAGAGTTGGACCCACCTTTAGGGGAATTAGCAACACTCTCCTATTTAAGAAAGCATTCCCTTAGTAACCTGAAAGATAGAGGAAGGAAATGAAGAGAATTAGATCACATTCCAAACAAAGCCCCTATAGCAAGGAAGAGAGAAGAGCTGAAGACTCCATTAAATTCAGTGGGCACCTCTGTGCATATCTAATTTACCTAGGCAGTGTTTGGGTACTGTGTTGATGGTACTATAGACCAGTGGTTTTTCAAACTCTTGCCCGCCTGCGCACACACACCCAGCTCCCATTGGTCAGGAGTGCAGAGCCTGTGCTTGGGGCGCAGACAGCGCATGGAGCCCCGTGGCCCCCCCGCCTAGGAGCCAGACCTGCTGCTGGCCATTTCCGGGGCGCAGCACGGTGTCAGAACAGGTAGGGACTAGCCTGCCTTAGCCGGGCAGCACCGCCGACGGGATTTTTAACAGCCCAGTGGGTGGTGCTGACCAGAGCTGCCACAACCCAGTCCCTTCCATTCCGCGACCCAGTTCTGGGTCACAACCCACAGTTTGAAAACCACTGCTATGGAAAACGCTAATATAGGTAGATACATCCAGGACTGCTGTGGATGTAGTTGCTGTATTCAGAGCTCCTTGAAAGCTGCTTCCAGAAACATACACATTAGAGCAATTAATGGATTAAACTGTCTTTTGTCACTAAACTGATATTTAATGACTCTTGTTGCATTTTGCTGGGTTGAAAGAGAAACCAAGACCATGATGGCCTTTTGTTTTTCTGTATAAAGCTCTGTTACTGTGGTGCATAGAGGGATCTTTGCGAGTTTGGATATATGCAATAAGTTGCAAGCCTTGAGAAGCATTTGAAGGTGTTTTATTCATTGGAAGTAAACGGGAGTTTTACCATTGACTTCAAATGGGAGCAAGTTTAGTCCTGCACTGAGTGTTTTTGTTCCAAAAAGGGGACGAAAGAAATATAAATTATCCTCACTTAATTAATATACCATTATCTTTGTAAATGTTGATTGCCTTAAAAAATCAGCTTAGCAGTTGTTGCAAATCAGCCTGCTGCTTATTTCTGTTGAACTTACTTAACACTCCTTTACGATATGTCTACACTGCAATTAAATACCTGTGGCTGGCCTGTGCCAGCTGACTCACGCTTGGGCTAAAGGGCTGTTTAACTGCAGTGCAGACGTTGGGGTTCTAATGTCATTTGCAGAATATATGCATAGGTGAACTTTGCTAATATACAACTCAGAAGCATTAGCCACTGTTTGATGTCCTTTACCAAGTGATGGAGAGAAATCTGTAATCTGCTGCTACTTTGGGTGGCATACTCTTTACAGGAACAGTGCATCTAGTACAATGAAGCCCTTATTTACTAACTATGAGCAGATGAAAAGGAAGAAGTGGAAATGAATTGGGTTTAGAAGAATGATACCTTAATTCTGACTAGAAGGCCCCACTCAGAATGATAGGATTGTTCAGTCTCCTTTGTTTGGAACCATTGGTGACTCTGCTGAGACTTCCCACAAGGCTTCTAAGTCGCAATGGTGACCTTCTGAGATATCTAAGATTCCATCTAAACTCTTTCTCTCACTTTCTGTAAAGGTGTTCACAACTCTTTTCTGTCATCACTAGCAGTTCGACCATTGTAGCACCAGTTAAGGGAAATCATGATCCTTGTCAGCAATGGTTCATTTTCCAAGAGGCTTAAGAAATATATTCAGTTCATCAAATAATTTCACATAGGCCACCAAACAGATGGTAACAACTCTGGTCACTTTTGTTGTGAGCTGAATTTGAGTTGATGAAATGAGTGAGACTCCATTTTCCATTGCCATTCCCTTGAGCCTTCCACTTCTAATTCGGAATCATCAGGCTTGGGCTTGTTCCACTGGTACCTCCTCCTTCTGTCTTCCACCTACTGCTTCAGCCACCTTATGCATAATCACAAATGTAGAGTGCAAGTTCTCTGGGACAGCAGCTGTCTTTTTCTTCTGTCCATCGGACCAGAAGCTAGCCTAATGAGACCCTGATCAGACTATAGGCTACTGTAATGTGAATAATAAATAATAAGGCAAAGATGTTCAGTACACCAGGATCTATTTTCAAACCAAGTACTCAGTTCAAACACTGGTGTCCAAATAAGAAACACTAGCACTCTTTGAAGGAAATGCAGCCCATGCTGGTTTTACCATGATTATAATTGTTGCTAAAAAAACAAACACAAAATGGCGCACCCTGAGAACAACCCTGCCCGTCTCTGCTGCCCATCAAGTTCTGGTGTTCCTTGTGAACTGAGAAGCCTTAACTGTTTCATCTTGTCTGATTTTAAATAGAAATTCTTTGCAAGGCAAACATGCTACTGATCATTATTAAATAGCAGCTTTAAACTGTAAACATCCCAAACCAGAAATACTCAGTCCTTTTAAGACCAAAATGCTTTACAAGTCTAATTGTTATAAACAGTAACTTCTGCCAACATTTCATAGATGTGACCTGTATTTTCCATAGGTTAGAGCAAGAGCTACTGCCTGAGTATTGTGTTCAGTTTGGAGAAAGAGTGATACCTTTTATATAAATGAAAACAGCTGCTTTATAATACCATTAAAGTCCCTAACAGCTGTCAGCCATTGCTTTTTCACATTTTTTAAAATGTGTAAATTTGTAAAGTTACCAAAAGTAATTTACAACATAATCTTACTAATCTAGATCATTCCCACAGGAAGCAGATAGAACATAAATATAAAACCATCCATATCATATTTCAGTCTCCATCATAGAATCAAGTGAATTGTAGTTGAAAAGGCCTGTTTAGGTCATCTATTTCAATCCCCCAGCTAATGCAGGATTATTCCCTGCAGTAGATCTGACTAATTCACAATTTATTTAAGGTAGTTTATTGTTCTATAATTAGTTTTCTTTTCAAAGACAATTATTCAGTCACCTAGCTGAACTTTGAGAACAATTGTACAAAATGAAGTAGTCTGAAATAAGTGAGACACCCTTAATTTAGAAAAACAATAAAGCGTAAGATGCAGATAGTTGAATTATATCCCAAAATATGAATATTCTTTTACTTGTTCTTTCAATGATTTCTAACCTAGTGGTTCTAACACCAGTTTTAATGTGTGGGATCACTTCTAAAGCACACCTCTGAAAGTTTGCACACACATGTGTTCGATCTGCAACACCCACTGGAGAGAAGCCAAAACCCTAATATAAAGGTACTATTTGTGTAAAGAGCTACTTGTTATTGTCTGTCATGTGTCTAGCTCCCAGGGAAATGCTAGGATACAATAAAACTGAAGAATTTAATTTCAGGTTGTTCAATTATCTCACTATTTCTGTGGTATTTCACCTCTTCTGTTTGTAAATACTTGGTCTTGATGCTGTGCTGCTGTCTTCAATGTACCTTCTCCCTTCCTCCTTGGATGTTAAGGAGACTGGCCTTCTCTGAAGTGTTGTGATGGGGCTGAACAGTTAAGCTATGTCTACACTAGGCACCTTTTAGCCACACAGCTCGGCCGCTATCCCTGTGTTGATAAAAGGTGTGCAGTGTAGCTGCTATTTGTTGGCGGGAGAGAGCTCTCCCGCCAACAAAGAAAAAAAAGTCCACCTCCAGCAAGCAGCGGTAGCTTTGTTGGTAGGAGAGAGCTGTCCTCCCAACAAAGCACTGTTCACACTGGCACTTTTCGTCTGTAAAACTTTCGTCATTCGGAGATGTTTTTTTTCACACCCCTGAACTACAAAAGTTTTACCAACGAAAGTCCAGTGTAGACAAAGCCTCTTGTGTCGCTGCCCTCTGAAAGGAGAAGAGAAGAAAACAGTTCAGATGGTGGTAGAAGAAAGCAGTAGCTGGCAGCAAAGAAACAGGAGAGGAACACTCTCCTTAAAGGCTGCTGTGCTACTATGGGATATTGGTGAGTTTTGCACTTAAAACAGAGATTCAACAGGTGTGAAAAATGCAACATATCCTCCCCAAAATTACACCACCTGCTCATTGAGTACATAATGAATTTTTTGAGCATTTAAAAGTAAATCTTAATTTTAATTCCTAAACTAATTAAAATGGGTCCTTTAAGAAATTTAATATCTACAGTCAGCCTCCCTGCCTTCCCTCCTCCCATGATTTCAGTAATAGGATAACACACATTCTTCACACTTTCCATATAGTTAGAACTCTCTGGAATTCTGTGCATTGGTTACATTTGACTAATTAAAAAAATTAATGATAATTTTTCATGTTATTCTTCATAACTGAATATTTCTCCTTCAGCAGAGGTTGAAGGCTACAATAAAATGTTCTGCTGCCAAGAATTTTGCGAAGAACTGCCTTCTTTCATAGTAGTTGCCATCTCCTTTTCTTCTCAAAGTACTCCTGGGGGAATTCTGCAACAAAAAGTTAAATTAAAAATTCGGCTTACTATATTTTCAAATTCTGCAAAATTCTGCACCTTTTGTCAAAATAACACAGTAGAATCACACCAATTTTAATTATTTTGGTCATTTATTTCAAAATACCTGTCAGCAAGTGTGTCTGTAACAATACAGACAACAAAAAGATTCAGAAACTGTTTTTTGACAAATAGATTCCCTACTAGGCATATTAATACAGAACTCTGAATAATAATTCATTTAAGCTTCAATATAGAACCATATCTCTCCCCCCTCCCCCCGAAGCAGTGCAAAGGCTTGGGGGAGTCAGGGGTAATGGAGGAGCTGAAGGAGAGGGAAGTAATTGCTGGGAAGGAGTCTGGCTGTGAACTTGGAGGGTTCTTGGATATGGATGGGAAAAGTATAGAATGGTGGAGGGGCTTTTGGGGGGGAGGGATTGTTAGGAAGCTTCCCCCATGCAGACCCTGGATGACCGCTAGCCTCTCCCATTCAGTCAGGCACATCTGCCCTGTGCCCACGTGTCCCTACACCCCTACTCAGACACCCCCCTGTTACTATGTGTCCCTGCACCCCCTCCCCATCCCTATGTGTCTCTGTGCCCCCACTCAGCCGCTCCCTGTCTCCATGTGTCTCTGTGCCCCCACTCAGCCACCCTCTCTCCCTATGTAGCTCTGCACTCCTTCCCCCATCACCATGTGGCATGTACCTCCCTCCCCCTGTGGCCCTGCGCCTCCATTCCCATTCAGTCCCTGCAGTGAAGAGGGCAGGCTCTTTCTCTTCCCTAGCTGGCTGTGCGTGGCTGCTGTGTTCTAGGATGTTCACAGCATGCTCCGGTGGGCAAAAGGCGGAACTGCAGCAACATACCAGCAGAAGCTTTTTTTTTTTTCGCACAAAAAAATAAACATATCCATGGCTCATTAATTATGAATGTGCAGTGGTGCAAAATTCCCCCAGGAGTCTCAAAGGGACTGAAGCCACAGTTGGTGGCCGTTTTGAAAGGGTATCTCTCACACTGGGACAGTATCTCCATCTGCTTACTGATTTGGGGGGATCACTATCTCCCCTGAGGGTAGCTGTGACTTCAGTCCTATTGAGACCAATGGGAAGTGGTGGACATTTTGACTGAGGGCAATTCTTTATGGCAAGATAAACTTTCAGTTATGAAAAATTATGACCAAAAATTACCATTAGTCCTAAATATCTTTTCCAAAGCTACCCATTGCATCAGATGTACTCAGCGGGTAGGCCTGGAGAGGGAGGGGCAAGCTAGGGTGTTCACATGCAGGGGAACATAGAGGGGTTGCAGGAAAGGGGGGAACTTCATAGATTTTAAGGTCAGAAGGAACCATGAGATTTAGTCTGACTTCCTGTATATCACAGGCCATTAAATTACGCCCAGTTATCTTTGTATTGAGCAAAATAACATGTATGACTAAAGCATAAAGCCTTCTAGAAAGGCACCCATTCTGGATGTGAAGTCATCAAGAGACGGAGACTCCACCACTTCTCTTGGTACTTTGTTTTAATAGTTAATCACCATCACCATTAAACACTTGTGCCTTATTTGAATTTGGCTTCAGCTTCCAGCTGTTGGTTCTTGTTATGCCTATAGCAAATAACCCGTGTATGCATGTGCGCACATGGGGTAACACAGGAAGGTGAAGAGGCGGTGGGATTACGGGGTGGTGGTGCAGGAGAATGCTGGGAAGTACAAGAAGAAGGGAGAATTTGGAGGACAGGAGAGATCACACAATTATGATTAAGGCATTTTAGTGCTAGTAGACCTGGATTAGATTAAACTGAGTTTTAAAGATGTATTAGATTTTTTTCGTATTTTCCCCTTATTGTGACACTAAAGGACAGAGTCAAGTTTTCTGCTGAAGAAGAAACGTTCAGTTATGAAGAATAACGGGGAAAATGGCCATTAAACTTAAAAAAATTTTAAAAAAATAAACTGTACAAGATTTCAGTGAGTTGTAACTACATGGGAACTCTGTACAGTCTATGACAGGGAAGTATAAGAACATAAGAATGGCCATACCGGGTCAGACCAAAGGTCCATCCAGCCCAGTATTCTGTCTACCAACAGTGGCCAACGCCAGGTGCCCCAGAGGGAGAGAACCTAACAGGCAATGATCAAGTGATCTCTCTCCTGCCATCCATCTTCACCCTCTGACAAACAGAGGCTAGGGACACCATTCCTTACCCATCCCAGCTAATAGGATTAATGGACTTAACCTCCATGAATTTATCTAGTTCTCTTTTAAACCCTGTTATAGTGCTAGCCTTCACAACCTCCTTAGGCAAGGAGTTCCACAGGTTGACTGTGCTGAGTGAAGAAGAACTTCCTTTTATTTGTTTTAAACCTGCTGCCAATTAATTTCATTTTGTGGCCCCTAGTTCTTAAATTATGGGAACAAGGAAATAACTTTTCCTTATTCACTTTTCCACACCACTCATGATTTTATATACCTCTATCATATCCCCCCTTAGTCTCCTCTTTTCCAAACTGAAAAGTCCTAGCCTCTTTAATCTCTCCTCATATGGGACCTGTTCCAAACCCCCAATCATTTTAGTTGCCCTTTTCTGAACCTTTTCTAATGCCAATATCTCTTTTTTGAGATGAGGGGACCACATCTGTACGCTGTATTCAAGATGTAGGTGTACCATGGATTTATATAAGGGCAATAAGATATTCTCTGTCTTATTCTCTATCCAGTTTTTAATGACTCCTAACATCCCATTTGCTTTTTTGACTGCCGCTGCACACTGCGTGAACGTCTTCAGAGAACTATCCACGATGACTCCGAGATCTTTTTCCTGATTATTTGTAGCTAAATTAGCCCCCATCATATTGTATGTATAATTGGGGTTATTTTTTCCAATGTGTATTATTTTACATTTATCCACATTAAATTTCATTTGCCATTTTGTTGCCCAATGACTTAGTTTTGTGAGATCTTTTTGAAGTTCTTCACAGTCTGCTTTGGTCTTAACTATCTTGAGCAGTTTAGTATCATCTTCAAATTTTGCCACCTCACTGTTTACCCCTTTCTCCAGATCATTTATAATAAGTTGAATAGGATTGGTCCTAGGAGTAACCCTTGGGGAACACCACTAGTTACCCCTCTCCATTCTGAAAATTTACCATTTATTCCTACCCTTTGTTCCCTGTCTTTTAACCAGTTCTCAATCCATGAAAGGATCTTCCCTCTTATCCCAAGACAACTTAATTTATGTAAGAGCCTTTGGTGAGGGACCTTGTCAAAGGCTTTCTGGAAATCTAAGTACACTATGTCCACTGGATCCCCCTTGTCCATGTGTTTGTTGACCCTTTCAAAGAACTCTAATCGATTAGTAAGACATGATTTCCCTTTACAGAAACCATGTTGACTTTTGCCCAACAATTTATGTTCTTCTATGTGTCTAACAATTTTATTCTTTACTATTGTTTCAACTAATTTGCAGTACTGACGTTAGACTTACCGGTCTGTAATTGCCGGGATCACCTCTAGAGCCCTTTTTAAATATTGGCGTTACATTAGCTATCTTCCAGTCATTGGGTACAGAAGCTGATTTAAAGGACAGGTTACAAACCATAGTTAATAGTTCTGCAATTTCACATTTGAGTTCTTTCAGAACTCTTTTGAGTGAATGCCATCTGGTCCCGGTGACTTGTTACTGTTAAGTTTCTCAATTAATTCCAAAACCTCCTCTAATGACGCTTCAGTCTGTGACAATGCTTCAGATTTGTGATCTACAAAAGATGGCTCAGGTTTGGGAATCTCCCTAACATCCTCAGCTGTGAAGACTGAAGCAAAGAATTCATTTAGTTTCTCTGCAGTGACTTTATCGTCTTTAAGTGCTCCTTTTGTATCTCGATCGTCCAGGGGCCCCACTGGTTGCTTAGTAGGCTTCCTGCTTCTGATGTACTTAAAAAAACATTTTATTACCTTTTGAGTTTTTAGCTAGCTGTTCTTCAAACTCCTTTTTGCCTTTTCTTACTACATTTTTACATTTAATTTGGCAGTTTTTTATGCTCCTTTCTATTTACCTCACTAAGATTTGACTTTCACTTTTTAAAGGATGCCTTTTTATCTCTCACTGCTCCTTTTACATGGTTGTTAAGCCATGTTGGCTCTTCTTTAGTTCTTTTACTGTGTTTTTTTAGTTTGGGGTATACATTTAAGTACATATAAAGGTGGTTTGAGTGCCCTAATTCTGTATTTCTGTGTCTTTACATATTTGGACTTTTGTTAAGGTTAGCCTTAACTGTAAATATCTTGGGTTCATATTGCTTTTGTTTTCGATGATTACAACATCCCTGTAAGGTATTTTACCCTAAATTACTGGTATGTACTCTCCATTTTAGAATAGTTTTTGTCTGGGAATACTGGACTTCAGTAATTCTCTTATTAGTTTTTGTTTGTCTAAAGGGGTGTTCACACTAGAGCAGACATGATTAAAAGAACATTAATAGGCATAGTTCTCTTGGTCAGTTGTTTTTCTGTATACCTCTGGCCACTCCTCCACTGAGGAGGTGTAGCACAGAAGTTGCAGGGAAGAGAGGGACAAAAAGGTGGTTTTCTGCCTCCCAGGGCAACTGAGCAGCCTAGAATCCCCAGGAACAATCAGAACTACTCTGCCCTCTGTCTTGGTCTCTCCCTTTCCCACAAACCCCTGATGCAGGGAGCTGTTTGTCAGTCCTGCGCATCTCCCACGTGGGGGATTTCTCCCCTGGCTATATGTGGCTGTTTTATAGCTCCCTTGTGCTGCAAGAGCCCCCGTTCACACATGTTCCTAGCTCTCCAAAAGTCACCTTTGGTCCCTGCCAGAAGGTGCCTTTTTAAGATTAGCAAAATCCCTTCAGCCATTTTGGTGTTCTGAGAGTGTAAATATATCTTTAATTGCTGGAGACAGAACCATAGTGGCAAGCTCTTCCAAGTAATTCCCTCTGTCTACCTGCATCATCTCTGTTTTGCTAGGGTTGTAACTTCAGCCAGCTCTTCCTCACCTGATCTCAGCCAGACACTGGGATGGCTAGGTGATGTTGCCGTGTGTTGTGAACAGCTAACAGTGAATAAAGACTTTGGGACAATTTGCTAGTAGAAAAGCAGATTTTATTAGCCCAGTACGTTGAATTTGGTGGGATTTTGTACACTAACCAGTTTTGCTGATCAGATTATCTGGGCTCATCTCTGAGATGAACATGAAACAGACACTATGAAATGTCCCATTTTCTGATTTTTCCATAGTGGTAGAAAAACTGTAATTGATATGGCATGTTCTAAATTCCGCTCTCAGCATTTGGATGGGGAGTTGTATTTACTGTACTGAACGAAGGTCCTCTCAGTGTACCTGAGGCCTTTGAATGGAACAACCTGCTTGGTGTATATTCCTCATATAGCCTGAATAACTATTTATGTGGCTAGATTAGCCTGTATTGCAATCCTGTTACATTTCCTTGTCTGTAATCAGGAGAAGAATACCTTTCTTGTTTTGTTTTTTTTATAATTCAGGTCAACAATCTGAAGATCTTTTGCTGATGTACCAAGATCACAACTAACCCCACAGTCTGAATTATGGGATATAAAGTGCCTAGATGAGAGCTACCCATTAGATGGGAAGAGTATGGGGTGGGTTTAGCATATGCTGGCTGAGGTGTTTACTCCCCTCCCAGTGGCAGTTAAAGAGGATTATCTTGACAATTTTTAAAATTTCATTACAATATAATGTTCTTACCATGAGCTCGTTATATTCGGGATGAAAGCATCATGAGTTTGTACGTTTCCCAGTTATATTTAAGACGCATACTGTTTACGTACGAAGAATTAAAGCCTGTAACAATACACAAGGACTTGCTGTCTGCTGCAGCAGCATTGCCGCATGCTTTATACCCCCCAGAAGAACAGCTCAGAGATGAACCATCTTTATTTATTTTAAGGGGCTTTTGACTAAATTCTTAATTTCACTGGCTGTCAAGGTAGTGTTAAGTAAAATGGGTTTGAACTGCTGTAGTTTTTGTGTACTGGACTAGATGTCAGAAACCTTTGCCATCACTGGAAATTCTGTCACTCTGGATTTACTGTCTGTTTCCCAGAGCTGAATTCTTAAGCAGTGTGATTTAACACCTTGGCTCTCCATCAACCAGTTCTGGCATTTATTTGAATGCATTACACCACTGGTTTCCATAAACTATTTTACAATTGTTTCAAATAAATGACTGTTTATTTCCACAAAAGCCATCTGTATTTCTGTGGAGAGCGACAGATAACTATATGTAAAATTTGGTAATGTCACAGCAGTGCAAGTTAAGAAAAACAGATTGGCTTGAAAAATCTGATGTAAGTGCATAATATTAAAGGTTTGTTTTCATCCTTTAAATGTCTTTATTTAACAAATGATATCTGAATCTGCAACTATCAAAATCTTTATTCCGCTTAGGACGTGTTGAGGGGCTTTGTTTGAGATTTTTAACAAATAAACAGAGTTTAAGATGTTCTCATAGCAGCAGGATTTGGAATTGTATATAAACATTCTTCCTTTTAACCTATTTCCTCTCAAATTGTTTACATATTTTTCTTTTGTCCTGTTGCTGTTGCCAAGCACATTGTGAAACACTCACTCTTCTCTAATGTTCCAAGAAGTCTTCCCCAGTAGGCCTGCAATCTCTTATCTAGTCTTAAAGCCTAGGCTTTTCACACTGTATTATTGCCTCTGCCCGTTCACTTTTCTTTTCTTTACATTCTGGGTTCAATACTCAAGCTGGTATGCTGCAGTCACGTTCTTCACTTTAGTGGCCAAACCAAACGCTCACCGATATTTCTAGGGAGCCACACTTTAATGTAGACTCTCCAGAAGATGAAGTAATGCCTTAGTTTGCATAGCTGCCTATCAGTATTGAATGAGTATCCAGACTAAGGCCAGTTCCATGCTACAACGTTCTGTCGACATAACTGTATCTGTCTGGGACCTGAAAAGACCCACCCCAGCTGACACAGCTATGCCAGCAGAACCAGAGTAGACATTGCTGTGCTGTCAGAAAAATGCCACTGTTGTTTGAGGAGGCGGCGTTACTGTAACCTCAGGAAAAACTTCTTCTGTCCGCATACGCTGCGTCCACACTAGGGGGATCTGCTGGCAAAGCCGGACTGGTGAGGCTGGATCAGCGGAGCCTGGGTAGTGTGGACTAGCCCTAAACTACTTCAGTTCTTCCACATGCTGTACACGTGCCAGCAGAGCGAAGGCTAGAATCCAGTGGCCTTCTACTTAGTGCAATTGATACATTTTGACAGATTATTTGAAAAGAGAGAAATACATAAACTCTCTCCTTTTTTATGACCTTGTAATAGCTATCACATATTTCCAGCAAATGTTTTCTATAGCAATAATAAAAAAAAGTGGTAACAAGAATAATAAATATAGATGCAGTTTAAACTCAAAAGAAATCACACTTTCAAAACCTAGGGTTGGAGCAATAAAGTTATAAATCATCTTTACTTGGAAAAGGAGAAAATTAAAATGCGGAAATACCTCCGACATCGACACTGAATGTTTATCAACTGGTTTTCTGTGAAGACTCTGCTCCACTGCCCCGCCTGCTCCACACAGATCCATCCCTTGTCTCGTCCACAAAGCTAGAGCAGAGCTGTGATGTGGAGGAAAATGCCTCTTGTTCGCAACTGACCATCCACTGTCTGTCATGCATCCGTTACTTTGGCCAGCAGCAGATGATTGCAAACTTTAAATTTCTCGTTGTTTTCATGAGTACTTGTAGCAGCACAAATACATACAGTACTTTAAAGAACACTGGAAATAATCCTCCTGCCTCAGGCACACTCTGTCTCCCTGGGGCAGTTATGATATGGATGCTAGGTGTGGAAAGGTTTGAGGGGGTTGCAGGGAAAGGCTTTGCAAAAGGAGGGGAAATGACTCACTCCGTGCAGAGCAGGTGGCTGATCCAAGTGTGGATGGCGAACATGAATGAAGGTGAAAAGCCTTGGGAATGGTGATGCTCTTACAAAGAGGTCCCTTACAGAAAAGTGGGGTTTTGCCCCACCAACAAAATACCCCACACTTCTACTTGGGTTTTCACTGTAATCAGAGAGGGTGTATTGGCCAAAACCCTCTTCTCTTTATCTCATCACTCCTGCTGTCGCAGAGCTCATGGGATGCTGTCGGGAACCGTGTCTTCACCTCGCAGGAGAGTTATTGCAGCAAGACAAGCAGCCAGCCATTCAGCTTTACTCTTTCCCCTACAGGATGGTGGGGTTCTTCCTTTTTCATTCCTATTTCCTACTGAGCTACAGTAGAGGATGAGTGGAGAGAGTGTGTTTCCCCTTGGAATGCAGAATTTAACACTTGCCTGGGGTACTATGCTGCAGTCCAAGGGGATTAGCACAGAAGAACTGGTTTATAGTTAGTATGTGTGGTCCACTGGCTCAGATACAGGACTAGGAATCAGGAGTCTTGGGGTTCTAGACCCAGTTGCCACTGACCTCAGCAGGCTTAATAAACACAATGGTAAAAACACAAATTACTGTAGCATTGTCAACACTAAAGCTCCCACTAAGCTGAATTGGGAATATTTTTGTAGAATTCCCTAGTGGAGACAGCATTATAGGGGGCACTATGAGAAAGGGAAGCAGTTGTGTGTGGAAGCAGAGAGGGAAGCACACAGGGTGAGCTAGGGCTTGTATAGGGAGGTAGGGGGCAAGTCAAGGTATGCAAAGCCTTGGAAATAAGGATGAGGGCTTTGGGATGTCACAGGGATCACAAGGCACTGCGGGACCTTGAAGAAACATGGTTCCAGTACCGGGTGAGGAGAATGATTGTAGCTGAAGCAAGCTGGCTAACCTGGGGCTGCAGGGTGCATATGGGGAAGATCAGGGACAAGGGGGTTGCATTAGTCAAGGCAAGAACTGACAGGGACATAGACCAGGGGTGGGCAAACTGGCTCGTGAGCCACATGTGGCTCTTTTACTGTTAAAGTGCAACTCACAGAGCCCCCCATGTCCATTCTCCACCTACCAGACTGGGGGTGAGGTAAGGACCTCTGCCTTGCAGCAGGGTGGTGGGATAGTGGCTTCCGCCCAGTGGGGAGGAGGTTCTCAGGGTTTCAGCAGGAGTGGGACTGAAGCCCCAAACCCCAGCAGGCACCTACTGAGGGCTGAAGCCCTGAGCGCTGGCTCTCGAACTTCTGAAGATTGTTGTATAGGGCTCGGAGGTCAGTAAGTTTGGCCACCCCTGGCATAGACCAAGGCTTTGGTGATAGGAATAAATAAGGGGAATGTTGTAGAGAGAGAAGTTCATTTAGTTCTTCAGTGACATTTTAATCTAGTCTGACTCTTTATTTCTACCTGTCTTTAAATAGTTGAATTGCTATTTGGCAGCAGAATTGCAGCTCTCAGCATTCCATACAGATTGAAACACTGAGCTAAGTCTTCCCACAAGCTCCATTTTTATCCTTATTGTAACATTTATTTGTTTGCACACAGAGCTGGGGTTGGTTTGGTTTTTGTTTAAACACTTTAAAAAAATAAATGTTTGAGTTTGTTTATTGTGCACATTCAACCCCTGACCAGTGTATTTTTCATTGCTGTTGAAAGTTAATGGGGGCAAAATTGCATTCCAAAACATTTGAACCTGAAGTAGCCATGGCTGAACTTAGTTGATCTCTGGTGATCGGTTCAATTTAGTTACGATTTTTAGCCATTAGGCTGGGCCTGAATGATGGTGATTTGGTTGAGGCCAAATGTCTGCAGAAAATTGGCTCTTTGATAAGAGCCCTGTTATCAGAGGGGGATACTTTCTCATTTACATTTAGATGAGTATTGATTATTTATTTACTCAGAGAAGTGAGATTCGTTCCCAATCTTATCTCTCTCGTCTCTGCTTGTCAGCAGAAAGAGAGATAAAGCTCCTGACATCAGACCAAGATAACGGTACTTTGTAGGAAAGATAAAAGTTGGAATGGGCCTTTTTCTAGTCTTGACTGAAAGGATAAGTTTTAAAAATTAGAACTGATGGGTCAGGCTTTCGAAACCCTTTCTGAAGGCTTTGCAGTTTCACTAGGCAGCAGGCATGGTTTGTTGTAATAGGCACCGCCTTTCTCCTTTTGTGAGGGAATTGTTTAATTCGATTTTACTCTGCGGTTCTCATCACCAAGGGTAAATTTTATATTGTGCCATAGGAAGCTAAAGAGTGACTTTGTTATATGTAATTTTTTTTAAAATTCCTAATGATCCTCCTGCTATATGAAGAGGCAGCTGCCTCAATGTTTAACACAATAACATAGTACAGTACAAATCTTTCTAGCAGCCACACCGAGGGGCAAATAAGCATTTTAACTGGTGGGATTGTACATTATATAATTATATACATTTAAATGTTGCATGCAAGTTTGATGTCTGCAGTCAAGATGTTTAGAGTATTGTTTTGTAAATAAATAGTTCTGCCTTTGTGATGAAGTTAGTACAGTTGTTTGACAGTAATTGATCAGTGCGTGTGTTAAAATCATTGCTAAAAGTGAAGAGTTGCTCTGTCTGTGCTAGCTTTTGCAATTCTTTGTGTTTAGGCACTTGCTCATATTTGCAGGATATTTTGCCCAGCAGTGTGGTCCAAAAATTAAGAAGATCAGTGTGCCCAAGGCAACTTGTCTGCAATGTCTGCTGGAATAGGGGTTCAACCTTAGCACCTCCTCCAAGAGCTAAAGAGAGCTTAGCCTATGGGTATGTATTGTACCCTTGAATTAATCTCTTCTAGTCTTTGAATGAAAAATTATTTGCTTTCAGGTACAACTGCTTCATCTCTTCCCATTTTGGCTTAGTTCAGATCACACTCCTGGTTCATACCCACCTCACTCCTTTTTCATTGGATGTATTAGTATGCCAGGTTTGGTTGCTCCACAGCCGCCCTGCTTGCCCTTTTTCTGTGTAATTCCCTTGGGGTATTTTGGTGAAATAACTGAACAGGGATGGGGCTTGGAGGGGCTCAGAGTTGTCTTCTGCCCACAGCAGTTTTTCTCCTAGCACCTGAACTTCTAGTTTGATGGTGGGATGTCACGGAAATGACCGGCTCTCCACCTTTGCCCATGTTAATGGTAGTGTGAGAAAATATACTGAACCACTGTATCAACCAGCTGCAGTTAAACCTGAGCTGTATGCTAAAGCAATAGTCCTTGTAGTTAAAGGTAAGAGTTAAATAGTTAAATGGAGGTACAATGCCACTTACCTTTCATATGCCATGTTCTGAAGGTTTTCTTTTAAACTTGTGTGGAAATGTTTGCCTCAGAATTACAAAAATCTATAAAAATCCAACTTTGGTATTATAACTTGGAAATTCTCTTGAAATGCCCAGAGCAATATTTTGTTATTAGACCATTAAGTTACATGATATTTCCACTATAAATTCATCTTTTGAACATCTGAAATGAGGTTTCTATTTACTCAATACAATCGCTCCATAGACTCACCCTTACGTTTTTTGTTGTTGTTGTAATGTAGAGGTCATGTAGCTTTCTTCAGATTTTTGACATTTTAAACCTATTTCTAAAGGGTATGTACTGCCTAAAGACCCATTTACACTCTGAATTATATAATATTCACTTCTCTGAAGAATCTGTTCCAATAGAAATTGCCTCAGCAGCAATCCTGTAGTATTGCGGTTTTTCATTTGCTTAATCTTAAATTTAGTATCTCATTTATAGTCAGACTGTATATTTATTAAGAATATTTTGGTATTTTACAGAATTGCAAAAATTCACAATTTGCTCCAAAATTGCCTCGCTACTGGCAAGATTACACCAAACGGTCTCCAGCTGCAATCGCTGGCAGCCTTCTGCTCCGTGCAGCTTGGCAGAGAGTGTGTAGAGCCTAGGGAAGACGACTTCGTCAGCCTGGATCCAGAGCCTGGGGAATCTGTGATCCATAGGGAGAGGATAAGCTGCTATCGAGCACATGATTTTTAATTCTCTCCCTGCATGATTCTTTATATCTGGTTCAGCAATAATTCTAAGGGGATGGAGTCAACTTAGAAATCATACTGTGTCTGCTTTTACCTGCTGTTGTCACTAGTCACACCTAAAATGGCAGTAACTGAGATGAAGAAAAAATACATTCTTGTCTGTAGTCTACACGTCACATCTAGACAATGTCACTGGGTTCCCCTGTTCTTTGTGTGCATCTTTCACACAGCCTCAGGCATAAGAAAGGTCCTCTAAGGAATTACCAAGTGATAATGAAACCACAGCTTTGGGTAGGGGATGGGTGGGAGTGCGGTGTGTAAAACTACATTTAACCTATTTCTCAAAATTAACTTTTATTATTAC
This sequence comes from Eretmochelys imbricata, assembly GCF_965152235.1. Lineage (NCBI taxonomy): Eukaryota > Metazoa > Chordata > Testudines > Cheloniidae > Eretmochelys > Eretmochelys imbricata. The sequence continues at coordinate 25,819,918 of NC_135587.1, read as the reverse complement.
TAACGTATCAGTGTGCCGGGCACCTCACCAGCAAACAAGAGCTTCTAATCTTAAACAGAAGGCAAGGGGTGTGAAGTGAGGTGTATACTGGTGTGGATCGCTCTGGGGGTAGATGAATTCAGTGTCTGAGGGCACCCTGGAGCTGTGCCCATGGAAAGCTCTGTGGTGGTGGGTGGGGGGCCCGGGTGGGACCCAGTGGAGGTGGAAAAAAAGGGAGAATGAGACTCAACTCTCCTCTCTGCCCTCTGCATCTGCTGGAAATCAAATAAACAAAGTCCCGTTAGCATGCATGTAGCTTCAATTTAAAATTAAAATTAGGCCTTTGCCTATTTAGTAGCTGTTTGAGATCTTATTTAAAAAAGATCACAGATACTGATACTGAGAGTTGAGGAATGCATTCCTTTTCCCAAAACATTTCCATTTGTGCATGGCCCTTGTACTAGTTTGCAGCACATGGGAAAACTTAGTAAACCATACCAGGTTTGAAGTACTCATGGATCTGGGATTCATGTGATACTCTTTCAGTTCTCATTGTACAGATTATGGTCTGTTAAGAAAATTACAATAACCTTAATGCTGGTCTGATCTCTGCAGCACAGATCTCTCATGTTGTTTGCAAATAGAGAAGGATTTGAAAAATACATATCTCTTATGCTGCAGGATTTTCTGTTTTGGAATCAGACAGTTGACATTAAGAACTAAGATTTGGATTTAAGCAGCCAGTTCATGGAAATTCAAATCAGAGGCTACAAATCTCTCTGCCCACTTTGTTCATTCTGTGTGTACTGCAGCAGCCAAATGTTGTTTGGGGACCATTGGAGATTATTGTCTACTGTCCCCTTACAGCAAGATGGACTAAGCAGGCAGTTTTTGCCCTCTGTCTCAATCTGCTTTACCTTGTCAGTTTAAACACCTACAACAACATTTAAATCCAGATCGATTGATTGATCTGATTTTGGTATTTATTTGAAGTTTATCCTCGGTAAGTTCCGCTTGTCCTTCTGCCTGACAAACCAGGCCTTATTTTTTTTCAGTTTTTGAGACAGATTTGCAATGATTCAAGTCTTGTAGAAGAAGGAAGATGGTGCCATACATACTTTGCTCCTTTTCCTATTTGTGCTTAGATAAAATATCTCTGCTTTTTCTTGAAGTGCAGTTTGTTTTATAAATGCTTGGAACCAGCTACATGTGCAATTGCTAATTGTGCTGCGCACAGAGGGAATAGTTGTGCTTTCCTCTTGTGGCCTGCAAATAGCCTGGCCCTGCATCTGTTCTGAAAGTCACCAGGAATAAGGAGACTCCATTTTACAGAAAAATAATGCACTGTTTCAAGAGCAAAATACACTCAGAACATGCGGTGTGCTCTTCACATGGCTTCTGGGGAAACAAAATGAGGAGCCATAATTGAAACTATGCTGTAGTAAATTTAAATGAATTGGCTAACAAATTCCTTCTCTGAGGCATGCCATCTGAGGCTAAAAGACTTGATTTTTTTATGTTTTAAATATTTCTGAATGCTTTACTGACTTTGAATTATGATAGTATATGATGAATATATTTCATGATTTCAGTGTTAATAGTTTTGCTTTATTAAGATCCTGTTTAGAGACCCTTCATATCACTAAAAAGACACAGTTGCATAATCAGCCTGGTAGACCAGCTGCTATTTTTAGTGACTTGAGAAAACAATTTTTTATTGTGGACACTTGTGCCTTGATGGGACGTGTGCGTTGAGGGATATTGTGCTGTAAGGGTATTTCTGTACTGCAGTTAGACACTCAGACTTGCAGGGCATGAGCTAAAGGGCTGTTTAATTGCAGTGTAGATGTCCAGGTTCATTCTGGAGCCTGGGCTCTAGGATCCTGTGAGGTAGGAGGATCCCAGAGCTTAAGCTATAGCCCAAGCCACAATTAAACAGCCGCTTAGCCAGAACCCTGTGAGCCTGAATCAGCTGGCATGGGCCAGTATATAGACCCTAAGTGCCTCAGGTATAGAGGCAGCTTTTCCTTGTTTAGATAGCTTTGGAGTATAAAAGCAGCTACTTTGAAATTTTTGCATGATCAAAGAGAGTTAATGAAAATAATGATTTAAACTATCATTTAAATGATAGTTACTGTTTGCCTTAGAAATTAAAGATGTTCTTTAAGTTATCAGTGGCATTTTTGGCCAGATTTTGGGGGCCAGAAGGAAGGACTTTAACAATAAGCACAAATGGGCTAATTAGCTTTTTAAAATACCAAAAATCGTCTTAACATGTTTTTTTTCAGTGGAATCGTTTGAGAGATTTTTCCACTGGACTTTCACTACTCAGCTTTGTTACACAGCTGTAACGCTAACCTAAAGTACTAGTGTTGTAGCAGTCATTTGTATTGTAGTGACCTGATATCTGTCAAGGGGGACTCAACCACTGTGGCTGGTGCTATTCTTCATGTCCTGTGTGTTAAGGGAATCAGGGTTTGAGTACATTCCTTATTAATTGAAAGGGTTTCTTGGATAAAATTATTTTCCTTGACCCACAGCAACTGTGCACCACACTATGTAATTATTGGCTCATCTTTTGAGAGAGAAAACAGAGGTCCTAGCCCAGTAGGACAGTCAATGTAAACAAACTGTCTCGCAGCCCACCAGCGGATTACCCTGATGGGCCACAGGTTGCCCACCACTGTCCTAGCCATTAGTGTTCATTAACACCCCAAAGGTACTTTTTGCAAGAGTTAGGGGTATTAGCTGTGATGATTCAATCAATCTACTTAAGAAGAGACATTCTGCTGCTTACATTTCCTCTGCAGTTTCATTTACAGAAGTTACGTGTCTCATACTCTCCTAATTCGCTGCCTAGTGTTTCTGTGCACTGTTCAAACAGCCCCCCGTAACACCCCAGAAATGGCTTCATTTCACTAATGGGAGAAGTGTTCCCTGTATGTAGTTTTATTTCAGTGTAAGGTGTACAATAGTGAAAAGTATTCAGATCTCTGGTAGGACAATGGATTCGTATATATCCTGGTGACCCTTGCTGCTTCTTACAGCCATTGAGGTATTAACTGATATCAGACTCCATCAAGCATTGGGACCTGTTACCTGAAACTGTAGAAACAATGATAACTGGAAAGGCTCATTCCTGTGTACAAAGTCTGTCATGTTATCTTGAGCTAATGTGGAAAATAGCACTGGTCACCACCGCTAATGTCTAAAATGGCAGTGCCAGTCCTGTGAGCATTAGAAGTCTAGGCTGTCACAAGACCCAAAATGAGTAGGAAAAAGAAATACCCCAGCATTGTAGAGCTGAGTTTCACAATGAAATGAAATCCATAATATAAATTCTCTTGCAAACCGACCTCCACCCTTGCCTGCTTCCCAACTGTCTCAAAGTACAGCATACACTCTGAGTGCCTCTATTGTCCTGGTCGTGGTCGCCTTTGCTTTAATGGCTCATCAATACAATCACAACCTTTCCTGCCATTTTAAATCCACTCGTGTGTGTGTGAGTGCACATCCATTTGAGCCTGCAATAAGGAATGCATCATTTTTTGTCCCGGGCTGGGAGTGGGAAGCACTCAGATAAGCAAAGTAACACTGTGTATCTTTAAATGGGAATTGTTTAGCTATACTGCAGTGCATCTGCCTTCTCTTCAGAATGTTCTTCAGCTTCCAGACAGCATGTGAGAATAGCTCCATTTCTGAGGCAAAGTGCAGGCCGGCTAACTTTCACAACAGGCCAGCTCCCACCAGATACAGAATGGCTGGGAATACTGAGTCAAAAAAAGCTGCATGTTACTTTTTCTAAGGACAATTTGAGGTCCAAATAAACAACTTTACTGCCAGTGAGAAAACATGGGTGGGGATACAGGCGGATACATAGAGCTAGTTGGGTGTAGGTCAGAAATGTTTGTTGATATTTTTTTGTTGTCAGTGAAGTAGGCAGGAAGTGTCAGGCTGTGGGCAGTGACTGGGACAGTCTGTGTTTCCATGCACTTTCCAAGCATACCATCCTCCACTACTTTATGACTGTTTTGTTTCCCTAGTGGACAGGTACTTCAGACATAAACAACCATTGACTTTACCTCTTGAGTTTAAGTATTGTTAACTGACTCTGATGAGCTGTCTTTTAATTAGAATCCAGAGAGTTTTACAAGGTTTTTTTTTTATCTTTCAGGTCCTCAGTATCGTCTGGAGAAGCAGAGTGAACCCAACGTCCCAGTAGACTTAGACTGTACCTTGGAGAGCCAGAGCACTTTGGAATTCTGCCTTGTCCGAGAGAACAGTATGTTTGCCCTTTTCACTTTTGCTCTTGTAAATTGCTTACGCTCACATAAGTTATGTATTCTGGAACACAGGCTGTACCGGCTGGGCGAGTAAGTTTTGAAGAGGCTCTGTTTCCTAAGGCACTTTTCAACTGTGCCAAAAGAATAGTCCAAAGTGAAATGATTGATTTCATACCTTTTGGCAAATGGTCTGCATCCTGTTTATCACTTCTTGATTAATCTTTTTCTGTTAAAACTCTGTTCTGTAAAGTTATGACCAACTGTGAAAAACACTTGAAATATAAAACTTTTTCTGTTGCAAGCACTATTCAGTGGATAAAATTATTGGTCTGTGATACGTTTTACCATGTCAATATTGCTGCCCAAGAAGCAGCAGCTTTTAAACCTCTAAAAGAAATTAATCATGTAGATGTAACTACAGCAGAGGTTTAGAGGTGGTGTTTATCTAAGTGTGGGGAAAAATTATTTTCTCTCCAGATATGCAAAAACATTACTTTTTGGGTTTGTTTTATTTTGTTTTTATAAGTTTCACAAAATTTGTTGGAGACAAATATAAAGTTTTCCCCCTTTTGGTTCATCCCTCTGTCTTTCCAACTTTCCCAGTGGCCAGGCTCTCCATTTAGTTTTCTTCTCACTTCTATGCAACACTCATTTTTTTTTCTTCATTAGTCAGAAAACTGGTGGCATTTATGATCACAGTTAAACTCATGCTAAGAGGTTTTCTGTTGCCAAGAGTGGCGATTGGAGCCCTTGCTGTAGAGCATGGAATTTCTGGTTTCCTTTCCTTTACAAAGATTAAATCCTTTCATTTATGCTTAAAGGCTATAGCATTTCTTCTTCTTTCATTTCTTCCTGAATTTCCCCAAGAAGGATATGACATAGAAAAGTGATGGAGCATCAGTGGGGTAACTCCTACCTCATGTGCCAGGTATGTGGTGCTGTCCCCCATTTAATGAACGGCAAAACTGAAACTTTGAGCTGAAGTGATTTGACTAATAGCAACTCAGTGTCAGAGTTGAGATTAGACCTCATGTTCCTGGTTCCCATGTTCAGAGTGGATAGACTTCACTCCTGAGACCACCTTCATGCTTCACCTTTATTTCTGTGTCCTATTGTTCTAGGGTACTTCAGGGAGAAACCCTACAAAAGTTGGAAGAGCTTCTTTAAGGGCTTATCTTCACTACGGAGGTAAGTCGACCTAAGTTACGCTACTCCAGCTACGTGAATAACATAGCTGGAGTCGACCTAACTTAGGTCGACTTATCCCAGTGTCTTCACTGCACTGCATCGACAGGAGACGCTCTCCAGTCGACTTCCCTAACTATTCTCGGGGAGCTGGAGTACTGGAGTCAACTGGAGAGCACTCTGCCATCGATTTAGTAGGTCTTCACTAGACCCGCTAAATTGATCCCTGCTGCATCGATCGCAGCAGCATAGGTCTGCCTGTAGAGAAGACCAGCCCTGAATGTGCAAACACAATAGTTTTAATCTTGTTAAGTAAATCAGACTGTTCCATAATCCTATCCTGGGGTGTATATATATGAATTGTTTAATATTTTTTGAGTATATCTCTTAACTGTTCCTTTTGTATGAAAAGTAAATTTCATAAAGCAAACAGTGTAATATTAAATTGTTCTTACATGCACCAGTTCTCTTCCTGAACCAAAGCCAGCACTGATCATATTTTTGGCGATCTTGCCTATTTCATTTAAAATATAATCAAACTCTTGAACCTGGGCTGTCTGGTTCAAAGCTGAATACACACATTGCACTTCCAGGCCTATCTGTACAGTACCAGGCAAGGATGCATAGTATGCCCCGTAGCCATGAGAACTGTGGTGTGATCCTCTGAGTTCTCCCAAGCTAAGCAGGGTCATACCAGGTCAGTACTTGGATGGGAAGCCTCTAAGAAACATCTAGGTGTTGATGATCAGTAGGTGACCCTGTTCTTCCCTCTAGTCAGCACTGAACCAGTACCCCAGCATGGTGCAGTGGTAACTCTCCCATTAGGACAGCTGCCCCAAAGAGAAAGTAAACTCACCTGGATTCCAGTTCTCTCAGCCACTATCAGCTGTCTAGTGGAACCCTGTCGCTTTTCCCTGAAAGATTTTTGTGGGGGCTGATGCTCCAGTGCACCTCCCCACACCTCAATGCCCATTCCTATAAGGAGCCCCAAGACCACAGCGAACTTAACAGAACAACTGAGCAGCCACGCTGTCGTTAATTAATGAGCTCATGGAGCCTGCGCTAAAACCACATACGGTGCCCCACCTAAAACTGTGGCCTAGAACCACTACTTGGATGGCAGCGTTTGACCTTGGGGTGCTGCAGATGTTACCTTTTGGATGAGATGTTAAATAGAGTCTGTGATTACTTGTGGTTGTTGATTAAATTATTATTTTATTATTGGTTTTTGTTAGCTCCAACTCTGATGTGTAGGGTGTAGGTCTCGGACAATGCAAAACAGAAAGTGATAGAAAGAAAAGGAGGACTTGTGGCACCTTAGAGACTAACAAATTTATTTGATCGTAAGCTTTCGTGAGCTACAGCTCACTTCATCGGCTGCATCCACTGAATGCAGCCGATGAAGTGAGCTGTAACTCACGAAAGCTTAAGCTCAAATAAATTTGCTAGTCTCTAAGGTGCTACAAGTCCTCCTTTTCTTTTTGTGGATACAGACTAACACGGCTGCTACTCTGAAACCAGAAATTGATAGGTGTAAATCAAAACTTGACATCAAATAGAATTAGCCATATTGTATGTTAGGTCTTATTTAAAATTATTTCTCTTTAACTTATTTACGTATTTGGACAGAGAAGAATCTCGATTAGAGTTTAGTCTGTTTATTAAATGTGCTCATTTATTTTTTCACATGGCGCCAAACAGATGCTAGTAAAATAGATGCCAGTTTCCTTTGGACGAATGTATACTTCATATTTCATGGGATTAAGTGGAAACAGAAAACTTTTCATTAATAGAAATACACATGCAGAAAACTACTAAACATCTAACATTTACTTGAGATGCTTAAACTGAATGCCTGCATTTTGCTATGTGAAATGTTTTTATGAAAAACAGCAAACACTTCATGGTTAATTTAGTTTATTTTCTCCATCCTGCTTCTGGAAAGTTCCTCTTTCTCATTTTACCATTTGGTAGTAATTAGTATTCAAGGGAAATTGGACTTAATATATTAAAATTGGTTAAGTGCCTTTAGACCCATACCAAAGCCAATGTCTTATTGGAAAATGTAATTGGGGACTGTGTGTATGTAGTTAATTGAATTACAATTAAGAACTTTCATTAAGCAATATACTAGTACATTAAAGTAATAAGGGGACATTTTTGCAATGGAGTTAATCATGTATTTTTGTTTCATTGAGGAAATACATATTTGCTTGCTCTTGAATATGCCACATCTATTTAATATTTTAAGTAGCCGTACTACAGCTGGTACTTCTGTAGTATCTTTGAGATTAACAGTCTGTCATTTTCACATGCCAGCTAATGCCTCGTGTTCTGAGTCAGACTCCATGCTTTGTTCCTGGAGGCCATGTAGACACATCAATAGAAATGTCTAGACCTGTGCCTCCATTTTGATGTTTCTTTTACTGTTTGATCTTTTTCACCATTTGAAAATCAGTTCTTCTGATATACCTCATTCTGTTATCCATCGCCTGAACTAAGTGCAGTTATAGGGCTAGTGAGGGTGATCTTGCCAAACTAATCTCATCTTTGCACGTGAACAAAGACCTTACTCTGGTCTGTGGTGGAGGGGTTGTCCCTGCATTCGCCCTGGTGGAGTGGCACAGCACTGAGCAGCTCTGCCTCACTTTCCCCGGTAGAGTCTTCAGCACTCTGTGGTTATGGAGGTGGCTTAGCCCTCCGGCCTAGTCACTGAGAGAGTTCAACCCCCTGCTGGGGTGATGGAGTCCGCATGTGAACATCCAAATTGGCCGTGCTGGGCTCTGTTTTCAGTCCCTTTCCTTTCTTGTGGACCCTAGCTGCAGCAGCTTGTCTTGATGCTCACCAATGGGTTCCTGGTAATAAATCAAATAGTCTGTATCATGCCTAGTTTCCATCAAGGCATGGAGACCTCCGTCTCCAGTCAGCTTCTGGGCCCACCAGGCTTCTCTCACACCATCAGAGGTACCAGTCTGCTCGTCTTCATGGTCCTCCCAAGCTGAGCTATGCTCCCTCCTCTGCCAGGCCAGACACCTAGCACAGCTATAGCTGCGCTCCTAGGCACTAATGCTCTACACATAATGAGAAGAATTAACCCAGCTCATAAGAGATTATCTGAGGTCTGTCTCATAGACCTCATGGTTCTTTCTGAGGGAAAAGCCACCTCCAGGGCTCTCAGATACACAATCCCTAAGGGGATGGTAGAATTTTTTCTTCTCTCAGGTATATAATTTGTGTTTTTATTGTGACATTTGGCCTGGCTCCTCAGAAGCAACAGACCCCTCTTTGTCTGGGTCATAAATAACTGTGTCCCCATCATGGGTGTGTCAGATCAGAATGACATGCCTCTGTCTTTCTGTCTGTCTTTCTTTCTTGCTAGAAACCATGATCAGGAGATGGGCAGCTGACCTCCCTGGAGCCCGTTTCCTCACATCTCCTGTTTTCAAGCACATAGTGAAAATATATTTGTTTTCCTTATTTCTTTTACTTCATACAGTTCTCATCTTTCTTGATGCTATGTTTCTGCAATATATGGTCTTAGCTTTTCTCACTTTTGATTTCTGCCTCTTTCTCACAGGAAATCCCTGTATCATTTGTAGGAACCTAACTTTACAGGACAACGTGATGGTGCTTTGCCTCTAGTGAAATAGATAATGAAAGAGCAAAAAATGCCAAGGTAGTTGTGAACTTAACACCTTTGATCTTTAGTAGCCACTTTTTGGAATAGTATCTGTTTCCCCAGTGAGACACTTGGGCTATGTCTATACTGCACTCACTTTCTGAAGAAAAAACACCCCTGACTGACAAAAGTTTTACCAATGAAAAGCTCTAGCGTGGACAGCGTTTTTGCCAGCAGGATCTTGCCAACAAAGCTACCGCCCCAGGTTGGGGGTGGCTTTATTTTGTGACAGGAGCGCTCTCTCATGCTGACAAAGAGTGGCTATACGGCATGCCTTACAATGGCGCAGCCTTGCCACTGTAAGGTGCACAGTATAGACATACCCTTGGTCTCTGACTTCAGAGCTGCTGAACAGACTCTTGGTCTAGGCCTGGAGTGTCCACTTGAGCTGATTGCTTTGCCAAGTAGACGCTTTTACGTTCAAAAACTACATTGTGATCTCTGTTTCAAACACCTGACAGGCCTGTAAATATTTGACAGATTTATTCACAGCTGCTTATGTGGGGCAAGTATCTTTTACGATGATGTCGCCAGTCAGCGCTTGGAGATGATTCTTTCCTCTGTTGTTGAATTCTTTTGGTCTCCCCAACATTCTGATAAAGCTGCAGGTATAGGAGCAATATGGCAAGTTCTGCGGTCAGGATTTCATTTATCTCTGCTGTTACTGATATTACTGCTATTATCCAGTGCACCCTCAGGGGTCCTAATGTATTGCCATCTTTAGACAGATGATCTGTTCTGATGGTGGAATTCCTGGCTTCTCTCCCATGATATGCAACTAGAGAAATTCTACAAACCTCAAGCCATCCTCTTCACATAGCCAAATAAAACAAGATTAGGAGAGGTTGTTCTGAATTACAGAGGATCTGAAATATTTCCAATATAGAATCCCCCAGTTTAATAATTTAAACTTTGTCCAAGTATTCAAATTTTAAATTCTAATGAAAATGTTATCTCTGAATCTGATTTTGGTGGCTACTAGTTAATCAGTCAAAGAATTAATAACACTACTAACGTGCCCTTCTATTCAGGCTTTTCATCTGAGGATCTGATATGAGTAAGTTCAGCCTCATAATACCCCTATGAGATAGACACTTATTATATCCATTTTACAAATGAGTAAACACAGATTGAGAGGCTATGACTTGTGGAAAGCCACCCATTGAAGCTGTGAACGGAAGATTAATACTCTACAAGGGTGTATTGTGAGTCTTAATTATAGAGTCATAGAAATGTCGGGCTGGAAAGGACCTTGAGAGGTCATCTAGTCCATTCCCCCGCGCTGAGCAGGACAAGTAAACCTAGACCATCCCCGACAGGGATTTGTCTAACCTGTTCTTAAAAGCCATCAGTGACAGGGATTCCACAGCCTTTCTTGGTAACCTTTCCTGTGCTTAACTATCCTTATAATTACAAAGTTTTTCTTAATATCGAATGTAACTTTTCCTTGCTGCAGATTATGCCAACTACTTCTTGTCCTACTTTCAGTGGACATAAAGAACAATTGATACAGTCTTCTTTACACCTCTTAACGTGTTCTTGAAGACTATCATCAGGTCGTCCCGTCCCCCCCGCAGTCTTCTTAAGTCTAAACATGCCCAGTATTTTTTAACCTTAATTAGTTAATATTTATAAAGTACGTTAAGAAACCTTTGATTAAAGACTATAGAGGAGATCAGTATTTTATTTTTGGTACTACAAAATTTCTGACTAGGTACCAGATTGGATTGGCTATTAGTCCACACATTTCCTCTTTAGTGTAATATCATCCTCATGAACCAATTATTTCAAGTATTAAACTAAGGGGGACATAGGACTGTCTTCACCCACCACCAAAATGCAGCCACCTCTTGGGTAGAACATAACAAATAGCTAACTGTGAATTGTAAAATTACCCAATATCTTAGGTTAGGTAGTGCAATCCTTTGAGGTAATGCTGTACCTGTCTGAAAACTGCAGTAGGCAAAATGTTAGTTACCTCCCCAGGTGCAATTCAGACCAAACATGGAATAGGACAGGACACTGGGTTAACACCTCCGCACCTTCCAGGAAGAACCGCAGGTGGTCAGGATCTGTGCTTTATTCATTCCGAATGAAGAGTGCCAGTGTTGAATCCCCAGCATAATTTCCTGTGCCCTCTAAGTATTCCTTGGAGAGTTCTTATTCCAGTACTCACCCAGGCAGGTCGTGCTTAGCTAGAAATCTGATGCAAGGTGATATGACTGCAAGCTATATTATATATGACCACAGAATATTGCTATTGTATCATAACACTACACACAGTTTTATGGTTGAAACAGTGCAGTGTTAAAGCACAGTTGGGTAATTGAAGGAATGCATGACAGCCCTACATTGGCATTTCAGTAGTTTTATCTGTTGAACTCAGTCCTTTAACTTATATTCCTAGTCAGTTTTCTTTTGATCCTAAGGCAACCCATTCCATTATAGTCCTTGCTTTCCTTCCAGGCACCTCTATGCCATAGTGTTTCAAAATGCTTTTAAGTGCACCAAAAGTTTGACATATCTCAGTGTATCTTTGAAATACTGCAGCATGGGTGTTTGACATGATACATTATGATAATCCATAGAATAGAGACATTAACACAGGGTCTTTGACAAAATACATTGTAATGTCTCTGAAGGAGCCGTTACAATTTATCTCCTCATTCTGTAGTGTGGAGTGGTTACACTGTTCAGATGGGTATGCACAAATTCACATGCTCATATACACTAGTTTACTGGAGTTAAAAAAAAAATATTCAAATGGTACGGTCCAGTTTGCAGATTTAAAAAATACCTTTAGATTGTAATGCCAGGTAGCTGTTTTCTGTGTTGCCGAGGCGCACACAAGTCTAATCCTTTCTCTCATGGGGCAGATAGTTGGAAAGGTTCTTGTTAGGCTGATATCTTTGGAACATGTTTTTTCCACTGTATACTTTTAAGCATTTAGCTGTAGGCACTTAAGTTCTCTCAACACAGAGATGAGCATATGTACTGTAGACAAGAAAATCTGGGTGTGGATTTATACACTGAAAAGGGAAATTTTTTGCAAGTGGGAAAAATTGAGTGTTGAGGTTTTATTGTTTCCCTCTAAGTTTACACTGCTCCTCTCCATGGCTGTGATCGCAGCACCTGCTGAGACAAATAGGATGCAGTTCTGAAACTCCAAATTATCTCTATTAAAAGGAAGCCTGCTTCTGCATCAGCAGTGTGTATTTGACTCAAGTGCCAGGGTTTTCCTCCCCCTGGTAACTGTTGTCCTTTCTAAAAAGCAAGTACTCCACTTGTTACTAGACTCCAGATATGGAAACTCTCTGTAGTTTCACTACAAGTTGAAATCCCCAAATGGGATATAAATTTACACCACCACAGTGTAGAAGGTCAATGCAGGAAGCATTAGTGTGTTGAGCAAGATCCAACCACATAAGTCTTGAACAATATTAATATATAGAAATTGACAAGCCTTTTGCTGGTTATACTATATTGTTAATACCTCTACTAAAATTCTATTGTCTCATCTGGCCATTATTAAAATTTCAGCAAAATATAAGTTTTCATTAATCTCCCACAGCAAATTTAGGACTGTGAACTGGCAGTTGTTTCAGCTTTTAGGACTACATTAGCTGGTGTATTAAACAAAATGTGTCATTCTTCAGTATCTTCTTCAAGAAGTTAAATCAATTTTCAACCATATTTATGCACCACTTTATCTAAAAGCATCTGAATGATCATTTACAGCTAAGATGAAATTACTCAGTAAAAAATTGTCACGTTATAGTAATTTTTAAATTGATATTAATCCAACATCATAAAATGTAAAAATTTTAAGGTGGTTTTTTTTTTCAGTAATTGGCATTTTGGCTTAATGAGATGTTACCTTTTCTAAAGCTAATACCTACAGTAGTAATAAGAATACTAATCAGTAGTGTATGCTTTTTATCTTAGAGCTGAGTATAAGAAACAAGATACCACTCACGTTGTTAAGAATAATAAAGTTTTAGTAGGTGAGGGGGGAAATATAAAGATGTTAATGCTACAGTTAAATCCCACTGTGGGAAAAATGTAGTAAAAAAGAGATAGTGATAGATACAGCCAAATGCTTGTTGTATCTATAAGTCACTGGTAAAGTACAATAACCGCAGACCTGGCCCGTAATTTTTCAATGAAACATATTTTTGTTGAAAAATGCTGATTTGCTTAAATCAAAAATTATTATGGGAAAGAGTCAATTTTGATAAATTCCTCAACTCTCACAAATTTGGGGGGGGGGGGAAAATAAACTTGTCAGAATGTCCCATTTTGACATTTTTGAAAGAAATTAAGTGGTCAAAATCAAAATAAAACGTTTCAAAATTATCTAAACAATACATTTTAATTGACCCAAATTGAATTTCTTTTTGAAGATTTTCAAATTATGAGCAACGTTGACATTTTGTCCCAATACAGGAGGGGGAAACCTTTCTGAAATCTTGAATGTATTCATAGGGTGGGAAAATAGTTTCTTACCCACTTCTAGATAAGAGCTACTTCAGCCATCGCCATTTAGCAGAGCTCCTACTGGCTTAGTCATAGACACTCTCTTTTGGCAAAACTGTTCTTGGAACTGCAGCTGACTCGTGCAGTCTCTGTAGTTACTGCACACAGGGCATTCACAACATGCCTCCAACCAGTCGCTGTGGGATATCTGCGAGTTAGCAAAGTCTGTTCTAGGGCGTGGCCACATCTCTCTAGAATCCATCAACAGGATTTTCCACAGATTTTATGTGGCACCCTGATGTTTTTTTAATATCTTAAGCTTGTAGTGAATGAAGAATTTTGCTTTCGATCTGACACTAAGGATTTCCTTCTAACCTCTGATGTGTGGGCACTGGTATTGTGTATTTCCTTTAAAAAAAATAAAAATAAAAAACCAGCAGGCATGACTGCCTATGACTGACCAAACAATACATTTGTAATTACAAAAGAGACAATAATATTTGTATTCCAGTTTAATTATATGTGCCACATTTTAATCCTTTTATTTTTTTGGCAGGTTCAAGAGGAGAAGAGATCTCAGAGGAAGATCCTCATATCGATATAGCTACAGTTCAAGATATGCTTAGTAGCCACCATTACAAGTCCTTCAAAGTCAGCATGATCCATAGGCTTCGGTTCACAACTGATGTTCAGTTAGGTAAATCAGTTTATACTGTAAGGCCAAGGAAAGTAGAGCAGTTCAGAACTTCAGCCACCTGAAATAGTTATCTGCCCACACAGGTGCATTAAAAATGCCCAATCACCACATTGTCTAGTTGACCATACGATATAGTGTTTAATATTGCTACTAATTGTTTACAGTCAAAAAGATCAAGTTAACATCATAAACCTACATACACTGTGTAAAATGGAATTAAATTAAAGGGGTTTTGATTGTTCTTCCCCACTTGTCAATCTGTGCTTCAGAGAAGTACAGTAACAGGGCATCTTTTCTCTCAAAATAAATATGAACTATGTCTCGTTTCTTAGCCCATCGGTTGACACTACTTAAGTATTTGTATTACCTTCAATCAGCTAGCACAAATTCCCTGTCCAAGAAGGCCATTATTTAGCGACTCTTTTCTCTGTGCTTTCCAAAGCAAAGGTTTTTGCTGACTAAACATGCAGATTAATTTTCTTTTCTTAAAATCAGTCCATGCTAAATTAGGGAAGTTTTTTATTAAACCAGTAGATTTTAACGGTGTTCATGGAATGGTAAAGTGGAACAGAATGTAGCTAGTGTTCTGTACGGGGTTTAACATTAGCCTTTCTAGCTTTCTCAATGTTCTGCAAAACCTGAAGGCTAAAAGATGACAGGATTTTAATAAAAAAGCTATTTACTAATTTTGAACAATAATAGGGTTTTATAGTCTCTGGTTCAAATTGTGGAAATTTGATTAATGATGCATGGATAAGTGAACTATAATACTCTTGCAAATACTTTATATTAAAAATGATTCAGTACTAAAATATTTAATGCTGAAATGCTTACAAAATATTTTCTGTATTATTTAGTAGCATAGTTATAAGTTTGAAAATTTCTCCATTATTTACTACCATTAGTCTCCTTATTACTCCAATTCTGAACACGTAAAAAAAAAATCATATTCTCCTGCAAATATGTACATTGGATGCTTTTTCAGTTTATTTTGAACTGTCTTGTTAGGGAAGGATTTATATGCTGGTGTTGAAGTAGGACAGTGTTAGGCATGTTTTCTGCTCTTGAGCAAACTATCTGGGTGTGATAGTTTGCTTCCAGTGAAGTTTGACTCACTGTGTCTGGAAGCTGTCAGAAATGAGAGCTTGAAAAGGTCATGACAGATCACTGAAGATAAATGGTTAAGGGAGAACAGCTGTTACAGGAAACAAATGGCCAAACTTGTTTCGTAGTGAAGGGACTGACTCCATCCACCAGTGTATGGACCATAAACTTTCCTTACTCACCTTCTGTAGCACCCTGTGCATGTGTCTATTTTTGATGGCTGCACAAATTGCATTATGTTTTTATATTCTAATTACGTACAAAACAAAAAAAACAAAAACCCAGTGAGGTGTTCAAGGTATGAATAAATGGAAAATATCAAAAACTCCCAAGTAAGGTCATAAAAACTATATGTATGTGGGATTTCTCCTACTGGAGCCTTTTCTGTTGTTCATGTATCAGTGCTTTTAAAAGTAAACAGTAACGGTCAATGCTGTTTAGCACTAGTGGGAGTTAAATGTGTTAATTCTCTTGCTGTGTGGTGGTAGAATGGGCGCCATTGAATGTGAAATGTCAGAGCCAATACATATAGTAGTTTGTATTTATGGATTTTAGGGCATTCAGTGCCAAATAGCTTATGGCTGGTCAGCTACAATGAGTTTTCTTTGTAGCATTTTTATTTATCAATCATATTACATATTAGCAGTAGTTAAGTGACAGTTTTCCTGGAAAAACCTGTTTCCTGAGGGTACTGTGAACCTGAAGTCATTAGATGACTTCGTTTATCGATTGTATTGATTACTCTCCATGTACTGCAGGAATATACATGCTGGTCAGGAAACACTGGACTGTACAGTGGCCACACATAAAAACATCCTTCAAGATTGAGTAGGCGTACCGATTCCATCAGTACTCCCATTTTAAGTACAGGAGATCTCTCTCAAACTGGTAGAACCTTTCTAAGGGGAAGGATATTTTTATGTGCAACAGGGCCCCAACAGTAATGAAAAAAATCTTAGCACAATTTTACATTTGTTCTGTTAAATTTGCTAAAGATAGCAAATGTCCCTTTTGTTGGCTGGTTGATTTGTTTTAGATAATAGTGTAAGTGTCCCTGAAGGTTTTTCTCCCAGATGGTGGGAGACCGTGGCCTCGCCCAGTTATGTTCACTGGGTGACTTAGACACCAGCCCCAGTTACTTATTTCTTACAAGGGGGATCCTACCCTTCGGGGTTTCCTTAAGACTCTTCTGATGGGGGATCAAAAGGAAAGTTAAATGTCCAGCGCACTCAAAAATAGTTTTTTTCCCCATAACCAGCTCAAAGGGAAAAAGGACAACAGTGCCATCTTACTTCGGGGCTGTCTGTGTAGCAGTCTTCAAGGAGTCTTTCTGGCTGGGCTGTTGAATGAGGTTTGCTCTGTCAGGCCTACCCTAGGGGATCGCTGCACTCCAAGTAGGAGTGGGGTGGAGATGTCCTGGGTGGGAGTCTCTTCTGTGGCTTCAGGAGTCACTTCAGCACTTTACTGATCGGGGTGATCTCTTTCTCCAGCTGACTGCAGTTTCCTCCCTTTTAAAGGCTGCCTCCCTACCGTATCTGATTGACAGGGTCAGAGGGGCAGGGCTAGCCACGCACACAGGGCCTATCTGGCACCTTCCTTGGCAGTGTGGGGTCTATACACCCTGTCACAATAGGTTCTATGCGTTCGTATATAATGTAATAGATGCTCTGCTACAAAGAGTTTATGAAATTTGGCTATGGAGTAATGCCCCTGTCTAAAATTGCATAGCTTTATATTTGTAATAATGTGCTTGTCAATAAGTCCATTTTTTTAATTTTTTTTTTTACTATAACTGCCTGTACAAAGCCACCAGTAAGGAAATAAACATTTTAAAGGAGCTGTTTTGATTATGTAAAGCAGGGTTACTAATAACCCTTATATAGTGATACTATAAGCCAGTGGGTCTCAACTAGGGGTCTGGGTCCCTTGGGGGGCCACCAAGCAGGGCCAGCATTAGACTCGCGGTAGCTCAGGGCAGAAAGTCGAACCCCCACTGCATGGGGCTGAAGCCCAGGGCCCTGAGCCCTGCCACCCGGGACAGAAGCCAAAGCCTGAGCAATGTAGCTTTGTGTGGGGCCCCCTGTGGCTTGGGGCTTTGAGCATTTGCCCTGCTTACTACCCCTAGTGCCGGCCCTGGCTTTTACCTACAGAAAAACAGCTGCTGTGGCACAGGGGGGCCGTGGAGTTTTTATAGCATGTTGTGGGGGGGCCTCAGAAAGAAAAAGGTTGAGAGCCCCTGCTATAAGCTACATTCTGTAAGTATCTGTGTATCCTGTCCTTGGGTTTTCTGAGAAACGCTGCACCTTATAAGGCCGGTGAGAGAATCCGGTTCTGGATGTATCCAGAGAGCTGAGAGGAATGGCCAGGAGTGTATACACCTGCGTGTAATTCTTATTGATGCTAAAAGGAGTTATATAAATATAGAGGGAAGCAATGACCACTCTGTGGCTGACTTTTTATTAGAGCTGAAGGCTTTAGTCACAGCGGTCACAGGGTCTGGGGTTTTATGATTAACTTGCGTTACATTATAATGCACATGTACCGTATTGTCAACATTTCTACTCCATTTCCAGCATGCGGTAAGGAAAAGATGTATTTATTTGTGCACTATGTTATCAAAATTAAAGGAGGCATATTGATTTGAAAAATTATTGCTGGCAAAGTATGTTATTAAAATGGCCCATTCCAAACCCTAGCAAAGAAAACAGCAAGAACAAAACAGTAGTTCTGGGTTGTTGTATCTGTACCATTTGTTTTGATAAAATAGCTGCATTAAAAAAAATTGGAACGGAATAATACATTTCACTTGATTGTGAATGTGACTAATTCAGACAGTAAAGCAGAAACTGCATAAGCTTTATGAACTAGCTAATACTCTACGGATTTTGGGTTCAAATACATGCATACTGGAGCACAATAACACAAAAAAAGATAGCACTGACAAAGAATGTGCTCCTGTGGATGTGTGCAGGCTAAAGCAAATGATGCCGAGATACAGAAATAATAGATGAAGTATACAGCAACAATTTGCAGATAAAAATAATAGAAGTTAAAGTGTATTTTACATGATAAAGGAAAGATGAAAGAGGAGGAAAGTCTGTTACATCTGAGATGGTTACAAAATCCATGCGTTGTGAAGTAGCCTCTGTTGAAAAGATTGATGCAATGGGGAGTGACCTTGGCTTGGAGCAGGAGCTGGTGATGTATGTATGAGCATCTCTCTGCTAAATGGACCCAGATTTGTAGCACTAATATACATGGAAGCCCAGAACCAAACTCACTATGGCAATAAATCAACAGCCACTTTGGGTGTCATTTCTGGTTTATATTCCACTATTGTTCTATCACTTTAATTCATGTCACAATCATCTGTTCATCTGGAACAGTTTTATATAATTTTCCAGTGGAGTTACCTGACAAATCCTATCAAATTAACAAGGTACATTAACAATATTGACTGACTGTGTAAGTTCTGGAGTTGCAGGACCAGAGAATGAAATTTTTAAAAGCTGTTTCCAGTGGCAATGATATTTTGTTTGCTTTAGGAAGGGAAGAAGAAAAGGGTTATTTCTACATAAAGGATTTGTACATTTATTTTGTATAACTTTTCTTGACTTTTTTGAGCATAAAAATAAAAACTCTTATCAACAACTTCAAATATAATTTTTGTTGAGAGGCAGAAAATGTTCAGATTTTGGACGATTATTGATTACATTGAAATAAAAAATAAAACTGGGTTATAAAATGTTTCTAGAGTGAAATCTTCTAAAAAAGTAGATCTCCTGATGTAGTTTCAGTCTGCTCAAATTATCTAGGTCTAACACTTCTAGCATCAATTAAATTCTTGGCACTGTCTAATTGAAATATGGTATCTGTGATGTGAGGGATGTGTAAGGACAAATTGATGCATTTGCTGAATCAAAAAGTAAGAATTGTTTGGCATTCTGTAAACCATATTGTAATGACCAGGGTTAAAATGAAGGTTATTTTACATTGTGTGCAAAGGACCGTAGCAACATGCATGCTCTGTGCATCTGCCTTTTGCTATCTATGCATTTTGGTTTTATAATTGAAACAGATTTGTAAGTATCAATTGGGGTTTCATTTTTGAGAAGGGAGAGGTAGAGGTTTTAGATAGTTTTAACCTAGTATCATCTTTTTCTTTTATCTCCGGTTTAAATAAGTTTTCCTTACACTCTAGCCAAACCTGGCATAGCATTTCCAAAGTAAGTGACCCAAAGGCCTTAAAGGGAAATGTTTATCTCTGCTAGTTTCCCAGAGAAGCAGCAGCAACACGTTATAATTTTAAATACTTTTTATACGCTTGCTCCATTTTCCCTATTTCATTGTGACCTTGACCTATAACTCATGACCTAAAAATGTAATTACTTTTAAGGCTCCACACAGGCCTCCCTAGCAAAGGCATACTGAGATGCTTGTTCAGTCATGTCAACAGAGACTTGTAATTGTAAACTAACCAATGAGCTCCTGTACTCTTCAGTGCAGCGTGGCAAGGCTGTTGCTTTGTAATACTGTGATAAAGAGTGCCATAAATTACAGTGTGTATTCCAGGGTAGATTCCAGCACAGTGTTAACTCTCCTTACTCCTTTGGTGTCTCGGATCAAAGGAAAGGGCTGTTCTTTCACAAGTTCAGAAATAAAATTTGAAGTGATAATATAGTTAACATTTTCTGCAGTCACTCTCAGGATTTGTCTATTGTAGGATTCTCTGTTCCATGTGTGTATCTAGGTTCACCTAGACACATAGTAGTGTAGTAAGCAGTCATCTGGGGAAGCCTATGCCCAAAAACAGGCACATTCTGTGCCAGGAGCTACAGAATCCATTACTTGCTTTCCAAGCTGCCTTATTAGGGTTGGCTCTAAATTGCTAGGAGAAGTGTAAAAAGGTACACAATCTCCAGGACTGGACACCCTCCTTTGGAAGAATCGGTTTGGATAGCAAACAAGGTATTGATACAATACTACCAATAGATGTTGTCTTTTGAGATAGTAAATATATATAATAGTGGTGATTAAAAAAAACACTGACACAGGAGGTCTCTGTTTCTATAAACCTTGTAATCCCTTTATCAGCCGCTCTCAGGACAGCTGTGCTTACATATTTGTGAAATGTGTTTCCTGACACTACTTTTTTTGCTATAGTGCTTCTTTTTAGCAAGCTAGGAGGGCAACATACAGGTTATGTATACAGTTTGATAATTACTTTGCTTTTGGCTTCAAACACTCCTGCTCTTTTGAAAAGCCCAAAAGGACAATATACTTTGATCCTACATACGATTTATAACGTGTGTGAAATGGTTGATATGAAATCACTTACACAATCCACTGTTGTGGCTTTTTATTCCCTCTGATTCTCAGGTATCTCTGGAGACAAGGTAGAGATAGACCCTGTTACTAATCAGAAGGCCAGCACTAAGTTTTGGATTAAGCAGAAACCCATTTCGATCGATTCTGAACTCCTCTGCGCCTGTGACCTTGCGGAAGAAAAAAGCCCAAGTGAGTAGTGCTTTTTATTTATGTTCTCTGCTCTCTCCCTCTCTCTCGCTGTATGTGCTAGGTGCCAAGAGAATATATTGCCACCATGTCCTTTTCTTTCCATAGGTGTGTTTTATTCATTATATGAAATTTCTTTATATCGGACTTGGTTGTATTATAGTAGAGGGTGTTATGTACAGATATCATTTTAACGAGGGCATTTCAGTGCTACTTACTGTAGACTGAAGGTCTGACCCCATTTAAGTATTTCTTGTCCTGGCATCAGTATCCACCAATAGTGTTCCATCAGGAAATTGCTATTTCCTGTGATCCAAGGTTTAACCCCTTGGCTGTGATACATTTCCCAACGTTATTGCACTTGAACTTAAACTTTTATTGTAGCAGCCCTGTGGGTAGCAGCTTGAATGAATTTAAAGAACACATGTTCTTGGAGGTAGATTTTCATCTCAAATGTACACAGCACATCCCAAAATAGCTGCAGTCCTGGGGTCAGTACAGTTGAGATCATGACCTGACTCAGAGAATTCAGTTTCAGCAAAACAGTGGCCATATTTAAGAACTAGGGCAGTAAGTGGTTTCTTTGGTAATCAGAAAGCATGCAGTAGGAAACCAGGTGTTTCACCAGACAACAAAGTGAGGTCTGGGTTGAGCAAAACACAGGTTACGAGTTTAAGGCCTGAATGTTTTGGTTGATTGCTTTGGTTGAATGCTGCATGGTGGTATTTATACTATCGATGATTTAAAGAACTAACAGAACAACAAGCTGTTTGTGCACAAGCGAAATATAGATAGTTGTTCATAGTGACCCCAAATCATGATGCAAAACGACAAAAGTTGTTGTATGTATTATAGATGTTATGACATACGTGCTTTGTTTGATGGTAGTAAAAGACCCTTAGCGTAGCAGTGAGAGAGAAAATGTAACGTGCACTTACTAGGGTAATGAGTTTGTCACATTACTTTGGAGGGATGAGAGTTTGGGTGCACAGATTTCATAAAGATTATGCTATTATCCTTGGAATCGCCACTTCATTCGCCTCCCCTGTTTCTGTATCTCTGGTCAAGCCAATCTCTTTCTCCCCCATCCTTCCAGCAAGTTTTCACTGTACTCAGTGTGAGTGTGATCCTGAGGTACAGCTTCCTTAGTGGCCAGGCAGTCTGAAAACCCCTAGCCTTATCTTCAGAGTACTCCAGAGCAGAGCTTTAGCAGCAAGATTGGCCGGTCAGCAACAGGTGTGACAAAATGTGCAATTCTTGCCAAAATCCTTGAGGGCTTGACTTGCAGCCAGGTATCAACCCAGCTTCATAAATACACTTATAGGTCTGCACCCACAATTTCAGTGGCAAAAAACTGAGGTTTCAAAATTGTGCACATTCCCAAACACAGGCTGTGTCTAAAAATCCAGTCCTGAAAGTCTAGGTTTTGGTCAGAGAAGTCATGGCCTGGGTACCACACTAGCCTAGCAGGTGTCATTATGTCCCTGAACTCATTTAGTATCCAAAAGATCTCCACTTGGTCTACAAGTGAAATGATGGGGAGAGTCTATTGGACTGTCAGCGCTGCAGAGGTAGCACATGCTGCTGCTGGAAGGGACGCTTGTGCCCAACTACAACAAACTGCAACTCCCTCCAGAGAAGTAAGGAGCCAGCAAGAAGATGGCTTGGAGTGGCGGGCATTGGTAGGAAAGGCTGCGGATGGGAGATAGCAAAGACACCTTTGCAATATTGGAGATTTTGATTCTCTCTTTCACATGATAATCCCTACAATTTCCATATTAAAATAGATTTTATCTACTTTTAAAGGGTGAAAATAATTCTTTCTTCTTCCTGAAATCTGCACCTCTACCAGGTCCAGTAAAGATGTCCCAGAATGCATTATTTTAGAGCAATACAAGACAGTTGTGGTGTGACAGCCCAGGATGATACATTCTGGGGCACTCTTAGTGGCAGATCAGTATCTACTGAATTTTAAAAGACCAAAAGTTATTTTAGCAGAGTAAAGGAATGAAACTCACTATATTTCCTAAGTTTTGTCTGTGATTTTTATCAGCAGAGTGATATATGTTTGCAGCTGAGTTTACATCAAAAATTATTCTTGGGGCTTCCTAGAATGAATTATTACAACGAAAGAGAGGCTGAGAAAAGATAAGGTTTTTGAGTTCTGCAATATATTTTGTTTCCATGTTTTTATCTCTTGTAACACAAGCGTGCTCCATCTAGTCTTTCAGAAGCACACTGCAACATATAACAGTGGTTGTACAGTGCCTTACAGTTATATTGTGTGAAAACATATTGGATGTTTTATTAAACTGACTGCTCTCTGTAGACATTAGCAGTTGGATTATAATGAAGTTGTTCACTGCACTGCTAGACTTACCTGTCATATCTCTGAACAGAAAGAGAGGTTTCTCAAAAACTTCCAACTATGGCCAGTTTTTCTTGTTAATGTGGAGTGCTACTGTCAGAGTAGTTTGGTCATTGTGATCAGTGTGACTGAAGATGTATGCAAAAATTTCCCAAAAGTGTGCAGATAACTAACATGGCTACTGTGACTGTGTCTTGCAGAGTATGGAGACCCTAGAGTTTGCAGAAGTAATTCTTTGAAAAGATGTCTAAATAGCAATGGGGTATAAAGGTGGGGGGGGGAGAAAAGCTTCCTTTCCTTTCAACTCAAATGTGTCTCTCTCTCAAAAAAAGGAGGACTTGTGGCACCTTAGAGACTAGCAAATTTATTTGAGCATAAGCTTTCGTGAGCTACAGCTCACTTCATCGGATGCAGTGAGCTGTAGCTCACGAAAGCTTATGCTCAAAAAAATTTGTTAGTTTCTAAGGTGCCACAAGTCCTCCTTTTCTTTTTGCGAATATAGACTAACATGGCTGCTACTCTGAAACCTGTCAAATGTCTCACTATTTCCTCATGTTAAGTATCCTCACACCTTCTTGTCAACTGTCTAAATGGGCCATCTTGATTATCACTACAAAAGTTTTTTTTCTCCTGCTGATAATAGCTCATCTTAATTAATTAGCCTCTTACAGTTTGTATGGCAACTTCCACCTTCTCTGTATGTATATATATATCTTCCTACTATGTTTCCATTCTATGCATCTGATGAAGTGGGCTGTAGCCCACAAAAGCTTATGCTCTAATAAATTTGTTAGTCTCTAAGGTGCCACAAGTTCTCCTGTTCTTTTTGCGGATACAGACTAACACGGCTGTTACTCTGAAAACTGTAAGGTAAGTTCATGCAGTGAAGATTTATAGCCATACCCCTGTGAGTGGTAAAGGACATGGAACTTTGCAACTTTAGAGATCAGGTTTTTGAATATTTACAGATGAATTTTGAGAGTTGGGGTAAGGAGTTGAAACTTTATCACAAGTTCACAAAACTTAGGGCTGCATCTAACTAAAGTCAATGTGCAAATGCATATAATTGTTTTGAAATAGCTTCAATATCTAGTTTGCTGTTAGTGCTGGGTATGTCTGAGAATTTTTGTGTGCCCTTGTACTAGGCCAGGGTTAGTGTCTTATTTCTGAATTAAGTCAAGCCTCTTGAATTCAAACAGGGAGAGGAGGCAATGGCCTTACTAGTTAAACCCAGTACCATTAGAATCTGCAAACACTGTATAAAGTGCTTGTTTAAATCAAGTTCAGTCTGATTATCACAAAAGATTCTGCAGGTTTTGAATCTTGAAAGGAAGCATCCTATCATTAAGAAATAAGATTTAAACCTTAATAAAGTAGCTGTCATTTTTATAGCTGAAAAGAGCTCTGTATCTCAATTAAGTGTACATAATATAAAGTCTTAAGGAAGCAACATAATAGGTTTAATTCAATTATATCTCCTTGCAATAGTGTAATTTAAAGGAAATCTGATTATGTTATTGTC
The DNA here is from genome assembly GCF_965152235.1 of Eretmochelys imbricata. Taxonomy (NCBI): domain Eukaryota; kingdom Metazoa; phylum Chordata; order Testudines; family Cheloniidae; genus Eretmochelys; species Eretmochelys imbricata. Next base: position 25,795,111 of record NC_135587.1, on the reverse strand, counting down.
TTACATCATTTGAACACAGGTAAAACTTCAGTGCCACAGACCCTTGCCTATTTTTAAAAAGTACGCTACAGACAACGTGTGGGTTGTGATCGATGCATGCAGTTGCTGTCCCTGTTAAGGTTTAGGGTTACCAGGTTACCACAACATCTACAGAAAGAAAACATTGATCAAGCACCGAAGCTTTGAGCGGATTAGTAGTTCCAAGAAAGGCCTTTTGGTAGAATTGAGGATAAATTAGTCCGGTAAAATTGTGGTCTCCAAATTGAATGAATCTTTTTTCCATTCCTAAGTACTTGCCAAGATCTGCAGAAATCTGTTTTATTTGCTAATTAAATTCAAACTACTGAATAATGATTCTTTATCATCCTATTGTTTATTAAACTAAAAGGATCGCTGTTGTTAGATCAAGTAGCCTTAATACTCAGGTAGGTTAAACACAAGCATTCTGTTCTGTAGGTCACAAATATATCGGTAATTTCAAGTTGTAATTTAATTGCCTGCTTTGCACCCTGCAGTTTAAGATTTTCTTTAAATTCCTATTCCATTGTTGCACTGGGGCTTAACAGAATGTTAACCCGGTAATAGACATACGGCCTCCCCATTCTATGTCTTGCTATCGAGCGGTTCTGCATGACTAGTTAAAGAAGATGGCAAGAAGATTAATGAAAGCAGCCTGATACAGAAGGGGGTAGGTACCTTTGCAAGACTTCTAGCGAGAAGATATTAGAGCTGAACCAGAGCTTGGCTTTTTCTTTATCCTGTGACCTTTGAACCTGCCTTACTGTGGATAGCTGCCAACAGAGCCGACATTTTGATTGATGTTGCTACACGAGTCAGTCTTTCCCATTGAATTCCACATCTGCACGAAAATAGCTTTTCCAGCAGAATTCATACTGGCTGTAAGTGATAGCCAAATTGATGGCTGAAATGCTTTTATATAGTTTTCATTTAAAGCTAAATGTATTTGATGTTTTAATTAGGTATCATGTTCCTCCAGATTATACAAATTGCATAATATTAAATTAATGATTTTATTGTTGGATTATGAAAGAACTGTATTAGAAGACCAACTAAAAACCTTAATACAAAGCATATAGAATGTTTTGTTTAAACAAGTGTAACAGCACACAGAGTTCTAAACAGTTTCTCACTTTTGTTTAAATGGAATGGAATGTTTGAATGATTTCTTTTAGCCAATGCATTCTTGCCATGAACATCCTGTGCTCAGATCTGCACCCAGCACCTTGTCAGCAAGTTTATCTAATATCTAGCACGTTGGGCCCTGGATCCCTTCAGTGGAGCGAGAGTAATTACTGGAGCTGTTTTGTGAATGATGTTACTGTGAATACAATATTGCTTATTTGCCGGTTACCAGAGCTATGGTCCTTTCAGAGATAACACGGCACCCACAATACATGGTGCAAGGTAATAGCTTCTTGATCAGATGAGCCAGAGGTAGGCTCAGCTGACGGGAAGTTTGCAAAAAATAAGTCTTGAGAAGACTATAACTGTAAGAAATAACAATTGTAATTCAACCTGGACAAAATTGTTTGCACCCATAAAATAGCTGGGTAGAGATCTAAATGGGTGCAAGTGCAGGTGTGAATAAGTGCACATGTGATTTTGTAGTTGTATCTGCAGGACACTGTGGGCTCAGATCATTGGAGGCTAGATGGGGACCTGGATAAAAATCAGAGCTATCCTAACGTACAGACCAACTGCGCTCCATATGTGGCATACTATAGGTCAGAGGCTGATGCTGCTTTTATTGTACCACTGGAAATGCCAGAAGGTCACCCCATGTAGGGTTGGCATTAATTGTGTAAAGCTTGATCCACCAGAGAAAGTGGTGGTTGCAAGGCAAATAATAGGATTTTGTCCATGCCTACGAATTAATGACTGTCATGGACAGCTATTTACTATAGCAAAGAATGGAGACTCAGTTTGCAGTGAGCAGTTTGTGATGTGTGATCTATTTCTGGTTATAGTTCTGTAGTTATAATATTGTAACTGTGGATTGTTAATTTAAGGGTAACTCTTTATTAATAAATTCATCCCTGTGATTTATTAGTGTACGGTAAGATAAAGTCCTGCCTGAGTACAAAACAGAGCTTAGCTTTAACTCATTAAATACATCCGTTATTGAATAGCCTTCTCATAAAAGTACTCTGGAGCCCAATCAGGACGTGCATTGCCTCATCCTTTTAACAAATATGTTTCGTAGCCCTATTAAAAGGGGTCTTCATCTATCCTGTCAAAGCTAGTCTGCTGGGGTTTTTTAGTTTAATTACACTATCCAATTAAAACTCCTTGCTGCATTTTGATTCGCTTCTCCTTGGGCTTGAGTGGATATGACATTTACAAGGCTCGCCTTTCAAGCAGACAATAGCGTGATTGATGAGGTGCAGACGCAATGAAGGAGGCGATTGCCATGTGGAAGCACTGCTTAGTGCATTTTGATTTATTTATCATCTCTTTCCAAAACAAGGTTGCTGGGGAAGAGGTTTTGGGCAATCCTGGGTTCCACCTCACTTTTCATAGTTCATGCAAAAACCTTTATTAGATTTCTGCCTTTGATGTAATTTCTAAAAGGATAAAACCTGAAAAAATTCCCCATGTGTAAATAGCTGACACAATGTGACTTTAAAATGGTCACATGCAGCATATGTTTAATTGAAACTCTGCTTTCACTGATCCTGGAAAGGTGGCTTCCACTATAATAATGTTTCCTTAAACAGACTGTAATGGAATGTAAAGGGCCTGAGTTATGGAGAAAGTGTTCTCAGAATACGCAAGTCCCCAAAAGAACTGAATAAACCAGAAAAAGTACAGCTGCCTGTTTAAACTTTGTATTAGTGGGCATCATATTATACTCCGTTGTCCTCACTTATGTAACTCCTTGTCAAGAGGTGTACTTTACAGCAGGCATGTTGGGTGACCTACTGGCCCACTGCAGTGAACGGTGGAAGTTTTGCCATTGACTCCAGTGGGGCCAAGATTTCACGCTGTTGTAGTCATTGCTTCTGAAATATGACTCTCCTTCTAACAGATGCACCTTTCCAGGGTGGGTGACTACATCCAGTTAAATAAACTGAAGAGCTGTCCAGATTATTATTATAATACTATATTATTGGCATGTAGTAGCTCCTAGAGGCCCTGTCAGGGATGAAGGCACCGTTGTGCTAGGCATTATACATGGATATAACAGAAACACAGTTTGTGCTCCAAAGATATTAGCTTAAATATGAAGATTGCTGGGGAAGATAGGTCATATCATTATTACATTTGAAGTGTTTTAAATACTCTCTCTCTCTGCTTTAATTCCAGGCATGTTTACTTGTTTATATTTAACACTTTATGGTCCCTTCTAAGTTTGTTTTGAGAAGAAGAGAATGCAGGGTTTTGTCCAGTTATATTAGTAACTTTTGAAATAATGAAAAACTTTGATAATGTCAAATTAGGTCATAAATATTTTTTCTTTGACTATTTCATTTCACTAATAACTTTTAATTGTTGATTCCTGCCTTCTGTCCCTGTAATGACAAATTTCAGAGTAGCAGCCGTGTTAGTCTGTATTCGCAAAAAGAAAAGGAGTACTTGTGGCACCTTAGAGACTAACCAATTTATTTGAGCATAAGCTTTCGTGAGCTACAGCTCACTTCATCGGATGCATCATCAAGCACTCATCAAGGTATAATGAAAATTTATCATAATTTCTTAGGTTTGTTTCTGTTTCCTCAAATTCATGAATATTATGTTATTTTTCACCTAACTGGTGGAGAATTTATGCGGCTCAGATAGTGCATAATTTTAAAAAGAGTAAAATTGGCAGTTGTTGGTAACATCTGAGCTCTGGGGAAAAAAACATTTCTGCTCAGAGTAGAACTGGTGAAAAATTGTTCCTCAGAAAAGGGCTTAATGTCTTTTTCTGTCAAAGTGAAAAGCTTATTTCTCTTATGTGAATGGAAGCAAGATGTATTTTACAAAGCTTTTATGTGTTTTTCCAAGCACAAATTGTATTTTCAAGAAATTCTAGGAAAAATTTCCCAACTACTGTAAAAACTGAAATTCTTCAGAATTTCATGGCACTGCACAGTCATTCCAGGAAGTGAAATTTGACAGCATGTCTCAGCTCTAGAATGTGAACAGGATCATAATAGAATGTTCTTTAAAGAGAACATATGTAAATAGCCATTTGTATGAGTCTAGTATATTTTCCTCATCAAACGTGAGGGGGTACAGTGAAAATGTGATGGTAACACAGCTGACTCCTGTTGGGCCAAACCAAGCTCTGAACATCTCTCCGTTCTGAGGGGTTTGAATGTCCAGACGTGAACGCTATGGCTCTTTAGGGTTTAACATTTCATTCATTTCTCTGGGATCTCAGGAGAAGGGAAGGGACGGGAAATGCTAGAGGCAAGGGGCTGGAGTAGAACATATTCATTTCATTGAAGGGCAGCCAAGGCTTATTTAAAAGAATTGACTGTAACCAATTTGTTCATAGGAGGCCCATGCTATCTGAATTCTACAGGGTACGTAGAGCTCATCTGTCTTCAGATGTTCTTTATATAGAAATGTAAAAATACTGAAATTTGTATTGATCTCTGAATTACTCAGCGTGACATTAGGAGGGGTTTAGTACATATTTAAGTACTCTTGGAAATGGAAATCAATCCATCCCTCACAATTCATAAATTCCATCTGGCCAGAATAGTAACAAAACAAAGTGCCAGTTGATTGTTTCAATGAACTAATATTTCACATAGTGAACAGTATAATGTGGACATGGAAGCACATAAGCATCATACTGTAATGTGACTTTCTAAAGGAATGTTTTGGGGGGCTATTGTTCTCTAAATCACCTATCAGAGAATATAAACCCATGGCATTACCTATATTGCTGATTATACAAATACTTTCCACAAACTAGCCATTGGGTGTTTATACTAAAATTTGGAGATAACTAGAGTTGCCATTTTATTAACCATATATAGTCCCAAATTCCTGGGGTTTCTTTTAGGGGCATGAGTCCATTTTGTTTCACTTCTTTCTGAAATTACCGATGTCTCAATTGGCGAACGCTTTCTGAAGCAGGAAATCGGGCTGCAGCCCTAACTGATGGAGCATGAACGAAATGTGCTGCACCTGCAAATGCTCCAGCCGGCTGCTCTCGGGGAACAGGCCTCATGGAACAAGCTGTCGTATGGTTAGGTTGCTATCTGCACTTTGTAGTTCTGGTTTGTGTTCTGTGCAGCCCATCACATTTTGTGCTGGGCTTTCTTATTAATTTTCTCTATTTCAGGAGAAGCTCAGTTCGTTTTATGGTGTTTTCAAGAGACCTTCACACCACAACATAAACTCTTTGTTCTCAGGGTAACCAATTACTTGTTTCCATCTTAGCTAACATGCCTCTTTTTAAAATATTACTTAGTGCTGCTAGTAGAAACAAGGTGGTGGTGGTCATAAAAGCTAGATCTCTCCTCCTTGTGCTCCTCCAGGAGGTCTTGGGGGCAGCCAGACGTCTCTGTGGTGATGGATTGAACTCTGCCTCCTGTTACACAGCACAATAAAAGTGTTATTGACATGTATTGCTCTGTAATTGTCGTTGAAAAGGCTGACTCTTTAAAATCCAAAAGTAAGTGCTTGAAATAAAGTTCTGTGTTCCGCTTCTGTCAGCTGTATAAATATTGCAGCTGAAAAAAAGGAATAAATCACGGGTTTAAACAAGAGGTGAGGGTGCTGGGGAAGGTTTCCCTGTGACGCTGGCCTGTTTTCCATATTTCAAGCAAGCCTATTGTCTCACTAATTTTTTTATTAATATTCTGCTGTATAGTGTTGTTGCTTATCATCTACTCTTGTTAATATACCGTAGGACTGCAGGGATTGAGAAAAACACGTTCCTAGTGATTTTTTTAATTCTTTATATAATATGTAGTTTGTGCCTCTGCATTACAGAGTTGAAGTAGCAATTTAATGCTGCTCCTTCTCACTGAAGAGATGGGTGCGTGAGCAAGAGAGCAAGAAGAGATGTTGTGTTTGCAACTTGCATCTGAACCCATTGTGCATATTCACATGTGTTTTGAGAGGAAAACAGGAGGAAAAGCCCTTACATGGGTGGAAGGAGTTCAGGTCATTTTGAGCTGGAGACAGGGTAAAGCTCACCCCCACTCCCGTCCCATCGTTCCGAATGCAGGCTGCTCTGCAGGGAGTTCCATACTCTTGATCCACTGGCGACACCATTGCTCCATCCTCAGCCTCCTGAATTTCCCCCAGGAGGGCCTCCTGCGGCCATCCCCTGCTCTCTACACAGCAGAACTGCCCCACTTGCCCTGTGTTCAGACCCATCCGTGACTATGGGACCGTGGAGGATTTAGCTTTTAAGCAGTCTGTACCCTGGGACTGTGTGATGGGCCAAGTGAGCAGGGAAAGAATTAATACAAGTTTTGATACATTGCAACTACTTATTGTTATTAGTAATATTTGGTGCCTGGAGGTCCCAACCAAGATAGGAGCCCCGCTAGAGTACAAGACAGTCCCCTGGTCACACAGCAGGTCAGTGGCAGATCTGGCAATAGAGCCCATGTCCTCTGATTGCCAGTCCATCACCCTATCCACTGACCGAGCTTCCTCTCCCACTACAAAATGGGGTTGAGCAATCATTTGTGTTTGTATCTGAGAACTGTTCAAAGGTGCTTTGAACACCCCAGAATAGCCTGTCTACATGATCACAGCCCATTACCTGGGAGAATATCCCATTGGGATAGGAGAGAAGCAAACCTAGAATGAGACATTCCAGGTGGGCTTGTGAAGTGACAGTTCCAGGGAGGACCAGTTTTGGTATGTGCATTCTCAGGAACTGTGAAGAAGACTAGCCCATTACCAGCAGTGAATAGAGCCCTTTGGATTCTTGGCCTGTAGCTTCTGCCATATTTTCAAATTCCAGTGTGTAACATCACCTTGTACCGTAAAAAGCCATCAACACTGATAATTTACAAAGTTGTATCCTGTCTGCATGAATAGTGTGTGTGTGCAGTTGCACTCGTAGAATGTTAAAAGATGCTGAATTCAGTCCTTAGCAGTAGCCAGCCATGAATGAATTAACATACCAATTAGCCTGTAGCTGAGACTTCCAGCGTGTCTAATACCACCAAAGCTTCATTTGTCAAATGATGTAAAGTTTTTTTAATTATTAGCCAATTTTTCAATAGAGAATTTATATTCCTGATTAGTGCGTCATAATGGTGCTTAATTAACATGCCATGATAAAATACTGAGGTCTCAAATTTGTTGGCCAGGGTTTCCTAGCATATATCAGTTGATTTTTGAAGATCTGAAGAATTAGATAATGTAAATAAGATTGCAAATAAGGCTTCCTCCGGGAAAGAGGTGAATTTACAGTAATGTGGCTGTTACTTTATGGATTAGTAACTTTGACCTTTGAACTGAATAAATTAAATGAAAACTGATGAAAAAGCTTACATACAAAATGCACTGAGTTTTAATTTTGAAACCATTCATGTTCATACGGTAAAGGACATTTTGCCCTCCTGTGAGTTCTGCCATTAGGACATCTGCCCTGTTCACATTAATTTAAAGGTCACCAGCTTCCATGCCATTCCACTAGGCCAGCCACAGAGATTTGCCTACCTGCCACCAAAATGTTGCCAATTTAATCTATAAAACTCTTTTCTTTGGCTGAGCAGGGGTTAGGCCTGTCAGTCAGATGGTACATTAGTAAGAAGTATGACTAAATTTTGATTTCAACTATCCTAGAATAAAGAGCTAGTGTTTCTAACTGGGAAGATCTGTTTTGCAATATCATTGCTACAGAATTTTTTTCTTTAAAATTACAGTACTTTTTTTTATTTTTACAGTGATAATTCTGGGGTTAATTGGCCTTTTATCTTAAATATAACACTTATCTTCTACATGTGATGATTATACAGTGGGTAGTTTCATAAAGTAGTTCTAATGTGGTAATTTAACTGAAATATAGTCTAGGGCTGAATGGGACCTAACTATCCATTTGATAGATTTTTGCATTTCCTACAGTGGGAAAATGAACTTTATTGAAAAGAGTTCAGCTGCTCCTGTAAGCCACCACTTGCCTTAAATTGAAATGACATGAGAAGCCTGTCAGCATTTCATTACTTCCTTCTGCTGTGCGGATGGTATGCTAAGATCACCATCTGTGGTTTTCTTCTGTCGAGCACACGAGCTTTGCTAAAACTTTAGCGAAGTATTGTGAATACTGTATTTTTTATCTTTCCAGGTCATGCAATATTTAAACTTACATATCTAAGCAATCATGACTACAAACACCTCTACTTTGAATCAGATGCTGCTACCATCAATGAAATTGTCCTGAAGGTGGGTATTAAAATTTAATATAATCCAGAATTCTAGGTGTTTTATCGTTCGTTAGACATGAAAACTGAAAATATTCAGAAGGTTCACAGTGCATGTGGATAATGCAAAGCATAAGCCATGCTGAGGGGTTTTTATTTGGTTACCACTGAATTTTCTGGACTTTGTATATTGAATCCATTTTTCAGACAACCCGACAGCAGGCTAGGAGTGTATACAATATATTTTGCTATAAGCACTGATGTAGCTCATAGTCTGGAAGATGTCAATTCTCTGTGGAATTGGAACCTACCAAATTTTTACTTTGTTAGGTAGTTTACCTTTAGATTTGTGGTGTATATTTAAATATTTAAGATACAAATTAACCCTTAAGAAACCGGCCAGTCCAGATGCATGTACCCTGTGTTTTAAATCCTTCTGGAGTTTCTCTGTCATCTATGGATTTTACTAACCAGGACATACAGTATGACTGCTAAACTTGAACTATTTACTTCCCATATCCTCCTCAGAATCATTCGAAAATATGTTAGTGCTGGTAGCAGTATAACCAGTCTTCAGTAATTCCCCACGAGAACTTTGTTTCCCATGTTAGCCAGTTTTAAATCCAAGCCATGCGGGATGTGGCCTTGTGCCCAATGACTAATTTTAAAAAAAATACTACCAGGCCCTTGCAATAGTCCCTTCTTTTGGGGCAGATATTCCTGTCTGGCCAAGGTCTGCTCAATGCAAGTCCGGTGGGGGGAGGCAAAGATGGTTTTAAGTGACCTTATATTCCCCCACACTGGGGCCAGCCAGTGTGGGGGAATATAAGCTCTAAAGCCTGCCTGGCTGGCCAAGAGACAGTTATGGGTGCTGAGGGTCCTGGGGCATGGAGATATCCTGGTCAGACTCCTTTTCTTCTCTGAATGCTGGGAGCTGTGGGAATAGGGGTAGAGTAGGAACTAGTACAGTGGCTTTAGGTCATGGGAGGATCCCCCTGTGCAGAGAGAATTCACAGGGCACTGCCTCCACCAGCTTTCTGGTGGCTCTGCACCCAGAACAGCACAAACCAGATGCAGCAGGACTGCAGCTCAGTCCCTATGATTGTTGCTAGGGCCACCCTTTGTGTTCTGATGAAAAGTGCCCTCTGAGTGGATGGGTGACTGGGAGCCTAGTCCATGCATGAAGATTTAATTGGGGATGGGTCCTGCTTTTGAGCAGGGGGTTGGACTAGATGACCTCCTGAGGTCCCTTCCGACCCTGGTATTCTATGATTCTATGATTACAGGATTTGTCAGTAAGCTCTCACTTCAAGCACATAAGCAGAGTTGATTAGGACTAAAGAAGTGAGGTTATTACCCACGAATGCTTATGCCCAAATAAATCTGTTAGTCTTTAAGGTGCCACCAAACTCCTCGTTGTTTTTGTGGATACAGACTAACACGGCTACCTCTCTGATACAAGAATCTACAAGCATTTTATGAACATGGAGTTTAGCTTCCCTGCCCTGCGGCGAGGTTGCTAAATAGTTTATTATTATCTCCATTTTATAGGTGAGGTGCCTGAGCCCACACAGCGAGCAGTTTGTCCAACAGAGAAAAACTTCAAGTTATACCTGCAATTAAATAACTGAGCAATAGGAATCAACTTCACAGCAGTAGTGGCTTAGTTTAATACAAAGCTGGAAGAGTGCTTGATGATGGCGCTCTCTGAACTGCCTGGTGTAAAGGGGGGAACCCTAGCATTACTGGAAACAGTGAAGTTATTTAATAGTTACTTTCAAATAGCTTCCTGCAGTTTCTCAGTGTAGTTAACAAAAGGAACTTCCTCTAAGTAGAGATGGGGAATATTTAAACAAAACTTCCACTGCACTTCAGGCTTTTCTTAATAGCCAGTGTTAATATTATTCAAAGATTTCATGAGGACTCTAGTAAAATTATAAACCTGGATTTGACATCAAAATAATTTTCATGGTCACAGATTGATTCCAGGTTTATGACTTCAACACGGGATCAAGCAGAGAATTGTAATTCTGGCAGGACAAACTTCTCTCGTTGCTCATTTAACAAATGTTTTCCCAAATGCATGTCTCAATACAAAGAGAACAAATTTTTCCACCCTACTATTTTATGTTTTAATAATATTTTATCATAACGGTTTGCTTTTATAATGACTTGTTGTTATATGCTCAGGTTGATTTACTTTCCGAAACAAACCGTCATAATACTGTCGGAAGATTAAACTTAATTTTCTGCAGTCTATTATTTTTGTAGCAATTTAAAATCTTAAGTGATAACTTTTATATGCTATTCCCTATACTTAATAGTATTTTCTGTGTAAAGGTTATGGAAGTGCTAAAATAACTGACGTGATAAAGCATTACCCTAAAATATGGGTTTAACTATTTTTGCACTAAAATTTTGAACTTTTACATTGGAACTTTTATCACTACTTGTCTTAAATTAAACGATTCCACTCCAGAAGTCTTGATATATCCAGGAGTATTAATATATTTTTGGAAGACTAAAAGGACAGACTTGATATGGGTAAAATGAAAATTCAGGATACAGCTCTTATTGAACACAATAATATATTACCTTTCTGTACCTATGTTGTAACTTATTTATATAGAGCATTTTTCTGTTTCATAAATAAGTTTTCAAGTTAAGCCTTTATTTCTTTCTCATTCTGCAAGCATTAGAAGATGCAGAGAAATCAGACGTTTCAAATTAGATTCTTTACATGATCAAGTGACAAAGACTGAGGCTTTATTGACCATGAAAACTCGCTATATTTTTATGCCTTAAGCTGTAATATGCAATGAAAGTGAAACACTCTACAGTGCATAAAATTGTGCAAGTTTTAAGCCACAGCGTATTAACCAGCTAATGGCAGACCAAAGGGCATTTTTATCTTTTGATTCTTGCATTAACCTTCCATTAAAATTATCTATGTGATTATCAGAAAGCACTGGAGATAATAAATTTAGTGAATAGTAGGCTTGTTAAATATCATTTAAAAATGCTTTCATCAAGTAATATGTGCCAAAATACATGGAAAGTATGAGATTAGCTGAGTATGCAAACGTCATAAAGAGAGACTGTTTTGTATTAAAGCTGATAAAACCTTTTATTGAAGCCTAGTAATGTATTAGACCAGCGCTGTGAGTCTTCATGACTTATTGCATTCATCTGGCAATTTGGCTAGCAAGTGGCAGAACAACAGGGATCAAGTTCTGTGAGCCTGTGCACTTCTATTGCATCTCCTGTAGTCTAGGGATGGTGGAAGACTACAAGCAGTAACATTACACAGCCATTCCTGTAAGGTGACAAGACCGGAGGGTCAGCAAGCCCAAAATTAGAAGAGTACTTTCTTGTCTATGGGGTTTGAATGTTCTGTGCCGTTCCTACCTTGTTCTTTTTATTGGCTTCACTCTGGGGATGGGTTTAAGTGAATCGTTGTTCAGTGATGTGAAGGTTTGTGTGTTCTCAGGCCATTCCACCTGAATGTGACTGAAACTACATTTTATTATGGGTTTTCCAGGTTAACTATATTCTAGAATCCCGAGCAAGTACAGCCAGAGCAGATTATTTTGCTCAGAAACAAAGAAAACTGAGCAGGAGAACAAGCTTTAGCTTCCAGAAGGAGAAGAAATCAGGACAGCAGTAATGTCTAGCCTAGAGCAAAAAACTGTCCGCACAATTCGAAGGAGAAGCTCCCAACAGCCTGAGACAGGTGGGAGCCAGAACTATAGAGATCTTGCTGCCAACAGCCAGGAGCAGCCAAGGAAGAGAATCAGTAATACACAGTTTCTCATGATGAACAGATGACCCCACTTTGGTTATGGGAAGTCTCCCTTACGACAAAAACAAAGAGCCATATCAGCTGGAAGGAGGGGACTGTGCCACTTACGAGTCCTTTGATTGGCAATGAGGAGGATGTATGCTGGCATCGTTTAAGAACTATATTATGCACAATCACAAGGAAAGATGTGGTTACAAATTATTTCACAGCCCGGCAAAGATAAATTCTATACATCTGTTATATACACACACGCACGCGCACAGGTACTGCTTGTGACATGATCAAATTTCTAAAAATGAAATGTATCCATTTTTACTGTTAATAAAGGTGTAACCTTTCTCCAGGTTTATCTCATGCACCGTTCTTTTGAGGGGTAGAGTTAAGCTGCAGCCTATTTTGTCTCTTGTTTGCGTCCAGGGACAGGGGCGTAGTCACTGCACACAGTGGATTCTTGAGGAAATGTTGATACAGCCAAGTCTGGGTTTTTTTCAAGCACGTTTAGCAGCTGCATTTTTCTACTTTGAAGACACATCTTGTTGGAAGTTATTTACCTCCAGTAAACTTTGTGTTTTGAAAACCATGGCAGCTTTTCTGGAATGGAAGGCCAGGAATCTTTCTTCTTGGAGATGGGGTCTCCAGGAATTATGAGTTGCTGAATCAGCAGAGAAATTCCTGCTCATTGGGCTGGGTTTCTGGTTTGTCTCTCTGAGAGTTTTCACCTGAGGATTGAGAAATAACTTTGTTTTTTCTTTTGTATTAACATTAGTAAATGTTTTATAAATAGAAATGAAGACTTAGTTTGTACTGGGATTTGTAACTGTTCCAGTCTTCCCCATCTCTACAGAGTTGGGTGCCATATTTCTGAGGGTAGTGGGAATTGTAGCTGCCCTTTTGTTTTCATTTTGGTTCACCAGAAATGTCTTTTATGAATTTCTGTATGTTAAAGACAGATAAGAGCTCTGTGAACCTGTTGTTCTCAATTTTGTATCAAGTGGATGCATATGGCTGTGCTAAGAACACTTGGCAGGATTCTGCATGTAAGAATGAAGAAAAACCTCCTACAGAAATCTGCAACACAAACTGATTTCTGCTGGTTAGACCAAATATTTTCTCCATGTTCTACTGCCTTGCAGTGAGATTGACCTACAGACCATTTAACATGTTAGAACTCCTTTCTTTGTTTCTGTATTAACAAATTTTCTTTCTCTGAGCCTTAATGTATAGTTTAGGAATAAACACTAAGGCAGATAATTCTATATTTTGTCATTCATATGTTGCATTAAAGGTCTCAAATTTCTAAACTTTTAGCTTGTTCCATGGGAAGAACTGTGAATGAAACCCCTCCTGGAAAAGCTGTAGAATAGCATTTCCCCTTCATGAAGCATTCTGATCACCCTTGCTAGCTGGCAGAAAAGGCCTCTTCCTACCATGTTATTTTGACTTTGTGGATAAGTAATAATTGAAGATGAATGTAAGGGGGACAAATCTTTTATTGTCTGTTATTTATGTTTTTAACTATTTACATGCACAAATGCAGCAAGAAGCAGTGGAGAAAGAAACTGCCAATCATGCAATGGAAATGGCTCATTCAATTAATTTTAACATGAAATAGTTCGCAAAGTGAAGTGAACGTGCTCTTTGTCAGCCAGTTTTCAGTCTTAGAACGGAGCTGCAAAGTGGCATGCTCCAGTAAGAGAAATAGCATAAGTTCGCCACGTTGTTTCTGACAATCACAGGACGGTTGTGCGAGAGCCAGTGAATCAAATTTGGTTGCTGTCAGCCTAGACACAGTTACTGTAAAGGACCATTCCGTATGGGCAGTGGCTTGCTTTTATGAATCCCTCATGGTGCTGAATTCATTAAAAATGTTTTACATGTACAACTTTTCAACCCCCTCTGTGGGTATACAATCACTCGTGTGCACAACATGACAGTCTACACAGGCAAATGCCATTTGTGCCCCACTTATGTGTTACAGTGGGGTTTGCGGGGGGGTAACTTCCCTGCAGACATGCGAGAGCGAAAAGCTTGCTCATGGAAGTTACTTGCAGTTGCACAAACAGGCTGAGGTCCCACAGAAAACATGGCCCGAAAAATTAAGTTCCTGGATGCCAAGCCCAAAAGGGATCATGTGATCATCCTGTCTGACCTGTATAACCTGGGTCACAGAACTTCCCCAGAATGGCAACGTTGTTCCCCAGCCACCATGGCGGTCTTGTCTATGAGTTTATTTTAGTGGAGACCCTGCACCAGCTGCGCCCATGACACCATCAAGCCATGTCACAGAAATCATATGGGTTTGTACCATTCGTTTGCATCTGAATTGGGACAAGCTGGGAAACAGCATTCTCTAGTATGGCCAGTGAACATGGGAAGCAGTTAGCAAGTGTTTTTGTAGCCTAAAGTCCAATCTGAACATTGCTTAACCTCCAAATAGCGTCAAACCACCAAGTCATCCCCTCTACTCGTCTGGGCCTAAACCTCAGGACAGGAATTCCCAAACTCCCTGAAACCATAGGATCAAATCCCAGCGGGATTAAGCTGTAGCCTTTAGCCAGGCCAAAGTAGGGAAATGAATACCAGGGTGTGGCTCAGGTGGATAATGCCAAGTAGATGGGCCTAGCAGCTGACTGTCAGGGCTCTGCATAATATTCTGTTTTGTAAGGTAATTGCATAGTTCTTGGAGAGAGACTTTGCAGAAGGTGTGTGGGCAGGGGTGCAAAATCGCCGCTCTAATCAGCATGACAGTCACAGCTTCCTTTCCACCGAGACACAGCCTGGCAACAAAGGCTTTTTCTAAGGCGCTGGATTGAGTGGGGAGGGCCTTCGTGGTGAGAGGCACTGCCATTCTGCCCTAGCTACCTGAGAAAGCCTTGTCCCTGTGCAGTCATGACCGCCCAAGACAGCCACGTTCCTCTGCAACAAGAAGACTGTGGGCTGGGGGCAGACTTGTGCGGAGACAGACCTTGCACAGGAGCTGGACCTAGACCAGGGGTGGGCAAACTTTTTGGCCCAGGGCCACATCAGCATTGCAAAACTGTATGGAGGGCCAGATAGGGAAGGCTATGCCTCCCCAAACAGCCTGGCCTCTGGCCCCTGACTGCCCCCCCTCAGAAGCCCTGACCCATCCAACCCCCCTGCTCCTTGTCCCCTGACTGCCCCCTCCTGGGACCCTGGTCCCTAACCCCCCCGGGGCCCCACCCTGTATACAACCCCCCCTTCTCCCTGTCCCCTGACTGCCCCAGCCCCTATCTACACCCCCACCCCCAGACAGGCTCCCACGCCTATCCAACCCCCCTGTCCACTGACTGCCCCCTCGGACCCCTTGCCCTTTATCCAACCCCCCTTTACCATGCTGCTCAGAGCAGCAAAGCCCCGCTGCCCAGCTGGAGCCAGCCACACCACCGCCACGCTGCCCGGGAGGAGCAGCGGGCCGGACCACTGCCCACGTGGCGGCATAGCTGCTGGGGAGAGCGGACAGAGGGGCAGGGGCGAGCCTCCCTGCCCGGGAGCTCAGGGGCTGGGCAGGACAGTCCCGCAGGCCGGATGTGGCCCACCTCTGATCTAGACTATGGAACTAGAAGAGAAGAATGACGCTGGATGTCACATTTTCAGAGTTAACTGTACCACTCACTTCTTCCACTTAACTCACCCTTAATGAATACTTCACATACACACCCACTCCGCTCACACACGCATTCAAAAACTCCTGAACCGTTGACTCTTTTCTACAAGCTGGGAATGAAGAGAGGGAGAGAATGCCAGTTACTTCTGGTTTGAAGTGCATGGTAGCTATCCAATGGGATGGGAATGGGGATTGAGCGGGATCATGTGTATTGATTCCAAACTGACTTGCTCCCAGTTATAAATTTACTTTAGAAACATCAGAGCCAACTTAACTCAGGGCCTGGAGCTGTAAGCTGTACGCCCTCCCTAGCTGCAGGAGACCTCACCCTCTCCCGCCGAACAAGCATTTCTGCTTTTACAGCTTTGGAAAGAGTTAAATCAGGGCTCGTGATTGCAATATGCGCACAACTGAACACAGATCCATCACAGACTGGTCTTTCCCTAGTAGTTGCAGATTTAATTGATTCAGATGGGCATTCAAGTGGGTCAGAAAAGCAAGCTGTTCGTTCTTTGCCTTGTTACTAGGTTTAGGCAGAATACTGTAGCTGCTGACTTGTGACAAGGATGACTTCTCGCTTAAGTACGTTGGTATCTATTGGGTGCAACAAGATTTTTTTTTATTATTATTACTGTCCTCAAAAGTGCTCAACCTATTTGTGTGTGCTAAGCTGTGCGCGTGACCGCTTGCACACCCAGGAGGTAAAATGTACACATGCAAAAAAAAAAAAAATCACATGCGTCCACAAGTGACAGTGCTCGAGCTGCAACTGCACGTATAAAGTTTCATGTTCACAAATAGAAGGATGTCGTATTTTGGAGTTGCCCCTTTTGAGTACGACCCTTACAAGGTAACCATTTGTTGCATCACCGTCTGTAAGCCATACCTCCAACTGACAATGAAACAATAGATTTGTACAGGTGAACAGAGCTCATCAGATCACTACAGCCATGCTGATGAAGCATGTGGAGCTTAGTCATGTCCAAGACAGTTAATAATATGTCATTTTTTAAAGTCCCCTTTCTTTTGCCTTTGTGGGCAATGCAAATACGTAATTCTTGTCAAAGGAAACATTGATTATTAGTGATGAGGAAGGGTCTTCCCTGCTTGTTCTAGGGGGAAGGGGACAGAAAACCCAACAGATGTTTGTGGATGCCTGAGTCCTTTTCCCATCTTTCAATAATCATAAAAAGAAAAGCAGGACTTGTGGCACCTTAGAGACTAACCAATTTATTTGGCATAAGCTTTCGTGAGCTACAGCTCACTTCATCGGATGCATTGGTTAGTCTCTAAGGTGCCACAAGTCCTCCTTTTCTTTTTGCGAATACAGCCTAACACGGCTGCTACTCTGAAACCTTTCAATAATCATGCCTTTGCTGCTTTACGGTTATTGGTCTGTCTCAGAGGAATTTCTGTTTGCCCACCTGGCAATATGTGACTTTTTACAACTGCATGAATTGCAGTGTCCCAGCATGCAGGACAGCTTCACCCAACTGGCCCAGCCTTTATCCCCAAGGCTGCATTATCCAACCAGTTTCAGCCAGCAGGGAACTCATTTTTCTGTCTCCTCCTTCCCAGACTATGCTTTGGGAAGGCGTAGCTGGGTTGGCTTTCACATTTGTCCATGCGCTTCACGTGGTCATTTGGGTGTGTTTTCAGATGACGTTTCGGCATCAGTTATATTGTTTATCATCAAAAGAAAAGCCTCATTGGGGTAGCAGCTTGCAGATTCTGTACCTCAGTAAGTTTCAGTGGGATAGGTGGCATTGTGCAAACTGTTTTACTTCATAATGATCCTTCAAATGGTTCTGTTCCCTCACTGTTGTGCCAGCTTCTCAAGTAATGTGCAACCAACGTTTTGTTTTCCCAGTGATGAGATTCATCTTCCCAGCATTTAACTTACGGCTTGGCGCATTGCGCTGTGCCTGTCCTCCCTGTCTTCTCACACGCGGAGCTGCCACTGCTAGGGCGGTAGATAGGTGGTTCCAGTTGCAAATGGCTTGAAATACCACAGCATCTTGCAAAAATGATCATGAGCATAAACATGGTTTCAGCTTCATCGGCTGTCAGAGGGGCAGGGGACGCAGGTGAGCAGAAACTGAACGAGCCACCTGAAGACGAGCAAGGGCAGGCACGTGACACAGTTGACATTCCCCCCACCATCATCCTCGGAGAGAGGTTGCAGCTGGTGCAGAGACATCACATTCAAAGTTAAGCCTTCATATATACCACTTTCATCTGCTGGGCACAAGGGCATGACTCCGCTTTTGATAGCGAGGGTCACACCTGGACCTGCTAGCAGCCTCCTGCAGTGCTGTACTTGGCTACCTTCATGACCATGAAGCGTGAAGATAGCATGCAGCTTATCAGGAAGCAGCAGCAGCATTAGACAAATGGAACCTAGAGCTGGTCTGTGATCAGTGTCCTTCAGAATTCATTAGGGGTGAAATCCCCAGCTCTGGGTAGAAAGCCAGCGCAAGCCCTGTGTGCTGCTTAAAGCTTGAGGAACGCAAACGGGACTGTGGTGGCCCTCTGAACAGGGCTGGATTTCACCCTGTAGCCCTGGCAGTATCCTGAGCTCTCCCACCAGCATGTCCTAGTGCTTGCAGCTGACCTGCTCTGGACTGAAGACTGGCTGGCTTTAGGGACTAGTGGAATTCTTGCTCACCCAAAGTTGTTAATGCTGTTCATCAGCGTGTGGCCTATACTTACCTGGGGACAGCTCTGGGCTCCTAAACTGAGCAGTATCCATCCCTGAGTTCTGGATGCCTGGTCCTGCTGCAGTTGAGCTTTCCTTGGAAAGCTTAATTTGTGCGTCAAGGCACCAGTGATCCAATCCACTAGTTGGAAACTTTTTGTCCAAACATCCCACTTCTAAAATCAGGGGAGGTATCCCAGGGCATTCTGGGATTGAAGAGCTGGTTAGCAAGAGGAACTCAATGCAATTGCTAAACGAACTTGCTTTATCTTAGTGAATTGTCTGAACACAGATAGCTAATAGCATTATGACTGAGTGTGCTGTCTGAGAAAATACCTGAAAATGTTTGCGCTGCACTCTTAAGGTGGCCAAAGCGTTTAAGAGATTTGCAAAAGAATAAAAAATCGAATGAATACGTGATCCATGGTGTATTCCTGTTCTTAGCAGCGCAAGGACACCTGGGCAGTGGTGACTGCGGTGTCCCATAGCCCGAACAGTGCAGCAGTGACTAATCCGTGTGTGACATCTGGTCTGTGCGGCTCTCATGCTAATGAGCCCTCGGCTTCAAACCGGATTGATACACTTTGTGTTTGTTTCCAAGAAGATGAAAATGTAAGCATCTGCAGTTGCCCATTCAGATCAGTCTAAAGGTGCATCTACATTGAAATAAAACACCCACAGCTGGCCCGTGTCACCTAGCGTGGGCTCGCAGGGCCTGGGCTGCCGAGCTCTAACATGGCAGTGTAGGGGTGATGCTCAGACTGGAGCCTGGGCCCTGGGGCTCTCCCCCTTGCAGAGATGCAAGGGGGCGGGGCGGGGCAAGGGGTGCGGAGGAGGAAAGAGCACTCTAGCTGACTGCTAGAGATTTCTACTGCAAGGCAGCACAGTACCCAAAAGTGTGAATATGCAGAGCCATCTCAAAGGACTTTGGGTACAAGTACCCTTCATTTGCCCTTTTCTATACCGTCCTAGACAGCCATGTTAGAATGTGGGTGCTGGATTGCCTTGACATTTGTATTAGATCAGAGATTAATTATACTATTGTTTAATGACCTAGAGGCATAAAAATTGGTTACTTGTGTCTTTGCATGTGGCTGGTACTTAAGGATTCCACAGGAAGAACCCAGCTGTCAGGCTGCTTCCTACTGCCCTTCTAGCCACAAATTCCCATGGGAATAACTCCTGTTTTTCTGCAGTGCAGCCCATCCGAACGGACCTCTCCCCCAACCCCTGGGACTTGGGCCTTGGAATTGCAAAACAGTGACATCAAGCCTGGACATGCCTCCCCCCATCTGCTCTGCCTGCACCCCCTTGCCACCCAGCATCTCTTGGAAACAGGAGGAGAAGGGTAAGGCTGCAGACCAAGTGAAGGGTTAAGCTCTGTCATGTTTTATTCTTGCCACACACCTCTGTTTAAATGCGAAATCTCAATAGGGTGTTCGCTATAAAAACCCTAAGCATGATTTGTGAACTCTCCCAGACTTGGTAATCTCATCAGAGTAATGGGATTATATTTCAAATCACCATGGCCTGTTCATTACACGTTTAAACTCCTTTGACAGAGGAAAAGTTAAATAAAACGTGCTCGCCAGCCCTGGCTGCCTTTCCCAGCTATCTCCTGATTACACAAACAGATGCTGCGCTCCAAAATGAAAAAACAATGTGCTCGTTTATTCATTTTTCTGACAAGTCATAGTAGATTTTTAACTACAAATGGGTGACCTCCCCTCGGTGTGGAAGCGAAGGGGTTCCCAAGCACTCAGACTGCGGCACGGTGCAGGAAGCTAATGGGTTCTGAAACAGGCTGTTCAGAATAAAATGGCGCAAGTGGTCATTTCCCAGCCACGAGCAGTGAATCCCCCTGAATCCCGGGCGGCTGCAGCCTGAGGAATTTCCCTGAGGGGTTGATGAACAGCGTTCGAATTCCTGCCCTAGCTGCCAGTGTCACTTTGGAGAGCAGTTTCTGGCTCTGCTGGAGGAGCTCAGCATGAGCCTGCTCTGGAGGCTGCATTGCAAAGGCCTCCGAGGCGCTGGGACACAGTTGGGCCAATGCTGTGTAATGAACGGCAGCATGGCTAGCACCATGTTTCCGCAGCTGTCTGAAATCAGAGGATAGCGACTCCCACCGCTGCTGGGAGAGAGCTGCATCTGGGAGCCCAGCAGGGAGAGAGCTGGTTTCCATGCTGCTCTGGAATGAGCAAGAGAGCGCCCTCAGAGGCGATGTATGTCCGCCGGGACAGGCAGGTTTTGGTCTCACAAGATGAACTCCTTCTCCAGCACCCGCTTTGTCAGAAACAGCCATAGCTGCCTTGCTGGAGCGCCCAGCTCCAGCCGCTGCCTCGGGTTACTCTCCAGCGCCTTAAAGAATCAACTCATCAGCAATTGTCGTTATGTGGGGACGAGCTGGCCATGCACTTGCCATGACATGAGCGTGCTGCCATGGAACTGGCATGGCTTCCCTCTCTCGAGCTGTCTGCTGGGGAGGTGTCGCTCCCCCTGCCCGCCTGGGGCCAGTTTGCAGTGGCATGAAGCAAGTCTCTGAGTGGCATTGTGCAGCATGACATTGACATACTGCAGGGCCGCACCAGGGTGGGAGCACTTCTGTAGCAGGCAGTCTCAGTACCCTCTGGGCTGCTCCACTGGAAGGGTCTCTGGGCAATGGCTGGTGCAAACCTTCCCATCCCTGCAACATGCAGCTGAGAGTCCCCAGCACTTGTTCTCCAGCCTGCCGCTGTTGTTAATTGCTGGCCAAGTCGCTTCTCACAGGGTGTGATCTCCAGAGTGTGATCTCAGCCTCTGCTCTACTCCAGGAGGTGTGGGCAGCTGGGCACCAAGTAGCTCTCCTCTTCCCTGCCAGCTGGGGGCCCTGGGCCAGTCACCTTGCAGAGCTCGCCGGGCTGCAGAGGGGGCCAGGCCCTGTTGAGCCCTGTCCGCTATTGCTCACCATCTGACTCCCTGTGCGTGCACCCAGGGCAGAAAGGAGGGGCTGGGGCCCAGCTGGGTGCTGCCCCTCTCAGCCCTGCCCAAAGGACTCTTCCCCCTCGAGGACACTTCCCGGGTTCTAGTGGGAAATCCATTGGGGGTTTGAGGACTCAGGTTCTCCATGTGCCATGAAGGAGACGTGCTCAGCTTGTGGGGGGCAGCGGCGCCCCCTCCCCAGCTCCAGGCAGCCGCAGGCGGGAGCGTTAGCTGAGCGGAGATTCCTGAAGCCCCAGGGCTCTGGGGAAGCAGAAAATTACCAACTCCCTGGTCATTAGCCAAGTTCACAGATAGCAGATTTCAGCCCATGCCGCTGCAGCTCTCTGGACAAGGCTCCTTGGAGCAGCAAATTAAGTCAGCCTTGGAGAGTCAGTCTGTGGCCAATGCTGCCAGAGCAGAGCTACCAGCTGTCCGTGGCACGGGGCAGGGGAGGGGGGTCATCTCCCACTCGTTGCCTCCTAGCCACACTCCCAACCACTCCCTCCTCCCCTCAGCACCACAGGAGCACCGGGCCCCGCTCTCCTGTGTCCAGCACCCACCAGCGGGGCCAGGCTTCCGCCAGGGCTCAGTGCCCAGCGAAACACCTACCCAAGGTCCACACGCACAGTGGGCTGCAGCGCTAGAAAATCTGCCCCAGGTCAACCCCTCACCAGCCACCGCTGAGTGGCTGCTGGGCCCCTGAGGAGCCACTGGAGATGGGCTCGGGGCAGGGGAAGAGAGACAGGCAGCTGGACAGAGACCTGTTCCTCCCCAGGCCCCCGCTCCACCCCTGGATTCAGCCCCCCTGCCACACACACATGCTGCAAGCTCCCTGCAGGTGGCCCAGAGAAGTGTGTGTGTTTATTTCCCTTCGCCACGGCAGCGGTTTGGATGGTCGTAGGCAGCTGGCCGAGCGTAAATCCGTGGATGTAAATTAGTGTCCCCCCAGGAGGCGGCGAGCCTAGCCCATCGCTCTCAAATCCCAGTTCACACTTCTGCCCCTTTCAAACAGTGAGACAGACCAGAGGGCAAGTGTCCCACGGCCGCTGAGGGCAGCAGCTGCATTTCACATCTCATCTCTTCCCTCCAAGCACCATCTTCGGATGACGGGAAGTGCTGGAATACAGACAGCAGCATGGTAAAAGCCACTGGAAAAATGCTTTTGGCTAACCCTGGCGGGTCTCTTCACCAAGGGACCACGCAGCTTCAAAGAGGATTCCCTTGAAGTTAGACACCAGCGAGGTTTTCAGAGGGGTGTGGTGGCTTCCCTTGGCATTGTGCCTGGAGCCAGGAGCTTATGCCAAACCCTACGTGGCAGTGCAAAGCATCTGCTGCCCTTTTCTGCAGTCAGCCATGCCCGTCCTCCCCTTCCCCACAGGGTGCCCCTCAATGCCCACTGGCAGAGGGCTCCTCCCCATGTTGTAACTCACATCAGGCCTGATGCTCTCACTACCCCCAACGGTTTGTTGTCATGTGTCATATGGAAACTGGGGCCATGCTGTGTGCATGACACCAGCCTGCACCAGACAAAGGAATGGGGACTTACCTGTCTGACCAGCTTGGTTGTAGGTTGAGGCCCATGAAAATTCAGCTACATGTCAGGTAAACAAAATCCTCAAGCTAACAGCTGCAACCCAGTCTTCCCGGGTCTTGAGCAGAGACACCGGCCTTTGGGTAAAATACAGGGAGCAAAAAGAGAGTTTAGTTTAACATCACTGAAGGGCCAAAACAGGCCAGAGTGCTTGGCCCAGGCAAGGTGGTGCCTTCAGCCCTGTGGGTTGGGGGCGCTGGGTCCTGCCTCTCAGTGAGCCTGAGCCTGCAGTCCACGAAGCTTTAGACACTTCAGCATGTTTTATTTTGCTTTGTTTTTAACCAGACCTGGCCAGACCACCCTGACCCCCAGGCTGCCAGCCAGCCCGAGCTGAGCCGCGCCAGCTTTGGGGGTGAAGGGGAGCGAGGGCGGGGCCTTGGGTGGAGCTTGGGCAGGGCCATGGCCTGGTTAGGGGAGGTGTAGCCGCCCGGCCTATGAGCCCCACCACCCGTGCCTCTGGCCCCGTGATACTAGCAGAGCCTCAGGAGGCCTCGTCGCCGGCACAGGACGAAGACAATTCGCCTGGATCCCACCAGTGGCGTTAGCTGGCTCTAGCCACGCGGCCGGGGGATCGTCTTTGACAAACACGTGGGGAGCAAACGGAGCACGAATGACATCTCCCACCAGCCAGCGCAGCCAGGGGGAGTTGGCTGCCAGTGGGATAGTGCGACCGCTCAGTCAGCAGCAAACTCGCTGGGTTTCGCGACCTCTCCTCCTCCACGCGCACACATCACGCTCACGCGCCTCTCCTGGCAATCGCGTCATGAGCAGGGGGTTGGGGGTAAGTGCCGGGAGCAGCTTGTGTCCCCGCAGCGAAGTGAGACATTTGGGTGGCAGAGAGGCACACGTGCCGCACGGCTGCATGAGAACACGTGCGTGCACCAAGCAGGGCACAGTCACGTTCCCATCCCCCGGGCCGGCTGCTACCGGGAGCTGGGCCTCAGCTGTCACAGGAGCGGCTGGGGCTCTGTCTGGGTAGAAGACTGTGACTGCCCCTGGCATGAGCGTGCGGGAGAACCAAGGCGCCTGTCTAGTCCCAGAACATCAGCAAGGGCAGGGGCCTGCTTCCCCATCCCTACCCCACTCCCTGTGCCCTGACGGGAGCTCCTTCAGGGTCTGGTGCTGAGTCTCGCCTGCCCTCCACTGCATCACACCTGTTGGCAGCAGGGTTATTCCTGCTTCACACCCGGATGAGCAGGAGCAGGCCCCAACCCTCTCGTCCCAGGCTGAGCACCTGGTCAGGCCAGAAAGGCCCACAGCTGGAGCATGCATGCTGGGGAAAGGTGGGGCGTGCCAGAGGCTGGCCCTGCTAAGACAGCGGCTGTTCTCTTGGAGGAAAGCTGGCCGAGAGCATGCCTGTGTGGGTGGGTCTATTTAATGCCTGACCATGCTGGTTCTGCACAGCAAGGAGCTTTGCAGCCACAGGGCAAGTCAAAGAGCAACAGGGCCACAGCGATGGGCCGGGGGACAGTCTGAGCAGCTGTAGGGGGCAGTCGGGAGATGGCAGGGCCTGGCTGAGAAGTTCTGCAGCCTGGCAGAGAGGGATGCTGGGTTTGAAGCAGGGCATGGCGAGCTCGGCAGAGCCAGACAAAGCCCGCGGGTCCCAGGAACGTGAGTTTAACAATGCTTGGTGCCGTGGTACCAGTGTCATAGATGAGATTTTAATGGCTTTGGGCCTGCCCCTTTAATGAAGTGCAAGCCTCTTTCCTAGGCCTAGTAATAGACAAAGCCATGGAGCTTGGGAGATGTAGCAAGAGGCTGGGTGCTGCCCACACCTCGGGAGAGGCTGCTCTCACCTGAAGGCATTCTGGGGCCCTCTCAGGAAGCTGAAGGGCCAGATAATTAGAACTACACCAGCAAACACCACTATTGTCAAGAGAATGCAGTCGCGTACAGTAATGAAGCAATTATTAATGAGCAACTGCAAGGTTGTCATTAATTTAAGCTTTTAAGGAATACAAACTAAGGCAAGTGAAATGTGAACGCGGCTAAGATTTATACACACGCAGAGCAAGGGGTTATTAGTTATGTAGTTAGTATTTTCTTTCTTTTCAGGAGCTAATCCAGTGCCAAGAGGGGCTTCAAGATCTCATTGCTTCTGGCTCCAAGGGCATCAGGGAGGCTCACCCATATGCTGAACCTCCCCCTTCTCTCCAGTTCACTCAGGGTTGGTATCGCTCTGCCTGTACACAGCGGTGTGCAGAAAAAAAAGGCCCCATCACCGAGAGAAACACATGGCCTAAAACCTGCCTCTCTCAGACTTCCATTTTACAGGATTGGCGCAGGCTGGATGCAGCAAGCTCTGGGGAGGTGAGTTTGGCACTTCCTATACATCATTACGAGTGAATGCCTGACTAGGAGGTAGGGGAACAGACACAAGCACGTAGTTGATCTCATCGTCCTTTTGTTTGCAATGATCCAGCAAGCTGGAGTAGGGGCTGGAGAGGCTGCAACAGAAAACAGTCCATGTGGACTTGAAACTAGAAATCTAAGGAAGGTCCCGGTGTGTGATGTGCGAGACAGTCCTCACTCCAGTGCCTGGCGTTGGTGCTCCCGGCACACAGAGCCACACCGAAGGGCATACAGCGCGAATGCAGCACTCAAATCCAGCTTCATTCAGCAAACGATCCCTGTGAAAAAAATCACCGTTCAAGGCAGTGAATGCAGCTAGGAAGGCCAAGAAATGCAGCAGAGCAGCTACCAGGAGCCCCCCCCTCCCCACCACCACCACCAAACATTAGAGCTACATGGCGCGGGGACTGAAGGTTTACTGTAGACACACCCTACTGTAAATTGCATCAGAACAACAAGAAAGAACTAGCCCTGCCATAGGTTTCCACTGCCAGTGTAACACACGGGCTCCCATGAGAACTGTGTCCAGGTAGGGCGTGGATGAAAGAGACCAGCCTGGTGCTCGCTCCTCCCCCTGGGCCCTGGATGGGCACTGTCTCCAAAGGATCTTCTTCCCCCTTCATCAAAACAGGACACTCCTGCTGCACTATGTCCCCCTCCAGCTGAACGTTCATTGGTGCCTTGAGCTCCCCCGGCAAGCCTGGCCCACGGTCCAGCCTCAGCAGAGCCACTATGAAAGTATGAGGAATGGCAGGTTAGCCAAGGAAACAGGCAGCATGTGAGAGTGCAGGGCCCAAGCCAGGCTCAGCAGCTATGCTCAGGCCCACGTGCTTTGGGTCCTATATTCCTGTTCTGTTACTGGACATTCGTGTCTTTAGCCCCCTTGGAAATGGTGCTTGTCTGTGCAGCTGAGGTAGGCAAATGGCCTCTGCCAGTGAGACCCAGCTAATGAACCAGTCACCTGGCAAGCACACAGCACAGCGCACCGTTCCAGCCTGACACACGTGTTGTTGCCTTCGCCCAGGGGAGAACTGCGCTGGCTCCTCCTGCAGCCTTTGTCAGCCCTAATTACCTGCAGAAATGTCACCCAGCCCCTGCGCGCACGCGCGGCGGCCAGGTGGGCTGTTTGCACACTGCACAGCCCTGTTGTTTGCTTCTCCTCTAGACGAAGTGGTGCCTGGAGGGGAGAGAGGTTGGCCTTAAATCTTCCAGCCTCGCTGCCTTCCCTAAGGTGCCCTGTGGCTCCCACAGCCCTTTCTCCATTTCATTAGCCTGGGGCCAAACCCTCCCCTGGTCACTAGCATTAAACCAGAGCGTGAGATTTTCCATTTGACAGACCCCTGCTCTGCCCAGCACAGGGCTGTCTCGCGCCCTGCTCTCAGCACTGGGCGGGGAGTAGAGCCGTGGCCAAAGGCAGGTCCCACGGAGTACGGGGTCGTCACAGAGCGCATGGCAGGGGAGGTTTTGGAAAGACACAGGATGGGGGGGCGGCAGTAACTCATGGCTGGAGGCTTGGCTCAGCCTGTGAGCTAGTTGAGCAGTTGAATACATCTCCAGCTCAACAGAGCCAGCAGCAGCTGAGTGAAGAGCGGTCGCATGGTCCCTGGAAACACCTGCAGGAACCTAGAGCCGTGAGGTTATCTGCTGGATTCCCAGGCTCAGCTCAGAACAGTGCAGCCTGGAGCCCACACAGTAAAGGAGCTGCCAGAAAGTCCGTCCCTGGCGCTAGTAAAAAGCTGGAGCAAGGCAGGGAGGCTGAGGCGCTGGGACAGGCCACAGGCACTGGTGGGCGTGTTTCCCTCGCTGCCCCAGTACACTTGCCAGGACAGTTTAAATGGTGGGTTCAGAAGCGAGTCCCATCAGCCGCCATAGTCCGACTCGCTGGCTGCGCATCAGGCCCCAGTCTCAGCCCCCTGCTCCCTCGCTCGCACAGGCCTGGACCTGTGCTCATAGGCCACTGGGAGCAAGGCCCCATAGCCAAGCCCAGCTCCTGCTCACCGCTTCGTGCCCTGGCCGTGGTGCTGAATTCGGGCAGGCACCTTCCCCCCAGTTATAAGGCACTGACAGCAACTGGGTTTTCTGCCTATGGATCTGCAGTCAAAAGGTAAAACCCCCCTGTAGCCTGGGAGACTTGCCCCGTGCAGCTGGAAGGGAGAGAGCCATTGACCAGTGAAGGTGCAGATCCGGCCCTATGGCTCTGCCAGGGCGGTGTAACCCCAGCAGTTACAGCCCTAGGACAGCTCTGCCAGTGCCCCGAGACTGGGCCTGCAGCCCTAGCACCCCCTTGAGCAGGGCATGCCAGCCATGGGTTTGTTTTGTGCTCTAGACAAACCACCAGGGACTAGACAAGAACCCGTCCAAATCCTAGCCCCGCAGGCTGCTCCATGGGCATTGCACAGAACCCCGCTGCAGTCCCCTCACTGTGGGTCTCAGCCATGTCTACAGCCTCCCAGTTGGGTGTTGTTCATCCCAGCGTTGGCCCAAACCTCCTCTGATATCTGCTGGACGGTTCATTCTGGGGAACCCCATCAAACCTGCTCGAGCCGGCTGCCATGCCAGAAGTTAGCCTGTCGGTAGCTACCTGCTCCTGCCTCCCACCTCCCCCCACAGCAACCAGGTCTCCCCTACGCGTTTGCCATACAAGGATTGTGAGAGCAGCCAGGCTGATGGCCCCTGGTGCACAGCACTTCCTGCGGGCGGGCCTGGACCTGTTTTGGGCCCTGCGCTGGCTGGAGAGGCAGGCTATGACCTGGAGAACAGGTTCGCTCTGTTGGTGGAGTCTGCGGCTGCCATGAGCAGAGCGCGCACTGCCAGAGTGGTCTAGGAATGGCGTGGGCTGGAATTGAAGGACGGATTCGCTAGCCTCTCCCAGCTGCGGGGAGACAGGCGTGAGCATTTCAGGTACAGACGTCCCAGGCAGCTAACTGGAGAATGGGGCTACCTGGGGATTGCAAATCTCTTGGGCTGGGAGGAGGACACCTGTGAGGGATGCGGCCTGTAGGCACCATGGGGACAGGGTGTCCTGCGGCGGGAGTGGGAGAGAACGCTGGGCCCTTTGCAATAAGAGTCAAAATGAGGCTGAAGTGGCTAAATCGCAACAAATCCTTTACCCGGCCAGTGCTGCCTCGTTCTCCGCTCAAGGAACATCTGTGACCAGGCCTCGATTTCCTCCCATTCCTTCAGCATCCCTCAGTACCTGGGGAATTCTCTGGAAAACATAGATTAGCTCTGCACAGGATGGTTATCTCTGTGGCCTGAACAGGGCTCTGCAATGGTTGATTGCTCGTTCTCACTCTCTGAGTGCTGTTGCAAGGGTTGGTCAGATAAGTCGCCTGCTCCCCGATAGCCACGCACGCACCACTGCACACCTGAAAACGTGCAGCCCGGGTGGGCAGTAACCAGCGCTGCCCAGGCACTCTCCGCGCATGACTGCGGAAGGGGCTCTGGCAAAATTATGGCAGAACTCAAGCTAATATTCATTCCACTTGAACATGCCGGATCTCCCATGCCCATGGCCCACCGGCCTCCCTCACTGAGCTTCCTCCTCTGGCTTCTTTGCCAGCTCCCCAGCAAGCTGGGCCATGGCATGGGCTGCTTTCTGGGGCCCAGATTCCACCTTCAGTCTCACAACACCACACGCAGCCCTTCCTTAGCCTGGAATCAGAGGCTGAGGCCCCAAACAGCCCCGCCAATGCCTTTGCCATGTTCAGGGCTTGGAGGGCCCTGGGGTCTGCACGCTCACACATGCGTCAGATCGTTGCCCAGCTGCTGCTATTCAATCCCGTTTGCAGCACAACAGCGTGAATGTGAACGGCTGAGGGACATGACTGTTGTGTCCCCTCTGTGCTGCTCCAAAGAGCGAACCCCTCCCCAAAATGGATTTCCAAACCCTGAGCCTGGGGGTGCCCGGGCTGTGTTGCATGGCTGCATGGGGATAGCACAGTGCGGGAACTGCTTCCCCTCACCTAGCTCAGCAGCACCTTGCTGCAATTTGTCAAGGAGGCTCAGGCCGCTTCAGTTCTGCAATATGTACCTCATGTCTGTGCTGTCAGCTGACATAATTCCTCCTTGCTGGCATCTTGCTGATTTGTGCATAAGTGATGTATGCAATCCACCTGCGTTAGGAGTTAGGAGTTTCTTGATCTGGGACTGTCAGGGCAGAGTGTTTTAGAGCCTCCTGCGATTAGGTGGAATTGACAGGCCCTGAAAGCAGTGGGTTGCACAATGTGTGAAATTAACAGCAAGGGACTGAAGTGGCGGGTGGCAGTCATTTAATCTGCAGTTTATCAGTTTACACAGCTTCTTGTAGCAGGTGAGAGATTACACTCCAAAAAAGAATGTTCTCGCCCTTTTTAATGTCACCTAACCAGGGAAGGAAGAGCAATATTTAGCTGCCTTCAGCATGCCTCTTGGGTTACTAACTTGCTTTATGATGTGCATTGCTTCTCTGGTACGGAAACGCATTCATGGTTAAGGCTATGAAGGGTGGGCAGGGCTGGCACGCAGAGATAGACACAGCCGTATGCAATCGGGGGAGTTTGCTTTGCTGTGAACATCCCTGACACCGTCCCATTCACTCCTTGTAGAACATGATGCATGAGAGCAGCCTCGCTGCATGGGGCTTTGTATTGGTACGAACCGTGGGCCCCAGCAGTGCCAACATTTGCTGACGCCACACGGGGGCATTTGACGTACTGCACTTTGCCTCTATAAGGGCAGGAAATAACGCCCATGGCGTGAGACATGGCACCAGCAGGGCTGGCAAATGCTGGCACTTTCCTGGCAACCCCTGTAACATCCACCCAGCAGTGAGCTTGGCAGCAGCCTCCTACGGAGTGCTGGGCTTGGGCCTAAAGTCCAGGCCTGTCTGCTGGGTACACGAGGGGATAGCACAGCCTTCTGTCACGTGGCAGAACCCTGCGCTGGAGGGTGGACATGGGGGAATCCAAGAGGGCCGATTCTGCAATTTTATTCTCTCAAACGCAAGACCTGCCACAGAACAACAGCCAGGTTTGTGTGTGTCACTCGCTCCCGCTGCGCACTCCTGTGTATGGCGTGTCGCACGCATATGCAGAAACCAGGGTGACAAAGAGAGCACTGTGATCCTGAGGGTATTTATAGGAAACCAGCAGCTTCCATACACTGGATTGTGCTGCAGATTATCCATCCATCCATTCTGCCAGCCCTATACATACCCCTCTATCCATCCACCCACTCACCCACCCATCCCTATTCACACCCCTCTATCCTTCCATCCCTACCCCTATACACACACTCCCCCCGCCAGCCACCACACCATAAACACCCTCTGTCCATCCATTCAGCCCCATCATGTAACTGTCTAGCCAGTTATTTATGTGGCCCTCATTGAAGTATCTCAGTGCCTCTCATGTTGGTGGCATAATGAGACCACAATCATTAAAGGGCTTGAGATCCTACAAGGCTGGAGAGGCCGGGTGCCTTGTGGGCTGAGCACAAGGCTAGGAGCCAGAAATACCCTCATCCTGATTTCTTGTGTGGCCTTGGGCCACTCACTGACCCTCTGTGCCTCAGTTTCCCCATGTGACAAATGCTCAGGGGGCTGATGAAACGCAAACCCTCGGGATTTTCTTACCAAAGGCATGTTAAAGCCCCCGTGCTACACAGGGGCACTGTCCTAACGAAACGGCACCATGCTGCTCCACAGCCCCTTCAGCCCCCCAGCCCCTTCTGCCTGTATCAGGAGCACATTCTACCCTCTGGCTCTATTTTGGGGTGCTTGAACTGCCTTCCAGGCAGCTGGGGCATGTTGCCCTCCCACAGCACCCCGTTACCAGAACCGCAGCACCCATCGCTGTGCGGGCTGGCACAGTGCACGGCCACAAACAGCGTCGTCTCTGCGAGCTCAGCGGAATCAGAAATCCACAGCGCCGCTCGCTGCCGGCTCCGTGCTGATCAAATGGCTGGCCTCTAGGCTGGCCCTACGGGAGTGGTTCCGGGAACCAGGCTTCACATCAGCATTTCCTAGCTTGCTGAAGACCATTCTTGTCCCTGGTCCAAAGCAGGACTTGAATCCTTTCCGGGGAGCGCTCCAGGCCAACTGCTCACGCAGCACGCTGTAAAGAGCAACCAAGTGCCACGGGCTGGATGGCAGCTCAGCGGCAAGAGCAAATCCTGAGCCAGACAGAGCTGGGACAACTCTTCCGATCTCTCGGGGGCACACCCCGAAAGAAGGGGAGGGACCCCCAGAACGCATGGGGAGAGTCGCTAGCTACACTGCTGACCTTGCCTCCCTAGTATGACCCAAGGTCCCAAACTGTCCACGCAGCAACAAGGAGACCCCATGACGCTGTCCATCCCTCGGTTCCCACCTGGGATCCGCGCAGCCAGAAGGGCGCCCGCCTGGGGCACAGAACCCAGCTTGAAAAGAGAGCCCAGCAACATGCTCCACAGCCCCAGAAATGACAATTTGGGGGCCTGGAGTCGGGAAGGCGGGAGATGTGGGGCATTCTGGGCCCCTCAGCTTCATCTCACACCCATAGCAGGAAAGGGCCTGGGAGAAAAAGTCATCGTCCAATTTCAAGTGTTCACCCCCAGACAAATACCCCAAAAAATTGGACGGAAATGCCACACAGGGCCAGCCTTTCCCCCTGGCCTGCCTGGGGAGCCCTCCCGGCCCCTTCCCAGGCCCCCACTGACTGTGCTGGAGAACCAGACCCAGCACCGCCTGCTATTTGCAGCTGGACCAATGCTACAGAATCGAAGATGCTGCTCCCCAGTTTGACTCAGGTTTGCCCAGTCCTCAGCTGCCAGCTCATAGGAACCAAATGCTCCCCAAGAGCTTCCTATGCCCTGGCAGCTGTGGCCGGGCGTCACCAGCGCTGTCCCACCCAGGTTCGGAAGGGAGGCATTGCTCGGCTCCGGCATGCAGCCGCTCCCCGTCGTCTGCAGTTTGGCGCGTCCTAAAGCAGCGCTCCCGCCGCACTGGAGTCCGAACGAGAGCGCTGCTGCCTGCCACACGCTCACCAGTGACCCGCACCGCCCCCGCCGCCTTCGGCGCTTAGCTGGACAGTCGGCTGCAGCGGTCGCTCGCCATTTGGGCTGGTCCCTTGCGGCCGCAAGGGCTTGAGGGGCCAACAGTCCAATGGCGGAACAAGTGATGGGGCGTCTGCCTCTGGGCCGCCGCCCCTCGGTTGGTGGAATTTTATCCGGCTGTTACAAGTCACCTGGCGAATGGCATTGGCTGGAACGTCTTGTGGCATTCCTGTGCCATGTCCAAAAAGCGCAAGACGCCGGCGGCGAGCAAGGCCTCAGTAATTAGGGTGACCAGACGTCCCAATTTTATAGGGACAGTCCTGATTTTTTGGGGCTTTGTCTTATACAGGTACCTTATTACCCCCGTCCCGATTTTTCACACCTGCTGTCTGGTCACCCTACCAGTAGTCCGTAGACCGGAGTGACCGCAACGTCTGCGTTGCCAGTGAAGTTGTTCCGCTTTATGCCCAATAGCCGACGTTGGTATTTTGTGTGGAAAACCTCCGGCTTTGCCCACTGAGCAGCACGGTGTCCCTGTTTCACAGCCATCCAGCAGTACAGAGAGGATCCAGCTCAAATAGATCCTGAACTTGGTTGCTGAGGTGAGATGATGTTGAGTCCATAAGGGTTGTGAACACCCCCTGGCAGACGCTGCAGTGCTGATCCAGTGCAGAACCGCCACGCAAGAGGTGGAGGAACTGGTGAGTGTAGAACCCCAATAGCAAAAGCCGCAACTGCTTCGACAGGCTCGTTATTCAAAGAGATTGGGGGTCACGGTGGTTTTGCAGCTTTGTCTTTGACCATGAAACTTGGCAGCTGAGCTTGCACCTTGGGCTTCACTTTTACCCGGGGCCAAACGTTAGTATTGGAGCATTGGGCCCTCGCGCTGTACTGGGACAAGAGCACAAGACTCAGGGCAAGAGGGACCTGGGTCCCAGGATGACACAAACCCGAGCGATGGACCAATGGGACCATGGAACACGGGTCCACAAAGCTCAGCTTCCTGGCAGGCTGCAGCAGAACGAGCCCAGGAACCAAACCCAGCGGGAGCCTGGCTGTTAGAGCAGCTGGTCTAATGTTCGACATTCCCAGGCCCCAGAACGGACTGACAAGAAGCCAGCACGAGCCCCCAAGCACGCAGCTCGGGCTGGGCAGAAGAGTCCCATGGACCATATGATGCCACCGCCATGCTAACAGCACCCTGCACTTTCCCAGCTCTCCGCACTCACGAAGCGCTCGTCACCTGCCACTGGCGAACTCGGCAGTGCTTCTGGGTGCTGGGTCTTGAGCTCTGTCCTGCTTTACACCTGGGCCGGGAAGCACCTGACGCCTCCATGACACTGAGATGGAGGCAAGCTGCACTGGGGGAAGGGGAAGAACCAGCCGAGATGCAAACTAGCCACAAGCTCAGAGCGCAACAGGAAAAGCTGACTGGCCATAGGAGCAAGGTCCCGTTATCTGTGCCCTCTCCTCAACCTCCTACTCCAGGGAGCATCCAGGCTCTGACAGGCCTCTGGGCCCGCCACACCTTGCTCCAGGCCTTGGGGGGCCAGATCCTGCTGCAGCAGGACCACACTCATTGGGCAGGACACGGGAGCTGTTTGGTGCTGCCTGCATGACAGGCTCCCTGGGCCCAGGCGTAGCAGGGAGGATGAGCATTCGTATCAAACTATGCTCACAATGCGGGGAGACAGGACGCCAGCATCCCAATCCCATCTCTGCTACTGACGCACTTAGGCAAGTCATTTGACTCCTCTGCCTCAGGTTCCCCGCCTGTAAAATGCCGATAATAACGTGGCCCTTGCTCACAAGAGTCATTTGGGTGCCGAAGTTCCAGTCTGCAACATGCTTTGAGCTCCCCGGATTGAAGGAGGCCCTGGAGAGAAGGGGAAAATGTCCCCCTGGCCTGCTGGCTCCCAGCCTTCGTGGGGGCTTGAGGGGAAGAGAGACAGTGCGATATGAGGCCAGAGACGCTCGTGCTCCTCCTCCCAGGCTCCCCAGCAGCCTTCCCGCACAGCACAGGCCAACGGGGATACTATCATTAGCGTCGGGTAATGGTTTCCTGGAACGCTGCAGCCTTTCTGTGAGGTGACAGCCTGCAAAGGCAGCATGACAGATCATATATTCTGCAAGGGTACAATAACATGACTCCAAGCACATTAAACTCCTTTAATGCGAGTGACACACACCTTCCTTTTCACATACGTTATCATCCTTGGGTCACGCGTCACACGCTGACACAGGAGCGCCAGACCCCGGGCGCACACGTGGGCCAGGTACACTTTTCACCAAGCATCTCCAACGCCCACACCTCGTACCTCAGCTTCTCTCAGCCAGCCCCGGGACCCCACGGCAGCCAGTAGCCCCACAGGTGGGCACGGACGTACTGGCCATGAGCAGGGAGCATCGTGCACACACACTGCCTCAGACACCAACTGACATGACGGGTTTAAAGCCCAACACCTGCCTGTGTCTCCTTCCGCCCAGTGCAGTCGCTGGGGGGCTATGGAGGTACACCATGGCCACTGAGGCCTCCCCAGGTTCCACCTGTGCCCGCCAGAGCTCCCCTCAGGACCAGAGCACAGCTTCAGACAAAGCCTGTCTCCAGCTCGTCTGGGGCTTTTCAGTGCTTGGAGTTGGCCTAGTAACAGATGGGCAGCACTTAAACTAAGAGCCGGGAGTGTCCTCTGCTCTTCCCAAGTCGGGGCTCATGCCAAACCCAGGGCCTGTGTAAGTCAGTGTTATCTCGTTTACACTTCAGTAGCACCCACAGTGTGCAAGGCCTCCCCACACACACACAGACTCTAGGGCACAGCCAAAGGATGCTGCAGGGACATGTGACATTCAACATAAGCTTCTGAGGGAAACTCCTGTGCCAAACTGTGTGGCCCATGGCTAGGCTGTGCAATGCCAAGCCCCCAGCGTGGTGTGCTGGCCGGCATGGGTCACAGATGCCCATCACAGCCCATTCGCCAGCAGTCCCTCTCGTTTAGAACTCTGCCCTTTCCCCAGAGAGCTGAGTCTGTCCCCAGGCTTAGCCTGGATTTCCCCCTCCCTCAATTCCAGTCGGTTACCTCGAGTTAAACTCACTCCGCTGTGCTGTCCCGCGGTGTCTGCAGACCTGCGTTCCTCCCCCATCAGTATTGCTTAGCACTTTACGAGGCCCAGCAGGATGGAGCAAAGGCTGCTCCCAATGTTTGGAAATTCATTTGTGTGTGACACACACCCCTCTGCAGAGTGCCACCCAAGGGCTAGGCCCCTAAATCCCTTTGACACCACTAGGGTGGAGCCCCCGGCCTTGCCCCGGGCCCTTCCTTCTGCAGGGCCATAGCCACAGGCTGGGTGTGAGAGGCAAGCACTGTGGCTCCCAAATGACACCGCAGCAGGCAGACACAGTTTCATACACCAGCCTCGTTCCTTTTTAACCCCGATCTCCAAAGGTTAAATTGTTTGATGTAAATGCTTTCATTGCTTACGAGCAAGCTCCTTGGCCTTCCTTGGCGGCCTGTTCTGATACTGTAAACCTTTATCCAACCTTATGGTATCAAAGATTATTTATAATGAATTAAATATGTTTTTAGCAGCTTCTTTCCACACTTACTGCCGCACTTTCACTGCCACTTCAACTTAATTAGGGAGGCCTCACTAAAGAGAGGGGAATAAATGCATCCATAGAAATATATCTATGTATAAGTGAAAAAAGCAGCCACCATGGGTCAAACCCGTACTTTCAATTTATTGCCCTGGTACATTCATTTGTAAATAGCTTTGCCTTGCTGGTTTCTGAGTGCAAGGCTAATGTTGGAGTGCTTAAATTAATAGTGACGCACACCTTTCATTATTGCTATTAAATTAGGTGCTGGGCTTTGATGGATTCACTTGTTGCTGAACTAAAAGCCTTATGGATGTGGGTGTGCATATCCATTTGCTTTTACAGCAAATTTAGGGCTTAATGTCAAGCCAGCCAGACCTGAGAGAGTTTCTCTGCACCACACTTTAATTAGCAACATGGGTACCTCACATGGCTTGTTTCCTTTGCTCCTCCAGGGGCTCTGAAGGAAACACCCTGGCCCTGTGATACAGAGCACATTTAAAAATCTTCTTGTGAGGCAGCTGTAAAGACCAACAAAGCTAGATTCAGACAAAAAGCATGAGATGTTTATACAGCTCTGCACAGCCTCAGCAGCAAAGATGGAATTAACCATGGATCATCAGTAGCCCTTATGCTTGGGGCATTGGACCAGCCCTGGGGTTGGGAAGAACCTTCCCCATGGCCATGTTATTACAGAATTCTCCACCCTGGGGAGCTTGTGTCTTCCAGAAAAGCATCTAGTACTGGCCACTCGCAGAGAGAGGGCCCTCTAATAGATGGCTCACTGATCTGGTCTGGTCTGAGGTAAATGGGTTCCAGCTTGCAGGCTCCTACCAAAGGGGGAACAGAGCAAGGCAGGGGAATTAACCAAGTGCTGTCACCATGGTTCAAAGACTTAACAACAAGGAAACAGGTCCAGCACCCTGCGCAGGGTGGCCTGACTCCTTAAAGAGGGGAGTCTCAGGACAGATGCCAAGAAGAGTTTGTTTAGTAGAAGATGCTCTGAGGTTTCCAGACAGACAATTGCATGTGGCACAGAGTGAAGGGACAGACCGCAAGAGCTAAAACCAAGAGCGAACGGCTCGCTAGGAAATGGGGCTGCTCCATTCCAGGACTTTATTCCGGCGCTAGCTCAGGAACATCGGCTGTCAGACCCCTCGCAATGCCTGTTTTTGTCCCATTAAGTGGAAGCCAGCTACACCACTGAGTCATTGAAATTCATAGAAATCACAGCAATTGTTACAGAGGAAACAGAGCTAATAGTAACTTCACTGACACCTGCAGGAGCCAGATGAATTTTAAGTGCTAGACTTATAATCAGGTACCAGCAGTTCACTGGAGCTGGCCCTGAACATTAGCTCTGGCGTAATAGACTAAACTCGGCGCACCTCTCACGCACACTTCGCTGGGATGCTTCATCCTGGCCTAGGCTCATGCCCACATCTCGAGATCAAAGTTCTGGGGGAGGCTCCCAGCTCAGGCACCTACGGCCGATCTCTGCAGGAGTCAAGAGCACGGTGTTGGAGGTAAACTGCGTGAGACCCACGGGCTGCTCAGGGGGAATCACAGAGGCAGCAACACATTTCAAGTGTCTGAGCCTTTGTGGGAGAGGAGAGGCCACCACAATTCCAGAGAGCTGCCCTGTCTGCAGCTCCAGAGGCTGAACCTGCAGAGCCAGGCATGTTGTCATTTGTGATTCCCCTTGTAGCTGTGCATGCGGGAAGAGTTGGCTTTGCTCTGGTCGCTTCTGTCTGGTGCCTGGTCTCAGAATGGCTGAGGAGCTGGCACTGGAAGGGTCACCGAGCCGCCAGCTGGCTTAGGGCTTGTTAAATACCTGTAGGTCAGGGCCTGCAGAAATTCATGTTAAGCCAGCATTAGCCACACATCACGCCCTTCTCCCGGGGAAGGCGGCTGCAAGCCGCTGGAGATGTTTCCACCAGCGCTCACTCGCTTGGCAGCCTCAGCGTTTGGGCGCCCAACCAGAGGCACCTGGGGCCTGATTTCCCGTAGAGCTGAGCGCCCACCGCTCCTGATGACGTCAGTTCAAATGGTGGGTGCTCAGCACTGCCAGAAATCAGGCCCAGGGTGCTTCCAATTGCGCAGCCTAATCCAAGAGCAGTTTGGCAGCACTGGCCTTATTCTGTCTAGCTGGATGACAGCCCCACCCTGGGCTGAGCCCAGAACCGAGTCCCTGTTATGGGAAGGGGGGACTGGAAGGAATGGGCTTTTTCTACATCTTTACAGCCCGGGAAGGTTTCTCCTCCTCTTTCTCTCTTTAAAAAGAGTGACTGCGCCTTGTTTTTTCCCTTAGAAATATCAGGAACATCAGGCTTCTCTCTGGGTGGAGTCCCACACAGCTGAGTCAGAGCTCCTGCGGGGACCTTTCCCAGACCTGAGTTGGAGGGCTAAACAGCTGGTTCCTTACCCAAGAACTCTTCCTCCATGTGCACTGGCATGTGTTTGAGTGTTTTAAAACAATCGGAATGTGATGCCTTTCCTCCTCAGTTAACCAGCAAAGAAAGCTGGGGGGTCTTCAGCAAGAGACACCTTGTCCCTCTAAACCGCCAAAGGTCGCAGTTTCAGCCTCATGCGCAACAGGAAAAATTTTGAAATCTCCAAAACGTTCACAGGCCAGGAATAACGTTTCCCAGGCAGATCTCTGAATCAGGTTTCACTTCACTGGTCCAGTAAGGTTATAAATCCTGAGGCTAGTTCTCCAGGGCCTCATAGAGTGTTAGAGAGTCAGAAAAAGAGACCTGAATTTCTAATGTAAATATAAGAAAAAAATTCCTTAGGGACCATAAAGATTCAAGAAAAGGCACAAGGTCTGGTTTAAATTAGTCCTTTGCAGCTCACCTTTAATGAGCTGGAACTGAACAGCCAGTCTCTACTTCGTGGGTTTGTACCTAACATAGGACCTGATTCAGCATGGCCTGGAAGCATATGCTTAAAGTTAATCACTTTTTGCTTAAGGGCTTTGCTTGAGAGGGACTGGCTGCTGAGCCGGGACCATTGGGCAAACATGCTGAAAGCACCTCCTACCGTTGGTTCAGTTTGGTAGTGGGGAGGGGACAACCAGTTTTCCCAGAAGTGATGCAGGCTACCAATTAACCCTAACATTTTGGGGAGCAGACAACTCCTTAGCCCTCACCCCAGGCCTCTTGTGCATTGTCAGCAGGCCTGAGCCATGGCCTCCATGCCCCGCCGCCTCGCCGTGCCAGGAACAGTGCTTGGGAGACAATTACATTTTTTTTAAATGTCCCTGCAGACACGTCGTGTTATGACACATAACATCAGTCTTGTCACGCCCCTGAGCTTCGTGACTGACGCAACCTGATGTGACATGCTCCCATGTGACACATGACACAAAAGCAGGGAAATTCTCTAAACTGTGGTGTTTATAGGAAAGCATATCAGTGGTAGGGAAGGGTAGGGGACTCTGAGTTTGTTTGCATTTCAAACCTATTTGTGCCCTCAAAGCATTCAGGTTGTCTGTGTCTAGTACCCAGCTATTTCCATAAGTCATTGTCAAGTTCGCCGTTCGCTGGCCACTCCCCGTGTGGCTGCCAGACAGCTCTGGAGCTCACAGCGCTCCTTCCCGCCATTCAGCTCTGGCTTCTCCATTTGGTCTAATTAATCCTGATGTTCTGCCAGAGGTATTATGACGTTACTCAGCAGAGAGAAAGAGCAGCTTGCCTCCCTGACAGCAAAGAAAAGGGAAAGAAATCGAACCACCAGCACTTAGTCCCTTCTTC
Source organism: Eretmochelys imbricata (assembly GCF_965152235.1). Classification (NCBI taxonomy): domain Eukaryota; kingdom Metazoa; phylum Chordata; order Testudines; family Cheloniidae; genus Eretmochelys; species Eretmochelys imbricata. The sequence goes on along the minus strand of NC_135587.1, from coordinate 25,755,376 downwards.
TGTCAGATGGATAAGTTGTTTTTATCTTCCCCCTAAAGATCATAGTAGGATGAGCCAAACTTGAGTTAAAGAGCCAGAGCAAGCAATCCCCCTGCAGAAAGGCCTGCTATCCTGCCTGGGAATTTGTTTGTAAGCCTGCAAGCCCTTTCAGAGACTAGCTATATAAGGAGATATTTATGGAGCTAATAACTCACCTTTAATAGGCAGTGTAATTTAGAATCGGCACACTGGAGATGATGTACATGCAGGACGGGTTTAAATTCAGTATTGTAACAGTACAAATTGTGGCTGCTTACAGACACCCTCAGTAGTTTGGAGTCAATTTTATAATAGACCATGCTAGACGGTTTCTAATAGTCTTGGTATTTATTGTATTAATGTAGCCCATTTATGACTTAATATCATTCGAGCAATCAGGTCATTTGGTTACCAATGCTGCACCATTTCCCTGCCAAGCAGCAACAGTGGTTGTCTAGAGTAGCAAGATGTGGAATTTCCGAGGATCGACATTGAAAAAGCACCGATTCCTGTCATTTTGCCAAGGTGTCTGAGTGGCTGCTCTTGGGAGTGTCGGTCTGATTCCATTGCTGGAAGGAAACAATTTTCAAATGCCGCATGGTGATGAAAAATGAAATAAGCCTGAATTCGATAACGAAATAGCATCTTTTCTTTCTGAACCTGGAGTTCCCTCCATTGTGTTTGAAAAATAAACATGCTGGTTTTCGTCTGAGTCAGGCTTGTGCCCCAATAATTAAAGTTTTTGAAACGGCTCCTGCAAGCCTCGGTTTATATGGGATAGAGAGTATGTTCAAGCCCAGAGGTGATGGGCTAATGTGTCTTTGTTCTGCAAACAGATCAGAGCCGGGCTTGCTTTACAGACTTCGCTTGCCATCTTGAGGCCGTGGGAAGTAAACCAGCTGATGTGCACTTGCTCTGAGCCCACGCTGCTCAGAGGCGGCATCTGCCTTCGGAATGGTTATTTACTTACTGTAAAAACAAACCAAAGAGGAGAGAATTGGCACAGTGCTCCCTGGCAGAGGGAGACCTTTGCAGTGGTCTGCCACTCTCTGCCCGTTAATCGCCTGGGATTTTACGGCAGCCATGACTCATGAGTGGCAGAATTCCCCATCAGCCTCTTGTTTGGAGAATGAGGGGTTTAGTTCTGAACTCTTTTGCTCACAGTAAGCAGCCTGGAAATGGGGTGTGGCTGTTCTCGAGTTACAACACTCTGGCCTGACTCTGAGCCCCAGTTGTTCAGAGAGTTGGAGCTCAGCACAGGTCTTAACCTCCTTTTGCTATTTACCAGCTTTACGCCCATACCCCAAATGCCCCAGAGGGCTACTTACAAAGAGGGGCTGCTATAAAATTTGTTTTTACACCGCCGATGATTAGCTGCAATGTATCATCCGGCATGTATTCTCTCCGTGCTGAAAGAATGCGAAAAGGCCCATTAGTGGATCTAGCCCACTCGGTTCCTCTTGCCATCTCAGACGCTGTTTAGCTGGCTCCCGTTTAGCATGACGCTATGGTGCTATGGTAGGATTTCTTCCCATTAACCCTAATCTCAGATTTATCTCCTATGAGCCCTGCATTGGCACCTGTCGGAGCCTCCATGTTACGCAACAGCTAGAATAAGTGATCTCCTGCCCTCGACACCCACCTGCCTTTGGTTTGCTTGGGAATCCCACACTGCCTTGATGTGCAGGATAAAATGGGGGCATGTCTGCGGCTAAGGTTTATAAAGCACTGCCGGGTTGGGAAGAAGGAGCGGTTGGAAGAGCCGGCAAGGAGGCCAGACAACGCAGTCTCCCAACACAGTTCAGTAGGGTGCAGATTCTTGGCCTATCCCTCCCCTGCCCCCCAGGTACAAACTCACAGGACACGATTTCACAAAGCACCTCAGAGAAATGAAATGTGGGACCTGTGTGGAAGTGCCACGAACAGCCCGCCTCATAGGACCCCCACACCTGACAACGGGCTGAAGGCCTCACACAAGCCAGGGTGCTCGCGCCGCATGACCTTAGGCCATGGACGTAGGCCTCCTGAATCTGTGCTGCACCAGTGGGCCTTTTGCCTCAGGAAGGACTGAGCGAAAAGCCTGGAGAGATTTCAAGACCGGGCCGTACACCGGCAACTGAAAACTAGGACGTTTCCCAGCTTCTAGAGCAGAGGATTTGAGGGTTGGTTGTTGCCTGGAGGTAATGGGGGGAAAAGCAAATGTTGCCATGATCCTGCAGAGGGGGTTACGTCTCTGACCAACTGGAACAGTATAAACTGCAGACTAGAACTCGAGCGACCCCAGTTCTACCAGCCTGGCAAAGAAGAACCAGTTTGCACAGTGAGCCGGCTGGAATGCAGCTCTGTTCAGGGAGTATCCTCAGTCAAGTCAGAATTACTCCCCCTTGCTCTGGCAGCCCTGATCTGACAGCACCAGTGTAAAACTCTGAGATAAAACATGGGCCAGAGACCACAATCAGTCACAACTTCCAGACTCGCCCCTCGTTGTCTGACATGGGGAAGAGATTCGCTGCCTTAAAGAACATTACAACGGTGCTGCTGGGTTTACTGGGCGTTCACAGCCAGCCTTTAGAGGAGCCTCTAGAACTATTACAGCTGAGTCAAGCCCAGGTCAGGTCAACTTTATGCCAAATGGGACACGTCCTTCTTTGGACTGAGTCCCTCGGGGAATCTGCCCGGTGGCGGAGAGGGCTTACGCTGTGTCACAATTGTGTGAGATGCCCCCAGCACTCACATGGACCTGAGGGGCCCTTCAAGACTGAATCTTCACCCGTGCACCGCATGTCTTCAGCAGGGATGTGTACACCATGCACTCCACAGCCTTTCCGATATCACCTGCACCGGTGTTGGGGTTCCTGGCCTTTTTTGGAATGTTCGTCTTGTTTGGCTTTTTCTTACAAAGACTAGTTACGCTTCCAAGCTGGCGGGAATGTGGGCTCTTTCAATGTGACCAAACATCAGCCGGCTACAGTGTATCAGTGCCCAGAAACCCTCTAGAAATAGTCTGCATTGACTAACTGCTTTTCAGGAGCAGCCATCTCATTAGGAGGTCAGCGGTGAGAGGGCCTCAGCTGAACAGATGCCCAGCCCCTCCCAAAGATTCTGGGTCCTCACTCCATTTCTAATTTCATGGCATTTCTTCCAGAGAGAGGGTTTAGTTACTTGGAAAACAGAACTGTCAGTGTAACAGAAACAGCCGTCCAGAGTTTAAAGTCTTCAGATTATGTTATCTAAAGCCACAAGCTCTGGGCTGGATTCAGGAATCACTGGGAGAAATTTCCTGGCCTGGGATAGGCCGGAGGTCAGACAAGAGGATCATATTGGTCTCCTGTAGCCTTAAAAATCTATGATCATACATGCAGGTCCTCCCAAGACTTCCTTTTGGCCACAGTGTGAGAGGGCTCCAGCATTTGAGAGGTTAAACTTCCATTTGGGCCTCCAGAGTTTACAGGCTATAATAAACAGCTTCCCCCAAGCACCCAGAACACCTGAAATAATACCTCCAGGAAAGAAGAAACCTAAAACGATCAAGCGTCGCACTCCCACGTGTTTGCAATTCTACAGCTGCTTTCATTCTGCTGGGCTCTTGTAGCATAGCAAGAGGGGGCTGTGGCCATCAGATGAACCTTTTAAATCTCTATAACGTGATTTCATTGAACACTTTTAGTACTATCCATTTAATACCCTCTGCTAACAGTTACAGTGAACACATTCATCCCTGCAACATGGATATGGAATTAAAAAAAACCCAGACTATTAAAGCCACACTCAGTCACAGGGCTCTGGACAGGACTGGAATGCCATGTACCACGTTGTCTTTCAGTTTAGGAAACCCCGCTTTCCTTCTTTCCAGGCTGGCCATGTGCTTCAGAGTCACGCAATGTGAGCCTTGCTGGTTTTACACAGTATGTGATTTCCGTGTCATCTGCATAACTGCCTCAGGCTGTTTTCAGATCTTTATGCATTAACTCAACATGGAGATACAAGAAATATTTCAATGCTAATTCTTTTTAAAATGATAAAATTTGTCTGTAGTATAAAATTTAAGCCCCCAGATTCCTGAAAGCTAAAAAATATTTAAATGTCATATTTCCATATAAATTTTGGTTTAGAATTTAATACCCTTTTAACATACATTAAAATTTCAACATTTCTCAAGCACTTGACTACTTTAAGGGATTAGTTGTATGTGCTGGATAAAAGGGCTTGCCGGCAGATTATGCTGGGAGGTAAGGGGGTGGGAGAAGTCAGCTAGACAAAGTTAGCCAGCACTGCTGTGTTTTCATTATTTTGCTAGGTACTTCAAAGCACCCCTTGCTGCATTGGCTGGTGCATTTTGGGTGCCTAGAGAGTTCTCTTGCAGACATTCATTGTGTATGGGTTTGTTTAGTGGTCAAAAGAAAGTTTCACAGCTATTCCAACTCTCCCATGTGTGGGTCTGTCACTTGCCTATTACTGCAGCGGAATGACTGTCCAGTGTGGGACAATCCTGTGTATCAACCAAGAGCACTTGAGTAAAAGAGAGATTATAATAAAAACCCTAAAGTTAATTAGACACTCAATGATTTGGGAGGAACTGGCTGAATGGGCTTCCGTTTCCCCACCAGATAAATAAGCTGCATAGACTGGGTAATCAGTGATAAAGGGGAAGCGTTAGCAGTTACAACAAACTTTTTGGTAAACAATTCCCTTTTTCAAAGGGTCTATTTTCCAATCAGGCTCTCAGGGTCCATTTTCTCTTGTGAAAGTTCAGACAATCAGAGCCGTAAAGAAAACCATCTTCTCCTAACATAACAATTTGCATTCTGGCTTGATTAGTTTAGTCTCTTTGTTGCTAGAGGACTAAAATCATCTCAGTGCTAAGCAATACAATAAAAATCAAAATCAAAATATCGCTGTGAGCTGGTCTCTTTTCCTGACGCTCAGGCACGTTCCTTTGGTTTGTGTCCCTGGTTCTCTCTCTGTAAAACATTGTTATTAGTCAATAAAAGTTAAACCCCTTAGATAAAATGACACCCCCTGTGGAGGAACAGAAGGCACCCCCTGGCCTTGCTGATTAACTCTCTGCAGCCCCAGGACTGCTCACGCCTCCCTCTACAAACAGAAAGATCAAATAAAGATCTAATCCAATTATATCTCCCTGCTCCCCAGTATTCTTCTGTTTTAATGGGACTTTGTTTCTCCGGAAGAATCTTCCATCTTTCCCTGGCTCTATTTTGGAGAAAATCTGGAGGACAGAATGGTGCCAGAAATCTGAGAATTCCAATCCAGTGGAGGGAATGGCCAGGGCTAAGGGTCAGATGCTGCAGCGTCCCAGTGAAGTGAATAAGAGTTTGCAGGATTGTTCCTGAGGTCTGGGCCTAAGCTAACTTTGGTCAAGAGCTTGGTATTGACGTGGCTTAGGATTGTGTAGTGGACAGGCCAGACTTCCCTCTGGCATGAGTGATCCCCGCTCCATGGACTGCAGAAGAGAAGCACCACTTCACACCAGTGTGGGTCTATCCCAATGACCTGACGATCCGTGCTCGTGCGGACGATGTGCCTTTGATGTATCTTCCAAAACGAACATTGCCCCCAAAGGGCCAGTTAGTTATTGCCTGGGCTTTGTTTTGTCTCTTTGAACATTCTTTTCCTGCCTTCTTGCCTTGTTAGAGTTTGGCACATAAACACCCTCGTACTGAACAATACACCCCGCTGTAGGCTGTACTCAGGTGGGTAGGAGCTATGGCACCAGCGAGTGTCTAATAATTCAGCAATCACTGCTGGGTCCCAGAATACGCAAGGAAAGCAAGATTGCGGAGGTTACTGGGAGAGTGTGAGAGAACTAATGACCTTGTCCAAGAACTTCTGATGGACCTGTGCACAAGGGGGCCAGGAATGTAGAACATGAATCTGAGCATCCTCAGATTGCACCCCACCCGCATCGAAGAACCCACTAGTAGTTCTGGTGTGTCTACATTCTTCTCCACAAAAGTTCTACAACTTTCCCAAAGATCTTGACAACTGTACGCTCCTTCTGGAGACTTGTGCAATATGCACAGGCAACCTTTAGTGTTGGCACCAAACTTAAATTCCCCACGTCCCTCATAAAAAACGACCACGTGCCAATAGACATGGGAATAACCTGTCTCTTGAGAAGTGTCCTGTTCTCACTACACCACTCAGCCAGGGCCCTCAGTGCAACCTTCACAGCAATTTAACATCCCAGATTCCATCCACGTCCTTACTAGCCGGTTCCTTGACTCAGTAGCTCCAAGGCATTACCAAAGAGCTTGTCGAGACCCTGAGCTAGTGCCAGGCTGCCAGGGAGTCACCCGAGCATCACTCTCAGAGGTGACTCTCTTGATGTTTTCTAGCATGTCTTTTCTTGCAGAATGCTGCAGGCCTATCAACGGTACTCACACATGCCCGTCATGGCAGCGTCCAGCACCTCACAGTCTCTAGCATGGTTACCCTCACAGCCCCATCAGGAAGGGAAAGGAAGCGCTGGGAGGACGGATCCACGGCCACACAGATGGTGTAAGGAACGAAATCAGGTCTCAAGTGCCAGTCCTGCCTGGGTCACCCTGCCTCTCTGGGCCTGTCCTTGTGACAGGGCTATTGCCAGCTTGCCACACCGCAGCGGCCTCACTCAATCCCTAATGCAGGCAGCTACAAGAACCATCCTGCTGCAGGTCAATCCACTCGCTGTGCCAGAGCAGCCTCCCCGCTGCAGGGGCTAGGCAATGCTGTTCTCAAACCCTCCCCAGCTCCTCCCTTGGCTGCACGGAGCACGGCTCCCACCAGCCTGCATGCTCCAGGCCGCCAGCATGACCCTCTGTGGCCACAGGCCGTGAACTAGCACTGGGAAGCTGGGAAAAGCAAACCCCGAGTGCTTGGATTGATTAAATGAAAACCCGGGATATTGCAGGTGCCCCCAGGGTGTTCCTGGCGCACTGAGCCATCTCCCACAAAGCTAGGACCAACCCTGGGAAAGCCGGTTCCTTTACCCACCTGTGTCCTTCAGGAGGAGGTCGCTTATGAGACACAGCACACACATGCTCACTGTGGGGTCCCAGTTTGTGACACTCCCAACCTCGTCCCAGACGAGCTGGAGCCCAAACTCACCTGGCCATCCCCAGAGTCCTCCCCTTGCAGTACCTTGTTGGGGTTCCCATGACAAAGGCATTCGTCGGGCTTGGATCCCCTCCCTGCTGGTGACCTTGTGACAGCTGCTAAGAGCTGATCAGGACTCCCCCCAAAACTGGACAATGCAGCTCCTGGATGGGCCAAGACAAGTCACTACGGACCAAGACAAAGGTCCTGCTAACAACTCTGCTGGCCAAGGTGGTGACAGACAGGATGTGGAACCAGGACTCTGGCTCATAGCAGAGAGTCTCTGGATGCCTCTGCATTTAGTTGCTTTACAGCTAGTCCAGCACAGCCCAGTCTTTGATCTACACCTCACAAGTTGCTCCAGCACACAACTGCACAGCCTGGGAACTGCTCTGTCTTACACACGTGCTAGCCACGGAGTCTGGTAGAGAGGGTGCTGGAACGTGAGGGGGCACAGAGAAGACACGTTCAAAGGCCAACTCAAGTCTCTGCCCAGCTCTCAGACGGGTGCATGAAGCAGCAGAGGGCTGCCCTGGACGAGCTGATCACAGCCCTCCCTCACAGGTAACACAGAGGAGCGTCGGTACGGAAACGGGAAGTCACTTCATTTTAGTCGAGTCGCTGCTTTGGAGCGGGTACTGGCCTCCCCAGCGAGACAGTCATTGTACTCGTCTCACCAGTGGCACTGCAAGCAGCTGTTGCTACTCCTTCGTTTGCAACCAGGTCACCATATAGCCTGAGGGACCCAACAGCTGATGTCCGTAGTTGGTACTGAAGGCATCTGTTCATCTCAGTGGGTTGGGAGTTAAAAGACCACTGTCATCCTGGACAACATTCCTTGCAAACAACAGGTCCTGGGAGCCAGCAGAATGCCAGGGGGCAGAGCAGCCCCACCGAAGTCAGCTCGACTCGGAAGAGCTGCAGAGACTGCGGTGAAGCTGACACGGGGCGATGTTACATGCAGCACAATAAAAATGGCAGAGCTCAGCAAACGTTTGGATTCCTTGCATTTCCATGCCGGAGCAGGAATTATTTGGAGAGGAGCAGCTGCATGGGGGGGGCGTCAGAGCGCGTTGGGTCGGGACGGCGCAGCTGGCCTTGCTTTGGAAGTTCCGGTGCACGGCAGTTCACCAGTGTATTAGGGCAGGAGGGAGGTGGGTACCAACAGTGCCATAGACAACATGGCTTATTACAACCCGAATACCCCTGTGCCAGAGCCGCACTGTTCCCAAACGAGATCCCAGAGCAAACAGCTCGGCCAGCCCGTTCCCTACACACACATTGTATGGACAGGCTCCTCTCAGGCTGCAGTTCCACGCCCTCATGGTGTTGACAAGGGCCGTTCTCCATCACTGACAGCCCGGTATTGTACCGGGGTGAATAGTCTGAGCAGGCCTGTGGTGGGAACAGGCTCAGCCAACAGCACAGAAGTGACGTTTCCCAGAGAGCAAGCGCTAATGAGCAGGGTCTGACTCTTCGGGGGAGCCAGGTGTTCGCAGGGGAACCGGGGAGCAGCACCAGCCCAGTTCTGCTCTTGGGACTTAACAGCCAGCACCTGGAGGAGCCACCCCAGTTTGTCTCTCATGATGGGGGGCACAATAGATGGCCTCACGCTGCCCCCTCTCCTCCCAGGGTCAGTCTGGCTGTGACCCTCTGGCCCAGATCTGCCCACCACTCCCCCGGGCAGCTCCCCTCACCCTGCATGGAAGCCGGCAGACGTGCAGCGAGGGAGCAGGCTCCAGCAGGACGGGAGGGTTTTGCAGGTAACTGAACATTCTCAGGCAGTTTGACGTGTCGTTCCCAAGGCCAGGGCTGATCACTAGTCCCTGGGTATTATCTGTACAGCTGGGGAGCTGGGGGCCCTGAGTCTCGCTCTCACCCACACCCTGGGACGAGCCAGAGGGCACCACGGAACAGCAGTGCTCCTCCTACACAGCGCAGGCCTTGGTTCCTCTGGGCAGCAAGGAGAGCACAGGGCTAGCTGAGCCTTGCTGTACAGCCTGGTCCTTACAGCCAGGGAATGACTGTATGCCCAGCTGTCTGCTAGGACACCATACCTGGTTGCGTGCATGTCCCATCCCAAACACCTTCCTGATCCGGGCTGCCTCTTCTCCAACAGCTCCCCACAGCACCTCCTGCAGATTTCATGCTGCTGGGCACATTTTGGAAGCATTTTCCATATCAGAGTTTAAACTATGTGCTGTTTACTATTATTTGTATTTGCTTGCATTCTCTGAACACAAACGATCATTCCAGGCTAACTGCCTGCAATATTGCTTGTATAATGCATCTGCATTCTGATTAACCAGCTTGAACATTGCCCTCTTAGCAGGTATCTGAGCAGGATGAGCAAGCAGAGTGGATCGGTTTTTATGGAGCTGGGCACATGGAGAGCGAGGGGGATTTGGCTGTGGCCATTACTCTGCGCAAGAAGGTTCATTACAGCAGCCACCGGCCCAGCTCCTGCCTCCTCCTGCCAGGGAACTCACCTGGGATGAGGCTCAAAGCACCTTCACACTTGCATTTTGAGGGCTGAGTTACTGTGCATTTAAGATGAGCAGCGCAGTTGCCTCCAGTTCTGGCTGCGAGCCGCAGGCAAGGCTATGCTGGCCCCAGCTGATGCCCTTGGCTCCCAGCCCATGGTGTGGATGCTCAGATATCAGGTGTCTGAAGGGGGAATGTGAGAGGCCTAGGATTAACTCTTGGCATTTTCCCAGCTGCCAGCCAGATGAACCACGAGGGGGATGCTCCTATAGAACAGGCAGGCTTCCAGGGACGATGCAGCCCCTTGCTCTAGGAGGCCTGCAGCCCTAGACTCTGCAGAGACCCCACAGACGTCCCCCCAAGCAAGTGCGTCCTGCTGCCCTGTCTCCTGCACTGCAGTTAGGGAAACCCAACACTGTGTTCAAAGACAACTGACCAGCCCAGAGAAGGCACCCGGTCCCCAGGCAAAGGGGCTGGGGAGACCCAAATGCCTTGAAAGAGAAGGCAGAGACCCAGCCAGGCAGGCCACCCCAGGGACAGAGGGCAAGCGGTGGCCAGTTTAGGTGGAGGTGGAATACAGCACAAAGAGTAGAGAGACTCTGCTCCCCCGGGCATGGATCTGCACTGCTACTGTCACCCCACACAGCCACCCCCCTGCCTGTGTAACCCACACACCTCCTGGGTATGGTGTTCTGTCCCATCTAGTGGCACCGAGGAGAGAGAGAGAGACAGAGAGAGAGTTAGTAGTTAGTTAGTTAGGTAAATGAATCTGCTCTACAGCCTTAGCTACGAGCCAGTTGGCTTTTAGCTCATGCTGTATAGGCTCATGCACTAAGCTCCAGAGGTCCCCGGTTCGATCCTGCCCACTGACAACTGCGGATCTGTTAGCATTACACCTGCAGCCTGAGAGTGTGTCCTTTCCACAGGGTAGCCCAGACAGACCACACCATTCAATCTTGCTGCACCACTCTGCTTCTTTGGTGGCCACAGGGACGGCACCCTTACTGGCCAAGACTATAGTAACCTGAGAACATAGGAACCGACAGACTGGATCAGACCCAGGGCCTGTCTAGCCCAGTGTCCTGTCTCGGACAGTGGCCAGCACCAGCTGCTTCAGTGAAGGTGCAAGAACTCTGCATTGGGCAACCTGCCCCCAGCTTACATTTCATCCTGATATTCAACTGCTCGAGCGGGGCGTAGGCCCTTGCTCTGAGGGTAGCAACGTCAAGCATGGGGAAGACACTGACAGTCCTGTGTTGCGCCCATGACCCCCCACAAGTCAACTTCAAACAACAAATGAAATTTACTGTTTTCAATTTCAAATTGCTCCTTTGGTGTTTTAAAAATAATAAATTACTAATCAGCAGCCACCCCCTCTCCTGCGTCCTTTGCAGCGACGCTCCAATAATTAATTACAAACTACAATACTGATCAGCTTGCATGTACTCAGTCTTTGCTGACAATCATTAACCATAATATGAAATTTATAATGTCGAGACATGAAACCCCGGTGAGATGAACTGCTCTGCTTTTTAATCAGTTTTATGGGATGATATAATGCATTGATCGACAAAGACAAGATACAGTACGTGTTCCTACGTCTATAGCTGTGCAATCTTATTAATTTAGATTTACAGACGGTGTCTTGCTGCAAAGGGGAGGACAAGGCTCAGCCACCTTGCGCAGGATGGCTCATTCCCAGCCAGTGGAGACATCTGCTGCTCGGTGAGCATCCCAGGCTCTGAGTGCTTACTGCTTGGGATTCCCTCCAGGCACGTCATGGGGCAGAGAAAGCTCTCCACGGCTCCTCACGGCCACGGACAACTGAGGGCAGGGCACGCACGCTGCAGCACCCGCATCCATAGATGGGGCAGGCCAAGCTTTTACAGATGTTCTGTGTCCCAAAGCAATGAGAGTTTCCATGTGCACCCTCCAGCTACCTACACAGGGCAAAGGACAAGTGGCTAAACCAACAAAGTGGCAACAGCCCAGCAACAAAGTCCCTGGGCAGTGAGTTAATCGGACTTGCAGCGTAAGCCTATGACAGCCAACCCATCAGACATCCCAAAGACTGAGGCCTGTGCAAGGCCTGCAGTGGCAAAGGGCTGACTGGTTAGAGCAGAGTGAATTTAAATCACACAGAGGCCACAGGGTGAAGGGTAGCAAGAGCCCTTGTAGGATGGAAAGAGGAACCAATAGACTTGGTGGGATGTTTGGCCAAAGACTGGATGCGTGTCATGGCCGTGGCTAAGCCCAGAATCTGGGTGGGAGACACCCCCCCTCTGTGTGCACAGCAGAGTGCTGTCTTGCTCGGCATGGTTCTGAACACACTGAGTGCTTTGTTCTGTATAAGAAAGCACAACCTGCTTCATAACCCCAGAGACACCAATGCACCAGCCTCAGATAGGGCGTGGAGATAGCAGCAGGCTTCCAGAATCTGGTCCCTGGAGATAAGTCAGTTTCAAACTCACATTGAGATCCAGATCCCCCCCAGAATTGGCTTTGGGCCAAATCCTAAAGTCCTAACTCCTGTAAAACTCTAGTGGATTTCAATGGGAGCTTAGTCCAAGTGAGGACAGCGGGGTTTGGCCCTGCATTAGTGTGATGCAGATATCAGAGAGACGATCAAGTAACTGAGACTTTAACATGACATTTTTAGTGTAATTATTATGTGAAAAACAGGGCTTTTCAGGGGGTGCAGGGGCCAGCATGGATGTGCTGCCAAAGTGATCCAAGAGCCCCCTTCCTTTGCAGGATAAAAGCTGATCATACATCTCCTCACAGAAACATATGAGGGGAGCCCAATGTGCACAAGATGGCTGAGTGGGAAGAGTCCCTCTGTGTGTGCACACATCTATGAGGCTCTGTGCATGTGAGGGGGTGGCATTTTGACACACTTGCATAGCTCATCATAGTCTCATTGAACTGCATGTGCTTGCTAGTCTCCCCCCGCTCCCGGCCAGTGCATCTGTGGCTGGGACATTCCCTTCTCAAGCAGTGCTGCCCCATGAAGCCCAGACAGCTGGTAACCATATTTGTGTGTTACGCTGTCATATCCTATTTGCAAGCATGTTCCTGTGCTACATTCATGAGAGGCTGAGCTGGGTTTTTTCAGGTCAGACGTGTCCAATACAAGCAAAGTCTCCACTTTCCCCAACAGGTCGTTAACTGGGAAGTGGTTCGTGTTTCATTCTCTGCTTCTGAGAGCAGCGAGGGGACTATGGGGCTGCTCGATTACACTCATCCCATCCTCACCAAGGGACTAGGGCAGCCATGACCTGTCCCTGAGGCTCTCCCAGCCCTGCATTACTCCCGGCGAGGGGGGAGTGCTGGTGTAAACCACGCTCTGGTCTTTTAGCAACCATGTCATCTCACCTTGCTCCGGGCTCGTGTGGGCAACATAGTGATTAACACCCCAGAAGCCTGTCTACACCAGGCCCCCATATCTCTGCCATCACCACCCGAGCTGCCCCAATAACAGGACACGCTCCTGAAGGCAAGTTCCTTTGTTCCTGGCCCTTTGAAAGCCCCACAATCCCTTCCGAAGAGGTTCTGGGGGGCTCAGAGTCCTGCTGTTCATCGTCACAGCTGCATTCAGGCTTCACTGTCTCCTCGTCCCCGAGCCAGTGCCAGGAGCTCTCCTCAATGCCCTCTGGTCTCTCGACAGAGGCTGCAGCGCTTGCTGCCAAACGGAAACGGTGTCTTTTACAAGAGTGGGCTTTGAGTGCTGCAGCCGGGCGCCGGGGCCAGGGAGGTGAGCCAGGGTGGGACAGGCCAGCTGCAACTCCCACTGAGCCCCTGAAGCAGAGGGTCCAGGGGGCTCTGCCCAGCTGCAGGAGCGGCAGCCCGCAGGCCCGGGGGGGGGGGGGGTGTTGCCACGCTCTTGCTGAGTCACTTGAAAAGATTTAGCTATTTGTCGGGGGCGGGGTTAAGTTCTGCTGAGAGCCCTGCCTGGCTGCTCAGGTGAGCTGGGGGCCAAGGCTGTGACAGGCACTCACCTTGCCAGGTGGTGGTTTGGGAAAGGAGCCCCGCCTTGTGCAACTCTCACTTTGGGGGAAGCTCAGTGCTGACTGGGAGCAGGCACGAATTCATACAGGGAACGCATGATGCAGACCTTTAACAGGTAAACTACAGTTTCACGGCAAGGTGAAGACATATCAGAGCAGGAGGTTTCCTGTCACTGCCTGGAGAAGCCTGAGAGTGCCAGGGACATCTGCCAGCTGCACCTAGCCAGAGCGTTGGGCAGAGAACCCCTGGGACGACGCACAATCCAGAGGCATGGTGGGTGCTGCACAGAGTATAACACCAGGACACCAGGGGGCTCTCGTGGGGCTGTTCCCCAGAACAGCCCCACAAGAGCCCCCTGAAGTGCTGAGGAAGGGTGGGGGTGGAACAACACCCATCAGTGTGGCTGTGAACTTAGAACAAGGGCTGTGTCCCCACAGTACTATATTTGTTTTTAATTTCATGTGATCCATTGTGTTCTCACTTGTGTGAAGGGAGCAGCGAAGAGCGATGCTTAAAGACGTGGTGGCAGAAGGGGAGGGATGAGGTGTGAGAGCTGCTGAGGGAGGGGGACGCAGGTGTCCAGGGCTGCATGGAAGAAGGCATGGAGATGAGAATGGGTGTGGGGGGAAAATCCACCTCTCCATCACTGCAAGCCAAGAGGGGCCAAGAGAAAATGAATGGCCCCTGCTGCAAAGAGATGGACTCTGCCATCGAGCTCAGGGCGGGAACACCTCAGAGCCAGCCCCTGCCACAGGGCTGCCCAGGTGGACAAGAGAGAGCAGCCACAATCCCAGTGCCTTGGGAGCTGGCTCGTACATGTTAACTCTTGATGCATCCACACCATTGGCCCTACACTCGCAAAACTTTGCACGGTCTCCCAGCCTGGGGTCCACAATTCATCAGCAGAAGGATTTTTAGGCCTCTTCTCTAGATGACCTTAGTAGGCTCACGTAGGCCAGCAACCCTCCGCAGCAAGTTCAGAACAGCACAGCCCCTGCCCACTGCCAGGGCTAAGGCGAACTGGCTGAAGTTTCTGACCTCACAAAGGAAATGACAGTAGCATCACGTCGGGCTGCCTGTGTTAGCTGCTGACATTAAAGGACAGAGAAGACACCTCTTCGGTAAACTCAGCGCTTCGTTTAATAGACAAAGTGCCTGGGCTATGTACAGATACCACAGAAGAGAAAAAATATGTCAGATTCTTGAGGCTCCCAAAGCAGCTGGTGTACGTTCCTTGCCCTTCTTGCCTGACAGGCTGCCCATGCAGGTGGTGTTCTGCATCACTTGAGATCATCAGTAGTTCTAATGAATTCAACTGCTGCTACAAACAACCTCAGCCAATGGGAAGGGGCTGCGCTCACCCGGCTGGCACAGGAATTATTAATGTTCTGCACAGTGGACAGCAGGCAGGGTGGGTTAGCCTGGGGGAAGTAGCCAGGGAAGGCATGGTTACCAAGGCTGTGATGAACAACTGAAGGACTGGTTACCTGGTGCAGTGCAGGCTGATTTCAGCAGAGAGCACAGCTCTGACCTGTGCACAAGGGCAGGATGGCATTCAGGGCAGATCTGAGACACTGGGGAGCAGGCTTCGGTGTGGAAATGTAGGTCGGATATTTCTGGGCATGATACCACGGCTGCTGACTCACACAAAAACATGCAGCAGAAAAGCAGTTTCAGCATCGTGAGAGTCCTGATGAGCCTTCGGCGGGGTCTAATGTGTCGGCGTGGCGCGAAGGGGCAGGGCCGTTAGGCTCTTACTCCTAACGACCAGTCCCCGCACGACTCCTCCAGGAACCAGGGGAGCTGGGAGCACAGCAAAGGGTGGGTGAGCGTGCGTGACAAGCTTTCACCAAGTAGAAGGCCTCCAGCCTGGCAGGGTTTAAAATACAGCTGGGATTTCCAGCAGACCCTAAGGGCGCTGGGCAGCTGAATTTAGAGAATTGCTAAATCCCTCAGACTACTTGGAAATTCCCAGCTGAAATCACCAAGTACAATTTTTGATGGACACATTTTTAAAAGTGTTGTTTAATGGAAGTTACTAAGGAGAGTTATTTTGGATTTCATTACCACACTGGTTTTAATGCCTAGGAGTTGCTGGGGGCCGGAAGTAAGCACTGAAATCACTTTATAAAGTACTGCTGCAGACCACTGTGCAGGAGACAGGTGGGCACACAGAAAGGCAGCCACGTCCATTCCTAGCACCAAGTCCCAGGAGCAGACTCCTTTCTCGAGCACTTCCGTGCCCAGGGATGCCACGCAACGGTTTCCTGACTGACCTCAGTGTGGTCCCCTTGGTGACCTTGCCTGGGAACCATTCAACACAGTTCTGATTCTTGGGCTTCAAAAGAAGCTATTCTCCAACTTCCTCGGCCTCCACATGTCTGTCCCGTAGCCAGGATGGTGACCCCCGAGAAGTCACCTGCACCACTCTGGGCCCGGCTCCCTCAGCTGAACTCATTTGCTAGGCATGGTGGTTCTCAGGCACCAGCAGAGCTGCTGCACACAGAGCAGAATAAACGTTTGCTCAGGAGAAAAAGGCGAGGAAGGGAGAATCCGCAGCTGGCAGAGGAGGAAGCCTGCTCCCCTCGGGGCTCCCTTCGCTGCCCACCCCGGCACTTACAGGAGAAGGACATTTTAAAAACAGAACTTTAAAGTCTTGCCTCTCCCAGGCAAAGGCTTTCACATCCCCCAGCTCTGACAGGAATTAGCGGGCTGGCCCCGCAGCCATGGGCGGGGAGTATTCTGTTCAATTTACACCTGAAATAACCAAGAGGTGGGATTTCCAGGGGTGCTGAGCAGCCCCAGCTCCCGCTGACACCAGCAACCAAACCCAGGGAGTCAGTGGAAGAGCCAGGACTAAGGCCGAAGGGGCTGCTACCTGCTCAGCCTAGCACAGAAGCTAAGGATGCAGGGGAGGGAGTGCAGGCAGAAGGAGAAGCCGTCTCTCAGGTTGGAGGCCTGTCAGAGTGCAGACCCTAGGGAGCCCATCTTCCTTCCCAGGCTCAGCACATTCATAATGGGGAACCGCGTTTGCAGAATGCACTGAATTGGGTCTCTTGGGGCCCTGGCGAGCGCTGATTGTTTGAAATCCAGCCTGAACAGATGGCCGTGGAGCCACCTTCAGATACACCTGGAGCGTGGGAGGACACGTCCTGTCATTTAACTCTCTGCAGGTGGGGGGAACAAAACAACCAGGCTGCAACTTCTCTGTAGGAGCCAACAGCCCACATCCCCCTGCTTGCAAGGCTCAGTATTAAAAGGCAAAGTGAGCCACAGCCAGAGGGAAAGATCTGCCTCTGCGTCCCGGCCTGCTCAGAGCTTGCCATTGCCGGCTCTTCTTTCCTGGAGAGCTGCTCCCCTTGCTTTGTGGATCCTTAAAACCAGCTCCCAAGGGGGGGCCATGAGAGCAGGCAGGCTGCAGCACTGCTGCAAGCTCCCCCCCTCTAGCAGACCTCTGCCAACCCTGACAATTGATTCAGCACCATGTGCCAGCTTAACAGGGAGAAGTGCTGTAGTTCCCTCCCTCAGCCTCCTCCCCAGGGGAGCGAGAGAACACATGCCCAAGAGCGGCCTTGGCTTTGAACGGCGTGATAGGGAAACGTGCAAAGAACAAACGCAGCTGCATGAGAAGATTGCCCGGGTTCAGCCGGCACTGCAGACGCATTGCCAAGCCGCGAGCTCTACCTGGGCTCAGCCTTGGGAAGAAGATTTACTTCCCTGGGCATCAGTCATTATATGGAAGGGGGAGGGGGAAGGAGAAATATTGGTTTGCCTTGCCAGGCTCTTCACTGGGAGCCGGTGATGGTCTGGGCAAGTTTCTAGCTCTGAGCGCCTGTGACAGCCCTTTAACGACGCTGCGCTTCCACAAGGCTCTGCTGGTCCAATAAACGATTATCAGCTAAATAAAACAAGAAGTGAGTGATGCCACTGTGCCCTGCTGGACTGACATTGTGTGAGCAAAGTGGTTTTCTCAGGGAGATTTATTTCCGCTGCTGGCTGCAGGCAGCCAGCCCAGCAGAAAGCACGAGCGGCTCACTCCGTGCTGGTGGGGTGGGGGCCGGGTTTTTATTTCCTTTGCAAGGGAATCAGAAGAATAAAGCCAGTACAAACAGACATTCACTCTGCCACAGGAGGATTAACCTGGCCCAGGGCAGCCTGTGGCCCAGGCTCACCCCCTCCTCCCACTGCAGCCCTCGCGCCAGGTGCACCCCAGCCAGTTCTACAATACCGGCCACGAGCCACC
Source organism: Eretmochelys imbricata (assembly GCF_965152235.1). Taxonomy (NCBI): domain Eukaryota; kingdom Metazoa; phylum Chordata; order Testudines; family Cheloniidae; genus Eretmochelys; species Eretmochelys imbricata. The sequence continues at coordinate 25,737,528 of NC_135587.1, read as the reverse complement.
TGGAGCCGGGGAGGTGACCCTCCTCAGAGTCACTGGCTCTGGCTCCATGGCTGCCACATGGGTCTGGCCTGGGCCGGCAGGCTCCCGAGTCAGCAGAGCTGCCCTGAGTACAAGACCAGGAGTTCAGTGCCCCTTTCTGCCTCCTCTGAGCCGGCAGGGGCTGGGAGAGCTCCAGCAGACAGGCCCAGCCACCCCAGGGGCTCTGCTCTTCAAGCCTCTCCGCTGAAGGCAGGGCCGTGGAAGGAGGGTAGAGGCAGCAGACAGGAGCCCCTGTGCAGCTCCCTTCCAGGACTGTACACGCCTGAGGCCAGAGGCCTGTGAGGCAAAGCTGGTCCTGGTGTGCGCAGGACCCCGGGGGCAGACTCTGCACTTGGCCGGAGCTGCAGAATCACCTCAGAGGACAATGTTCATTCCAAGGGTTCCACTGCCACCCACTGTCCTGTCTGCGCACGCCTGACTGCCCCGGCGCCAGGTGCCCACCTGCTAGGCTGCCAGAGCTCCCACATGCCTCCGGGTGCTGCTCTGAACTCCCAGCCAGCCCGGTGCTGAACCAGCAGCCCAAGGGTTAGCGGTCATTGGTCAGAGGAGAGAGCTGATTGTACGGATCAGTTCTGAGCAGGAGCACCGGGTCAGAGCTGGCAGGAGGAGGATTGATTTAAAAGCAGGTGGTACCAGGTAGCCTGGTGACAGATCGAAGAGCCATGCAGTACCCTGCAATGTCCTGGGGGCAGTTAGCAGGGGAGGAGAAGATGTGTTTCCCTGGCGTTTGCAGGAAGAGTTACAGTCCCGGCTGTGATTGATGCACTCACAGACAGGACTGTTTGGGCTAAAGCAGGACCAGCTGTTATAATATTTTAAATGTCAACAAACTAAAACTCAGCTTATGCTGAATTACGAGGGAACGTTCCTGAACCTCAGCCAGATCCACGCTCACTCAGGGGGTTGGGGCCAGTTGTGCTTAGCGAATGTTAGGGGGGGCTTGACAGTGCCTGGAAAATCTAACCGCAAAGGAACAAGCTGTCAAAGCACCTTCTAAATCTGCAGCCAGGCAGACGACTCAGACCCAGCAAGTCCCAGAGGGAGAGGGGCTGAAGGGACGGATGAGTCAGCACCCCCTCCCATTTGCCACCCCAAACTGGTAAGGGGGATTCAGGCAAAGGCTTCTTCAGCCAGTTCAACAAACAACCCCAACCAAGCACTTCTCAGCATCACCCAGGCCTCAGGAATCCCCAGCTGCACCCAACGGACAGGCTTCCCCGTGGAGAGAATCTTCTCAAGACAGCTCTTCAGCGAATGCCCTGGCTCTGCGGGCATGGCAGGCTGTCCTGTCCCTAGGTGCACAGACAGTGACCAGGAAGCTCAGGGATGCCGCTTATCAGCTGCAGCCTGGGAAGATGCAAGCACAGAGCCGCTTCCAGCCTGCATCCACCCATGATACAGCACAAGAGGGACAAAGGGAGTTCAATCAGCATGTTATCTTCCCTCCGTGGGGCAAGAGACACCTCCTCAACACCATCCTACCGGGCAGAATTCAGAATGTAAACCACCTCTCCCGTTGGGTCCATGCAGTCAGCCTTGCGCACACCTCTCCTGTCAGAACTCGCTTGCTCCACAAAGATCGCTCGCTCCACAAAGGCAAAGTGAAGGTGGCAAAGAGAGAGGGGATACATAGTGATCAAAGGGAAGTAATTACATTCCCAGTCCAAGAACAATCATGGGTAGAACCAGCGAACATTGATTTTCTGTTCTCTGTCAGGAATTGACTATTTTGCCATGAGCCCATTTGCACTGGTTTATTGTGTGTATGCTCAGATGCCTCTGGGGAGCAACATGCTGTGTGAAGACAATTCAGTGTAAATGTAGATTCATGTGGGCATAACCTTCTTTGGGCAGGAAGAAACAGCTCCAGCAAAAACCCCTAGCTTCAACAGATCCCACCCCATCCGTAACTGTGTGGGCTAAACAGGTTCCACCATTCACTCTGGATATGGGACCTACCATCCGAGGCTGCTGTGATTATACACTGCACACTTTGGGTTCCACAGAGTTACTGGGCAGGGCAAGAAAACAAATGGCTCTGCTGGAGAGAGCAGCTGGGATGTTCAAGAGGTTATAAAACATCCTCCTAGCAGGGCAGACAGAGCCACTGGGATCCTGTCTTCATATGTGTCCGTGCAGCACCTAGCACCACCAAGCCCAGTGGGAACCTGGGCACTCCCACAGTACAGAAAAAAAGCACGGTAGGACCATCCAGCTGCCATTAACTATCTCGTCATGTCCAGCGTGCTCAGTGGTATCTCAGTGCTGAGCTCTCTATGGCTGGACAGCTGGGTGACTGGAAGGGTTTTCCTCTGCTTTTATTTTTGCTGGAAAGGAGCTGAGGGTTATTGGTGTTTTAAGGAACTTCTGGAAGTTGGTGGCTGTTTAATTTACGCTTCAAACTGGTGGCTTTTGTCCACAGTTTTTACCGTGCAGATAAACAGGATAATTACACACACAGCCCAGGTATCCGAGCACAAAAACAAATAGGGCGGTATTGTTTTCTATGGCCACATTACACACAGTAACTCAACCTATAAATCAAATATCAAATTCACTGTGCAAAGAGGTTTTAAAGATAGCTCACTCGTGCCATCTAGGGGCTAGAGCACACCAATGGATGCACCTGAAAACTAACCAACCTCACGGTATTGTTACAATCAAATGGATCTTCCCCCCCGCCCGCCCCCCAGCCTGTTCTCAGTAGCAGAGTAACCACTAGCGAGTGGCAATGTAAACAAAGACAAGATGTTAAGGCCGGAAGGGAGCATGGTGACCCTCTAGTCTCACCTATGGCATAACACAGGCCTGAGAATCTCACTGCACCGAGTGATTCCTGCCTCCAGCCCAGAACCTCTGGCTGAGCTGGACCCGCTCCTGTAGGAAAGTGTCCATGCTTGGCAGTGGTTGTGTCATTGGAATGAATTAAAGGATTCTGGGAAGCTACATAAACTAATGAGGCCCAAGCCTGAGTCCACATGCAGCTCAATGCCAGACTGGAAATATGGCAGCTTTCTGAAGAGGTACGAGCACAAACTGCCTGGTCTTGCTGGGAAAGGGATCCCTTGCCCTTAATCTCTCCCTTTGCCTGCGTGCCAGTTAAATGCCCAGCATAAAAAGCCTTTGCCCTGATGGGCACCTCTAGTGAGTTACGTAGCACAGTCCTGCCAGAGTGTCATTAGCCCTGAGCTACCCGCAGAGACGGGGATGCAGTCTCAGCCATGACTCTCCTTGCGGTGATGGGGACTGCATAGCCCCTCCGGCAGCTCAGTCGGGAGACTCATGCCAGCATTTAACCGGCCTCGTTCCTCTTGCTGTTTAACCCTGTTCCTCTGTCCCCATTGGCTAGTGAGAAAATCACAGCTCTGGCCAACGGCCAACATGGCCAACCCTAACTGCTCAAAAACCCTGGGTCTGAGCCCCCAAAATCATGAAACCGCACATGAGAGTCCTTTACAAATAATAAACATTGGTCTCGTTTTCCCTCCTCTGCTCTCTGAGCCACAAGAGGACAAGGGGGGCACATTTCCCAGCTTTTCTCTGCCACCAGGAGGGTCTGACGCTCGCTGCTGCTTGAAATGAAAGCTGAGATTTGCAAATAATCACCTGGCTGCAGGTGCTGGGGCTTTAAGACAAATAGCAGCTCTTGGGAGACTCCTGATAAAGTCACAAGGGTCAGCAACACTGAACATCTCTGCACCTCTCTTTGGAGACCGCTGTCCTGTCTCTCCCACATGCACCCAACAAGCTGGGAGAGAGACTGCATCGAAGGCCAGAATGTGCCCTTTGGCTCCATGCAGAGCTGGTGTGTTGCATTCTCCCATGTTATACACCAGCGAGACACGATGAATCAGCTGATTTATAACTGCAACCTGGGTAGACAGCAAGGTGTTTATCCCTCACTCACCACCTCTCGCACGCACTGTCTGAGTTACCCACCACACCATGCGCCGTTCCTGGAAGTGCCGCGTCCCTGAGAGACCCTGTGGGGCAGGGCCCAGCATGGTGATGGCTCTGCAGCTCACGGGCTCGGACGCACTCAGGCCAGGCCGCAGCCTGTCTGGTGCAGCATCACCGACTGGCTTCCAAATAAGGGAAGGACTAGTTGCTGAGAAATGGCCAACTGCTCCCTCACATAGCACTCACACAAGGGAGAAGGGAACAGATCCTCTGCAATGTGCTCCTCTTGCACAGGGGCTGGTAGATGAGCAGAGGAACATGGGGGGGCCACTCCCTTGTGCCCCCACAGGGCAGAGATGGCATGTAACCAAAACTTTGCTGCCTTTTCTGCACAGAGAGCCATTACTCCCGCCATGTGGAGTACAACGTCCTGCCAAACAATTCAGGGAACAGATCCAGATGGGGGGGGGCGGGGGGGAACGGATAGCTCAGTAGTTTGAGCATTGGCCTGCTAAACCCAGGGTTGTGAGTTCAATCCTTGAGGGGGCCATTTAGGGATCTGGGGCAAAAATTGGGGATTGGTCCTGCTTTCAGCAGGGGGTTGGACTAGGTGACCTCCTGAGGTCCCTTCCAGCCCTGATAGTCTATGATTCTATGACAGGCCGCCTGGCCATTGGGAGGTGCTACTCCGAGTGGGAGATTAGTCACAGAGACTGATAAATGGTTAGCGTCCATCTTGCCCCATGGGCCAGGGATTGCTCCCCAAGTCTGTTCCCCAGGGCTCGCTAGACTGCAGCTCTTCACTCTCCAAGTTACACGCAGACACACTTTTGGTGGGTCCTATCTGGGCACACAAACCCGCTCCAGCCATTTCTCCTGCAGGCACCATACAAGACAGGTCTCTGGAAACCCCACAGAAGGGCCTTTATTCAAGGTCACAGCCTTTCCCTCCCACGGCCACTTCACCAAGCCAACGGGGCCCCTGCACACAATCCTTCATCAGCCCCCCACATAATCTCCCAGCCTATTACTACCTGTCCCCAGGGTCACACCTCCCCCATCCCCAGCACACAAGCTCTGGGGAAACCTCCCAAAACTGAGGCAACTCCCCTTTCACCACAAGCTGTCCATAATGAGTGACTCTGGCTGCCCCCTTAGGGGGAAAATACAGGAGCATTGTCATTTCTATTCCCTTCTGAATATACGCGCACCATCTATTCCTGCCACATTGGGGTGGGAGGGCAGGTGTGTAAACACAGCTACGGATCCTCCCCTGAACAACACTTCTCTCCCAGCCCAGGGCTTCCCAGGGACACCGCAGGAAGAGGGAGCAGCGCCCTTGAAAGATTCCCCAACAAAAGGGTGCATGTGTCTTCAAATGCCCCATCAGAGCCCTACCCGGCGTGCCAGAGGCCTACCTCTTGGTATGGGATAGATGGTGCTGTCTTACCAGCAATGACTTCCTCCACCTCCGCCAACTCTCCACCAACGCCTGACTGCACCAGCAGAAGGACACCAAGTCCTGGCACAAGGACTCCTTAGGCTTCAGCTTTGCATCTGGAAAGAACAATGCTCTGGAGACAGCCTGGTAGAAAGGGCCCAGACCTGCATGCATACACATGTGAAGAGCTTTCCTCTCCTAGACACCTGCCTTTGCCCACACCCAGCCATTCAGCAGCTGAGCTGAACCAACTGGGACCTGCAACCACCCAACCCGTTGATGGGACACACAGTTATCACTGGATTCACCTCCTGCCATGAGAAAGCCTCCTGACTCCTCTGGGACTTCTGCTGTGTACAAGGGAGGAAACTTCGCCAGAAACCCCAAAGCTCCAGGCCAGGGTCCGAGCCTGTGGGAGCCAGCGACAGATCGGAGAACAATGCACTTGGGGCATACGACTTTACAGGAGAAGGGACCACAGCAATCTGGATCTGGCACCAGGTTACATCAGTTCACACACAAAACTCCTTCGGTTCCTTTGCTACAATCTCTCAGCCGTGAACAGTTGCTGCCAGACCTATAAACTCTGCCATATCCCAGTCCACAGGAAGCAAATTTGGGCTTCCAAACACTGTATTTTAGATGATCCAATTTCTACTGCACAGTCACCCCCCCACCCCCAGCCCCAAACACACACTCACCCTCTGCAGATCTCATTACAAAAATGGGATCTGAAACCACTATCTATCGCCTCCTCTGCTGAGAGCTTCGATTTCAGATACCATCACCCAGAATAACTGGGCACCGGTATCTACTCCTGAACAAGCCCCATTCATTGGAAAGCATGCCATTATCCCGCCAGTAATTGTATGTGCTGCAAAGTGCTTGAGTCAGCAGTCCTGCTGGATTTTGCTTTCGACATCTGCAACCCTATAAATCTTTGTCTCCTTCAGGTGACCTGTAGGCTCCCTTGGCTCTGCGCAGGCTCCTGTTTACTGCAGTCTGCGTGGTGTCTGACTCCCGAGGGGTCACTGCCCTTCTGAGTGGCTGCTTGATTTGTAACCTCCCGTGGGAGAATGTTACCTGGGCTCGTCCTCAGAGGCTCACAGGTATGCTGTACTTCAGAGACGCCATCAGGGAGAGCAGATTCCCCAAAGCTCTGCTCCCATCTATACGGTGGGGTTTGCCAAAGCAGGGTGCAAACCCTTGGGGAGGGGAGATGGCCCCCTGAACTGTCCCATTTCCTACTCTCTGCTGTCATGGGCTGACAAAATGGTGCCAAGTTACAGCGCTACGAGATCGGATGCCAGCAGAGTGCTAGGTGCTGCTCTCGGGGTCACAGGCCAGTTTGCTGTGTTGGACAAACTGTTTAGAACTGACAGCCCCCCCTGGCTGTACTGAGCCCAGGGCAGGATGCCAGGGGCCCAGACACCACAGTGATGGTCCCAGTAAATGACCTGAATAGAGGATTCTCCCAGGCGGTCACCAGCACCGTGTAGAGTTCAGTGTGATGGCCAGGTCTGTTTAACGAGGCAGCAAGTCCCCAGCCACAGGGCCGGAGGGGAGCTTCTGGAAAAATGCAGGAGGCCTTAGCAGCTCCCCTATGACAGAGGGGAGAGATGGGCCGTGTCCATCCTTGTGGACCACCTGTTGCCAAGGGCGGCTGGGATGCACCGTGCCCCCTTGGCTAGCTCCCAGCTCACTTTGCGGATGAAGCCTTCCATTTACCAGGCCTGAGCTGGGCTTTTTTTTTAAATTGTTTTCAAAACAGATTTCATGTGGTCCCAAAATGAGACCATGATTGTAAATTAAAGTGTAATTAGCCTTTACGCTTTTATATTCATTAACTCTTCTCTGTTAATGATGCAGAGGCTGGAGCACAAACCCAACATTATGAAACCACATCCAGGAAATAAAATAGTGATTTAGATAATGGCCAGAATGTATTGCTACTTACACATAATTAAACAAATGCTCCATTTAAACTTGGAAACATGAATGAATGTTGATTAACCCCAGCCCAATGATTCTGTCCATGGTTTCGTTAAGTGACTGTGCTGCTAACGGGGGCTGGCAGGAGGAAGCAGGCTTGCGCCAGCCGTCAAACACACCTGCCAGGTGCAGGTGCTGCAACGTGCTCGTGGGGCACAGGTGGGAAAGCGCCAGGCGAGTCTAGCAAGGACTGGCCATTGAAATGGGTGTGAGGCTCCTGCTGTGAGGGGGACAGACGAGCTCAGTGGCTGCAGGGGTGGCCCTCCAGCGTGCAGCTCCAAAAGAGACCCACCTCTTGCAGCTTCCCGGGCTCCACGACTGCTCTTGTGCCCACATGCTGCTGTGTAAAGGGTCAGGGTTAAATCCCTGCAGAGACAGCAGGGTCCGGCGCCCTGCAGCGGAGCTCCAGGTCCTGCTGGCCCCTTTCTGCTCACATTTCAGGAGGCTGCAGGAGTTCAGATCCTGCCTCACATTTTTACAACCCTGTTGCATTACCAGGCAGGAAACTAGCTGTCTTGGTATTCTGGGGTGCAGCTCAAGAGGAAATACTAGTGTACTAGGAGACCAGCAACCCTCGGGTTTTGCTATGTACATTTGGAACAAAGAGATTCAACCCAAAAAAGGAGAAGAGTGTCTGGCCAGAGACAGCCAGGAGGGTGCTGCCCAATGCAGCAGCACACTGCAGGGCATTCACCTTCTAGCGTCACACAGGGAGGCCGTGACACATGAAAGGACGCACCCAAGCCACCAGGAGATTCGAGCTCAGCAGGGAGAAGTTTGTGACGTTTAGTCAGACGGGAAGGGGGCTCGTTGCATTGCCCTGGGCAGCTGCGGTTTTCATGACGGCTCCCGGAGGCACAGCACCATTTCCCCACCATCCCAGAGGCCATAAAATAGGGCTAGATCATGGACTGCGAGCCAAAGGGACAGCGAACCGTGTGGCATCCGGGGGCTCAGCAGAACGGCTGTCCCAGCCAACTCGCTCAAAGCCCTTCATGGCGCTGGCCCCTCTCACAGTGACACTCCCCCACTCAAGGGCTGCCTCTCCCCAGCATACGCCCCAGAGCCCTGGGGTGGGGCAGGCTGCAGAGTGGCGGCCAGCGATGGAAGCTCGCAGCTCCACCCCCAAGGCCAGCACCCCACTGAAGGCTACACGCCCGGGATCAGCCCAGCCCTGGCTCTAACTCAGCCGTTTGCATTTTAATCTACCTCAGCCTCCCCATTAGTTACTATGGAAACAACCTCATCATTAGTTTGGGAGGAGCTTTGTGAAGTCCACTAGTGCCATATAAAATTAATTTCTGCAGCGTATACAAATCCCACCCCCAGTCAGAGAGAGCAGGTGGGGGAGAGAGGGGAGGACCCCCCCCCCGCCCACATCCCCACCACGCCCAGCACTGTCCTTAGGTCTCTGCTGGCTCCATCCCGCCTCTCACAGGCAGCCCCCAGCCGAACAGGCAGTGCCCACCCGTCCCATGAAGCTGTATCGGCCCCAGCCCACTGCGCACTGCACAAGGGACCCACGTGTGCTGGGGCAGTGGTGGCTGCTCAGCACATCTGCACTCGTTAGCAAGCCTCTGTGCGGCGATACAAATACCGGCCCCCCTGGCCCCCACGCCTCCTCTCCCTCCCCAGTCCCCTCCTGCCACCGTGCGTAACTCCGGGCTGGGTGGGGAGACAGTGCAGGGCCCACGGCCAGATGCCCCAAGGGCCAGTCACAGATTGGAAGAAGGGGCTGGTGCCAGGCAGTGAAGTGACTGTGAAGTCAGACATGGGCCAGAAGCCAGCACGACTGTGCCTGGCTATTGCCAGCGGCTTGCAGAGTTCCCTGCACTTCCTGCGTCGGGCATGGGGACCTGGCCCGCACAAAGGCTTTTCCCCCGAGTCTCAGACATTTAGAACCAAGTGTTGCTCCCACTCCAATGGGCTGGACTTGGCCTTTGGGGAAGGGCCGGCTGTCCGATCCCTGCTGTCAGAGCAGGCATGAATGAGATTTCTGTGCCACGGGACACTGCGTCCCAGGTAACTCTTCCGCCCAGCTCCGCTCTTCCCAGGGACCGTTCCAGAGCCACAGGGCTAAGGCACCCGTGGCTCCTCGGGGGGTAGCCCTGGAGCCACAGAGAGCAGGCCGTGACTTGTGTTGCCAGCCACCTGTCCCTCCTTTCCCCTCCGTCTCTGCGGTGCTGTTCCAGGAGCAGCAGGGCAGAGGGGGGATTTCGCAGCCACCAGTGAAGGCAGAGAAGGGCACGGGGGCAGCTTCCCCATAGGACGGTGAACCAGCGACCGCGGAAAGCCTGGAGACCACCTCTTCTCCTCAGTGCTGAGTCCCCTGGTCTGGGGCTGTTCTCAGGGTGGCCACTTAGCACCGGCTGCTGCCCAGTGGGCACTTCTGGCCCCACACGCAGCAATACGTCACGCCAGCTCTCGCTGTGACCCACCTTATGCCCCAGGCCTGGGAATGTCTGTTTTTAGACACCAAGATTCCTGAATATTTCCCCTGTTCATCCTCTCTGACGGGGCAGCCTGAGCATCCTGCCCACATTCAGCGAGCGCAGGAGGAATTCTGCTCGCGCAAGCCCAGGCAGTGGCAGGGGCCAGCCAGAATCTAATCCTGAGGACGCACTTGGCATCCAGTCATGGCAAACACAACCCTAGAGACCGACGAACACGGGAACAGTTAGTGTGGAAAGGTCAAAGGGAACAATGGAAACCACAAATGCACAGTGCCCTGCACAACATCACCCCTGCCCACAGCCCCACACAGCTGCCCAGCACCCGCCACAGAACCCCCACTCCCTAGTGCCCCAACCCACACATCTTCCCTGCCCCCTCACAGCCCAGAACCCCCCTCAGACTCCCCAGAGACCCGCTCCCCCAAGCCCTGCCTCCCGGCCGCACTCACCGGCCCTGCTGGGAGGTGAGCGTGTCTGCTGGGGTGAGCCGGCAGCGCAGCCAGGCTGCTGGTCCCGGGGCCAGGAATCGCTCTGGCCCCAGGAGTGGTGCGATCAGCCAGGCCAAGGCCTGCCCTGAACGGGCTCCCTCAAGACACACGCCTGGAGGGGCCCAGCCAAGTCCCCCAACACTGTCCACACAGGCCTGAAGCCAGAGGTGCACTGGGGTCCTGCCAGGGGGCAGAGAGGAGCAGGGGGAGGGCAGGGGTGGAGAGGAGCCCTTGGCCAGCTGGCGGGCAGGCCGAGAGGAGCAAGTGGACAGCGGGGGGGGAGGAGTGGGGTCTCGGGGCGCAGTGCAAGTGGAGCAGGCCGGGGCCTCTTCTGAGCATGGGCCCGGCTCCATGGAGCCGCTGGCGCCATTGTAAACCTGGCGCTGTATCCAGCCAGTGATAAATTGGTTGGGTATTAGGAAAAACTTTTTCACTAGGAGGGTGGTGAAGCACTGGAATGCGTTACCTCGGGAGGTGGTGGAATCTCCTTCCTTAGAGGCTTTTAAGATCAGGCTTGACAAAGCCCTGGCTGGGATGATTTAATTGGGGATTGGTCCTGCTTTGAGCAGGGGGTGGGACTAGACACCTCCTGAGGTCCCTTCCAGCCCTGATCTTCTATGATTCTATGAAACGCACTGTTCTAGTTCAAAGAAAAGGAGTACTAGTGGCACCTTAGAGACTAACCAATTTGTTTGAGCGTGAGCTTTCATGGATGCAGCCGATGAAGTGAGCTGTAGCTCTCGAAAGCTTATGCTCAAATAAATTGGTTAGTCTCTAAGGTGCCACAAGTCCTCCTGTTCTTTTTGCGAATACAGACTAACACGGCTGCTACTCTGAAACTGGTTCTAGTTCAGGGGATGGTGTAAAACCACTGATTTCAGCAATTACATATGATTAGGCAGGTGGCTTGTGTGTATCTCAGCGTTATTACATTCTGCGCCTTACCAGCACTTACAGCAACGACTTGGCAAAGGCACGTTGGCAGCTTAGATTAAATTAGACCCTTCTGCAGCCCTGATGTTTGCATCTTAAATGTTTTAGCAGCTCTCAGCAGCCTTATGGCTATAATAAGCGTTATAATCCAAGGAGGAACTATAGAAGATAAGGAAGAAGGAAAGGTTAAGATGAGGCGTCAGGAAAGAGCAATAAAAGCCAGGGAGAGGTTGGGTCCCTTGTGGTGCTTTACAGCGCATCAAAGTGCAGGAAGTTTCAGGCCCTGGACTGGCTGGGGTTCTCCTCGCCCTGCATCGCCTTGTGACACTCTAGTGTTGGTCAGTGTAGGGTGTGGGTCTCCCCAGACTCACACACTGCCTGGCCTGCTAACGGCGCCGCAAAGCCTGCTCTCGTGGGAGAGTCAGTCCCAGCAATGGCTGGTGTCCGATGACAAGCAACACCCAACCAACCAGGCAGAACCCACTCTGCTCCCCTTCCACATGGGACCCTCCACCCCAGTTACCCAGCTGCATTGCCTGTCTGCCCTATGGGCTCAATTCACCCTCCCACCAGAACACCGGGCCCATGGGGAGCCCAGGCCTGGCGCTCTGGAGCATTTAAACCAGTGGGTCAGCCAGTGAGGAGCTACTCGTGGATACTGATCTGATAGCTCCCTCGGGCTGCCCCCTGGCTCCCTCCCATCAGCAGGTGCCAGGACACAGGCTATTCTCCCGTCCACGTAGCTCTCATTGCACCCCAGCATCAGTGTCAGGAGCCCCCAGTGCCCAGACAGTGGGGCTGCCTGACCCATGCAGAGAAGAGGGACAATGCAGTGGATCCTCCCAGAAGCCCGGACATTTCTAATCACCAGCGATCCACGGCAGCGGCTGGAGAACGACGCGCAGCTGAGGAGGCACTGAATGCACCTGTGCCTTCCAACAAGGTGTCCAGGGTCCTGAGTCTCCCAGGGCATGAACGAGCAGGTCCCCAAAGCAGGCAGGCTGTGTCACTTTGCCCCAGCACAGTGATGGAGCAGCAGCTCAACTGAGTATGGCTTTGAGGGAGGCCAGGCGCTTTAAGGAAAGTGCGCCCCTGTGTGAAAGACAGAAAAGAAGCTGGAGAAGACCAAAAGCCCCCTGAAGTTGGCATGCTGCCAGAGCATGGCTTTGTATGCGGCCAACTCCCAAGCCTCAGAGCCACAGGCCTTGGGATCAGATAGTGGCACTGGCAAGAACATGCGTTGAGGGAGAATGGAAACACGGCCACCAACCCTCCCGCACACACCACCTCGGGAATGGCAGCTGGTGGGCTCCTGGGCCAGGCCAGCAGCCACTGGGTGTTGGGGACTAATGCAATGGGGCCCAGTGCAGGATACCGGGAAGGGAGCTGCAGGTCGTCCTCACCACACTCCCAGCAAGTCTGTTTAAAACCCCAGCTCAGAATCCATGTTACCCTGACGTGACGGAAATAAATTGGCTCTAACGCATAGGAACCTCAGGCTGCTCCACTGTCCCAGGCCTGCCAGGGCACGAGTTCAAGGCTCGACACGCCCGCCATGGCTGCCAATGGCGTCTCTGGTACCTAGAGGCGAGCAGAGAGCATTCTGATTGGCTGCTCCTGAAAGAGCCCTGGGCTTTCTCACAGCCCCCAGCACCAGGGGCTGGACTTAGCCACAGAGCCCCGACCGCTGGGGGACTCGCAAGGGAGGGAGCCTCCGCACCCAAGGGACAGAGCTTCCCGCAAGGGTGGGGTCAGCCCACGTGCTGGTGTTATAACGGGCCTGGCCCTGCTGGAAGCACATGCTTGAAAAGGGTCATTCTACCTACAGGCAGCTCCTGTTGCTGAGTGGAGCGAAACAGGCTGGGGCCAACACACCGCCTGGAACAAAAACCCGGCAACCTGTAACCCTAGACTGGTTAGGGAGACCCAGGTGTGGGTCGGGGGGGCAAGACTGCACACGCTCACACATGCTCACTCGTGCACAGACACACACACTCTCAGTCACACACGCACAGACATGCACACACTCACACGCACACAGGGACACACACCCTTTCACTCTCCCTCCCTCCCCCGAGGCCACAGAGACGCCAGCGCCTCCCACCCAGCTCCAGCACTTGCTGACTGTGCCAACAGGCCCTGGCTATATGCCGTGGGCACAGCGCCTCTTCCTGGGTGACCTGCCCAAGGGGAGCACGAGCTCTACACAGAGACCTCAGGAGCAGGCCAAGCCCTCGGAGCCAGGTGCCCTCGGCAGCAGCAGTGGCTGTGGGTGTCTGTCCTGGGCTCAGGCCAGGTGCACACCCAGCACCGCAGCGAGTGCTAAAGGTGAGGCTTTGCACCGGTTTAATCAAACCTGCGCAGCTGCGTGTGTGAACCCTCCTCTTGGGTCACCCTGGCTCGTAGCCATCTAGCCTGCATTGGTAAGTGCACAGGCTAAACCCACAGAACCAGATTCGAACCAACCAGAGAGCGTTCACACACAAATGTTGCTCCGGTTTAACTAAACCAGTTTCATTTAAATCAGTGCAACCTCCATTTGCAGCTGGGCCCTCAGTCTAGGCAGCCAGGTAGAGAGTGGGCAGAGACCACCAGAGCCATGTGATGTCTCCCACTCCTGGCTGCTCCCGGCCAGCACCTGGCAGCGTGCAGGATGCCTCACTCAAACCACATGGAGACGGGCCCTGCCCCATCTGTCAGGCATGTCAAGGAGCAAGAGCAACCAAGGAAAGCCAGACCCAATGGCGAAGGGGCACCAGGGCTGCATGTATTACTCAGCACAGCAAGCTGACTCAACGCTCAGGGAGCAGGAAGGATTTGATTGGCAGCACCATAGGAGGAGGAGGATGTGATTGGCCGGGAGATAGGACTTCATTGCAAGAAGAGGACCAGGCTGGCCTGTTATTGGAAGTGAGTGTTTGAATCAGACCCATAAGGCACATCTACTCTGCACCCTAAATCCAGCCTTTGACTCAGGTTTCAGCCCCAGCCCACACACAGATCAGTCTGACTTGGGTCAGCCAGCACTCAGGTCCTGGGTTCTGGGATCCTGCTAGTGCATCAGAACTCAAGTCCTGCTGGACTCGGGTCCAAGCCTGTCATGCAGTGTGGATGCAGCTCAAGCCGCAGACCCGAGTCAGAAGGACTGCGTCGTGCAGTGTGGACATGTTAGCATGGCTGTGAGACCGGGATCCAGTCCATGTAAAGCCAGGTTTCCAATGCAGTTTGGATGCTCAAGCTCGGAGTTGGAAATACCAAGTCTACCAGCCCGGGTCCCACAGACTCGGGTGTGGTGTCCAGTGTAGAGATGCCCACAGAGGCAAGAGGCCTGGCTATAAGGACCCAGCCCAAGGTAGCTCCCTGCAGTCTTTTCCCCAAGGTCTGCCCCAACCCAGTGCTAAGTGGCTGGAGCGGTTTGGTGCTACCGCCTCTCCCCCCCCTTGAATGATTCCGCCAGGGAAGGTCCCTCAGTCTCAGTCCGGGAGCCTGGCTGCATCACACACGGTGTGTTTGGAAGCACAGATTATAGCCCCCCTTGCCTCTGCCTAGACGAGGGATAGAGGAACCACGGCAATGCAGGCCAGACACCCCTCTACCGGCCCAGCACACGGCTAGTCATGTTACTCCCTTACTGGGACTTTATCTTGTTCAGCACACGGGAGCTGGTGCCATCTAACCTCCCGATCCCAGCCCAGGTGGACCCTGAGTGGAGGCCTGGCCTGGAGCCCAGAGCCTCTCTGGTAGCTCATATGTAACAGATACACTAGACATGATAGACGGGGCCGTTATGGCCCACTGTGTCAAGACCTTCATCCCAGGGACTCCCCCATTCACGGACCATTGACTCAACAGACCATAATGGCTCCATCTATCGGGGTCAATATGGGCGCCTTTGACACATGACAGACAATAATTGCTCCTGCTTAGGGACTTTTTAGTTCATGGATCATTGACCTGATGGGCCGGAACAGCTCTGAAGGAGGCTGCACACGCGCTGTACACCCCTGTGCTCAATCAGCTGTAGGAAAGAATGTCTGGGTTGAGTCCCAGCATGCGCATAGGCTCACACACATTCAGGCCTGGTCTGACACTCGTGGCATTCACCCTCTTACAGGAGAATCACCAGGAACCGCTTCTGTTTCGCGTCCTCTTTGGAAGCGAGGTTATTGGAGCAAAGAGTGCTGACACTGAGGAGCCGAGCCCCCACAACCCTGGCCACTCGCAGGTGAAGACCCTCAGAGACATCCCTCCCGGCAGCCACATGGAGGGCATTGTTGTAGCACAGACAGGGCCAGCATCTCTCTCCAGTGGCAACTAATGTGCCACGGCTTTAGCCACGCAGGTGCACAGCTCCCTATAGCCCCAGGCTTCCTCTTCGGGACCCCACCTTCCATCCAGACAGCTGCTGTAGGGCACAGGAGTCAGGCCCTGCTCCTCTCACCTGCCATGGAGCTGGGAGCTTTGGGCTGAGGCCAGCTACCTTGAAGCACCCTGTCTAGAGCCTGGCGGGGCTGGATGATGGGGCTGGGCTGGAGCCAAGCAGGGCAGCTGGATGGTTTCACTCCACAGTCAGAGATGCCCATGTTCCGCCCAGAGGAGGAGACACTGGAGGGTAGAACCACAGGAGCAGAAAGTACTCCCATCAGGGAAAGACCACAAGCTCCTGTGACCCAGGCTGGAGGTGGGAGCAAGACACCAAAGCGGGGCCAGAGGCCTGGGGCTCCATGGGAAACGGAGGGACTGAGTGTGGAAGTTACATGGTTAAACTGGGCCACAGCTCTCCTAAAGCCATGGGGAAGGCAGGAGGTAGAAGCATCGGGATGCACCAGGGACCTACCACTGCTTGGCTGGGAGCTTATTCTTCAGTGTCTTTAACCCTAAGAAAAGCTTTTTCTTGTCCCCTATGTGCAGGGACTGAGGTGAGCCGAGATGACCTGTCAGCAGCAACACGTCAACCCAGGTGGGGCCATGCCAGGGTAACAAGCCTTGTGGAAAGGGGGGAACCGGTAGACATGGTATATCTTGACTTTAGTAAGGCTTTTGATACTGTCTCACATGACCTTCTCATAAACAAACTAGGGAAATGCAACCTAGATGGAGCATAACTGGTTGGAAAACCATTCCCAGAGGGTAGTTATCAGTGGTTCACAGTCATGCTGTAAGGGCATAACGAGTGGGGTCCCACAGGGATCCGTTCTGGGTCTGGTTCTGTTCAATATCTTCATCAATGATTTAGATAATGGCATAGAGACTACACTTATAAAGTCTGCGGACGATACCAAGCTGAGAGGGGTTGCAAGTGCTTTGGAGGATAGGATTAAAATTCAAAATGATCTGGACAAACTGGAGAAATGGTCTGAAGTAAATAGGATGAAATTCAATAAGGACAAATGCAAAGTGCTCCACTTAGGAAGAAACTATCAGTTGTACACAACAAAATGGGAAATGGCTGTGTACTGTGTAAAAGTATCTGGGGGTCATAGTGGATCACAAGCTCAATGTGAGTCAACAGTGTAACACTGTTGCAAAAAAAGCGAACATTGTTCTGGGAAGTATTAGCAGGAGTATTCCTGTGCTCTACTCCGCGCTTATTAGGCCTCAGCTGGAGTATCGTGGCCAGTTCTGGGCACCATGTTTCAGGAAAGATGTGGACAAATTGGAGAAAGTCCAGAGAAGAGCAACAAAAATGATTAAAGGTCTGGAAAACATGACCTCTGAGGAAAGATTGGAAAAATTGGGTTTGTTTAGTCTGGGGAAGAGAAGACTGAGAGGGGACATGGTAACAGTTTTCAAGTACATAAAAGGTTGTTACAAGGAGGAGGGAGAAGAATTGTTCTTCTTAACCTCTGAGGATACGACAAGAAGCAATGGGCTTAAATTGCAGCAAGGGTGATTTAGGTTGGACATTAAGAAAAACTTCCTGTCAGGGTGGTTAAGCACTGGAATAAATTGCCTAGGGAGGTTGTGGAATCTCCATCATTGGAGATTTTTAAGAGCAGGTTAGACGAACGCCTGTCAGGGATGGTCTAGATAATACTTAGTCCTGCCGTGAGTGCAGGGGACTGGACTAGATGACTTCTCAAGGTCCCTTCCAGTGCTACGATTCTATGAGCTCTGCCCAAGGGGAAATCACTGCTCCCGAGATGGTGTGGAGCTGAGCAATGTCCCAGCCAGCAACGTGGGCCGCGAGAACAGAGTGGGGAGAGAGGAGAGGATGGATACAGTCGTGAAAGAGAAGGGGAAGGAAAGAAAGACGGTGGGATTGAGAGGAAGAAGAGGTGAGTGTCAGAGCAGAGACATCCCTTTCTGTGAAGAGACTTGTCCCACGCGGGTAGTGCGGGTGGTACAGTGGGGAGTTGGGCTGCTGGGAGCGGTGTGCTCGGGGCCACAGCCAGTCACCCCAGCAGAGTGAGGCTCACCAGTGACATGCGTCTGTTAGCCCCAACCTGATGACTATTTATCAACGTTGCAAAGACTCCTTGGCAGAGGCGGGCGTGCAGGCTCCGACAAAGGGGGACTTGGTAGGTCTAGCTCAGGAGCAGGGGCAGAACTGCCTGCGATACCCCAGACTGGAATTGCAGGGGATGGGGGCTACAGGTCGGGCCTGCGGGACATCAGCAGAGCTGCGTGTGAGGGAGCCCAGGGCTGTAGGTTGGGACAGAGTGGCACCACCTGAGATGTGGGGAGCCCAGGGCCCAGAGCAGCAGGGAGGTTTGCTTCAGGGTGGAGGGGCAGAGGTGGGGGGGGAGAGCATGGTTCGGGTAGCAGGGGGGCTGCTGGCCAGGACTGAGGGACAGCAGAGCCACTTGCATGGTGCCTGCCCTGTCTGAAAGCCAGAGAGGCCTGCTGGTTACGCAGGCCTAACACTGCCCAGGAGAGGAATTAAACACAATGTCATTGCCTGCTCTGGAGAGCCCAGGCCAAGGGCCGCCTACGCTCCAGGCTGGGGGCCGTGCAGTTCAGCGGGGGGCAGAGTTTCTGGGGATCTGGCTTGAGCGCGACAGCTCTGAGCAGATTCACTCCCAGCTCCCCGGCACGCCTGCTGCCGGTCCGGAAGCCGCGCCGGGGTCAAGCCGCCTGCTCCCAGCCTGGCAGATGCAGTCGACAGCCCAGCATGTGCTCTGCCGCAGCAGCTGCATAAGCCTTCGGGAGCAAGTCATTAATGACAGAGCTCGTTATTCGGCCAGCAGGCAACATTCCACAGGGCCAGGGTGAAAAATTGTGATCTCCAACCCACTCCTCTCTCCGCCAGCTGAAAGGCCACGATTAGTATGAGCGTCTGTTGAGCCCCACATTGCACAAACTTTAGCCAAGGAAGGGGAACAAGGGGGACTCGAGAACAAAGCCTCAAAGATCCAGCCCACCCCACACCCCGCCCCAGCACTTGGACTCCCAACAAGCTGCATTCATGAGGCCTCCTCAGTAACTCCATGCCCTGGGCCCGGTGCATGCACAGCTGCCAGGGCAGTGGCAGCCCTAGTGAGCAAGGAGAGAAAGTCGCTCCAGCAGTTTGCTTTTGGGCAATTCCTGAATCTGAAGTGCAAACCCAGGAACAGGCTTTCTGACGTTCTAAGAGCCTCAGGGGTTCACAGGGTGATGGGACTGGACGACCCAGTGAATGGGGCGCTGGGCTGATCCCTCTGGAAACCCAAGCCCCGCTCTGGGGTGGGGATGTGGCGAGCAGTAAGTTGAGTGTGTATCCTGCTGAGTTCAGTGGAGATTTCTGCCAGTCACAGAACCACCACGGATTTGACCGTCTCTGCCCAAGCAGGGCCCAGGAACAGCAGGTCCAGGTGCTGCTGTCAGGCCTGAGGTGTACTGGCAGAGCTACGGGGGAACCCTACTGGGGACTCTGGGGGAGACCCCCCATCCCTGGCGGGTCTGATGCCTGGAAGTCTCTCTTCCAACAGCACCTGCTTCACACACAATTTCAACTATACACTATGAAAAATCCAAGGGAGCAGCCTACCCAGGAGAAACCACCAGCTGGCCCAGCACGTGCTCGTCCCTCGGGAAAGGCAGCCGGCTGCAGAATAAACTGCTCCTGACCCCAGGGCCAGAACACAGGGCCTGGCTATTTCCCAGACACATGCTGGGGGGCGGCAGACGCAGCCCTCCTAGCAGCCAGGACTCTTCTCTGGGTGTGTTGGTTCCTGCTGCCCCGGTTGTCAGGGAATCTGCAGAGGCTTAGCTGCCATTGCTCAGAGTCCATGAAAGGGGAGCAGGCTTCCTGGGCCCGGAGCAGCTGGTGAGTGAAACGCAGAGAGACGCTCTCAGGAAACACAGGCAGGTTTGAGGCCGTCTGCACTGGGCTCTGTCTAGCCGAGGCAGGACCCAGTTTCTGCTGTGCCCAGGACAGTGCTGAGCATGAGGCTGGGCTCCATATGGCATGAGTACTAGGCTGGTCTGAAGTGACGTTTGCAGCACACAAGGGCCTCTCCTTGGCCTTTCATTCTAGCTCCAGGCAGGGTCACAAACCTCTAATCAAAGGCCTCCCATCACCTTTTCTTGAACCTTCCTTTTCGTTTTAACCTGGTGCCTTCAACTCTTGTTCGAATGAGCCCTCCTGGGCCCGACAGCCCGGCGAGCTGACTGCGGTGCAGTCCTGGCAGTCTGCTCAGACTCGCAGGCGATGGGAGAATGGAGGCAAGGAGGGGTGAGCCCACCTCTTGCGCTTGTCCACGCCAGCAATGTGCGGGACTCTGCTATAAGCACCATAGGAGCCATCGATAACCAGCATTCCCTGGCTAGGGCCTCTTGGATCAGGACACGTTGCACCCGGGACTGTCCCGTGAAATCCCTCGCAGATGCTAGATGCAGCCCACGCTGGGACTCAACTCACAAGGTCTGGAGGCTGAAAAATCTCTCTCATGCTAACTTCCAGGTATATGATTTAATGAAAGGCACAATAAGAAGTGAAACAATTAGAATTTCTGCCTCATTATCATGGTAATCTTATCAGTCAGATAATGAGGTATTAATGGAGATTTAATGTGCCTCTCATAACAGAATCCCTTGGAGAAAACACATAAGGAAATTGCTGTAAATCCACTTAATGATGGAAAGGTCCCCAAACACCATATTCCAAAGGATGAAAAATGCTGGATGCAAATGAGCGAGAATCAAGGTCAATAACACTGCAGGGACTGAGCTAATGGTGGGCCTGGATACAGATAATAAAAATTGCATGTTGCTTTTTAAACCTCAGCCTTTGTTGTTTTCAAGTGTGCATTTCAGCTAATGAACTAACAGAACTGAACAGGGTGAATTGTGTGTTTTAGAAATGACTGAAAAACTCTGTCTGAACTGGTCTGTCCAGGCGGGATGGACTCTCACCCTCCCACCATCTGCTGGGGGGTAGGAGTCACGAGTCCAGGCAGCTAGTGAGGAAAGAGGCATTTGTACCCAACATGACACCAAAGGGCAGGTGCAGCCCAAGGAAGAGCAAGGCAGGTTCATCCACCAATCGGGGAGGGTGAGTGGGGGACTCAGTGGAATAAGGTGGTGTCTAAAGGCCCAGGGTCACTCCAAGCATGGCTTCCTCTCCCGTCACAAATGGTGCAGGGCAAGGAGCTTCTCCAGCCAGCAGCAGATGTAGAGGAGCTGAGTCCACTCCTGCAGGCCGGGGTCTTTGTGCCAATGCAGCAGAGGAAGCCGCAGGAATACTCTGAGCCTCTCCTTTACATTGACCATCTGGGGTCTGCAGGTGCTTTGCACCTATCAGTTACTCTCAAGAATCTGAGCCCCAGTCCTCTGCTCTAGCTGCTA
The DNA here is from genome assembly GCF_965152235.1 of Eretmochelys imbricata. Classification (NCBI taxonomy): domain Eukaryota; kingdom Metazoa; phylum Chordata; order Testudines; family Cheloniidae; genus Eretmochelys; species Eretmochelys imbricata. Next base: position 25,716,514 of record NC_135587.1, on the reverse strand, counting down.
CTGATGCAGCTCTGCAGGAATGGCTCTGCATTGCACCATGCCGGGGTGTCCCCTTGGTGCCCGACACACCTTCCGCTTTGGGACTCACTGGGCCTTCAGTGATCCCGATCAGCCCCTGAGCTGCAGCCCATGCCCCATTTGTGGGCCAGGTGCTTCCTTTCCCCTGCTGTTTCCAGGCCTCAGCGAGTGATCCCAAGGCTGTCACTCAAAGCACAGCGGAGCAGGGACCCAGGGAGCTGGCCACAAGGTTTGCAGCAAGGCAGGTGTCAGTGAAATATGGCTGCACTGCCACAAGGCATGGGTTGGGTTTCTTGTTAATGGCAATGGCTGGGAATGGAAACTCCCGCTCTCCAACTTCTTACTTTGCCAAGGGGGGCAGGGCTCAGGCTCACAGGTCCCGGCAGGTGGGCTCCTTAGCTCCTCTGACCAAAACCCCAGTGCTGCTGGGGACAGGAGGTGTCAAGGTTCCTCCCCCACTCTGAACTCTAGGGTACAGATGTGGGGACCTGCATGAAAAACCTCCTAAGCTTATCTTTACCAGCTTAGGTCAAAACTTCCCCAAGGTACAAAATATTCCACCCGTTGTCCTTGGATTGGCCACTACCACCACCAAACTAATACTGGTTACCGGGGAAGAGCTGTTTGGACACATCTTTCCCCCCAAAAATACTTCCCAAAACCTTGCACCCCACTTCCTGGACAAGGTTTGGTAAAAAGCCTCACCAATTTGCCTAGGTGACTACAGACCCAGACCCTTGGATCTTAAGAACAATGAACAATCCTCCCAACACTTGCACCCCCCCTTTCCTGGGAAATGTTGGATAAAAAGCCTCACCAATTTGCATAGGTGACCACAGACCCAAACCCTTGGATCTGAGAACAATGAAAAAGCATTCAGTTTTCTTACAAGAAGACTTTTAATAAAAATAGAAGTAAATAGAAATAAAGAAATCCCCCCTGTAAAATCAGGATGGTAGATATCTTACAGGGTAATTAGATTAAAAAACATAGAGAACCCCTCTAGGCAAAACCTTAAGTTACAAAAAAGATACACAGACAGAAATAGTTATTCTATTCAGCACAGTTCTTTTCTCAGCCATTTAAAGAAATCATAATCTAACACATACCTAGCTAGATTACTTACTAAAAGTTCTAAGACTCCATTCCTGGTCTATCCCCGGCCAAGACAGAATATAGACAGACACACAGACCCTTTATTTCTCTCCCTCCTCCCAGCTTTTGAAAGTATCTTGTCTCCTCATTGGTCATTTTGGTCAGGTGCCAGCGAGGTTACCTTTAGCTTCCTAACCCTTTACAGGTGAGAGGAGCTTTCCCCTGGCCAGGAGGGATTTCAAAGGGGTTTACCCTTCCCTTTATATTTATGACAGGAGGTTTTCCCATGGTGGAAATGCCCCGCATGGGGCCCAACAGACTGAGACTCAGCTCTTTGCTCAGGGCTCCACCTTGCCAGAGGGTGATCAGGGCCTGCTCGCTTGCACCTGCGGGCTAGCATCACAGCTGAGGGAGGGGAGGACAGGTGGAGGACACGACAGAAGGGGCTGCTGGAGTCCAGGCAGCCTCCCCCAACTGTTAGAAGCTGCTAGGCTTAACCTCTTGACAGTACAGGCCTGGACAAAGATCAGTGACCCTCACTAAGAGCCTAGCAGCTGACCTGGGGTGCCTTGAACTGCGGGACCACTGCCAGCACCTAGTGCTGGTGCTTTAGACCCCACAGCTGCTGCCTCTCCCTCCTTGTCCCCTTGGCTGAGATGGGGGAACGAGGGGCTCCCCTCATAGGAGTGAGGCTCCGGGCCCGGGGGTGGGGGCTGGTGTTGCCTCTCCCTGGGGCAGTAGCTGGAGCTGGCATGTCCCACCATAACAGCTGCAGTGGCTGTTGGGCAGGTGCCTGGCTTTATCGGCCACAGATTTCCAAGGGAGGGGCTCCCCATTTATCTTCATCACGGCTCCAAGCTGCAGCGTGTGGTGGCAATGGGCTGCCCGCGTACCACCCACCAGGGGTCCACCTCGCTCATCTGTTTTCTCCTGTTTACAGGGACATTCACATGCCAGTGGGGAGCTGCGTCTCCTCACAGCCTGTCACAGGCCCCGTCTCCATAGCCCCCTTCTGCGGGCAGCGTGCGCTACCCCCGAGCCCCTAGGCAGGCAGCCCCCGACCCTGCCCTCAGGGACTCCGGCTGCCCTGGGATGGTCCCTCAGGTTGCTGCACGTGCCCGGGTTGTCTAGCTCCTCAGGCCAGGCCCTCCCAGCCCCACCGTCGAGGATGTGCTTTGCTCTGGGCCAGCCCAGCGGAAGTATGTACGTGGGAGTAATGAAGGTCCTGTTCTCTGAATGCCTGAAGAGCCCTCCTGGGGTGTCTGAAGAAGGTGCAGAGCTGTCCCTGCATGAACTCTGACCAGCCCCATGCTGCCCCAGGACCAGGCAGGAAGGGGGCCGGGAAGGGTGGCCGCAGGGTGGCTGTTGCACTCTCCAGGCTGCTGTCTGACCGGCGCCCCTAGCGGCACTTCCCTGGGCCCCTCCTGAGGCTCTCGCGCTCTCTGTCCCGGCTCCCAGGTGACCCTCCCCAGCATAGTGTCAGTGCAGATGGCATCTGGACAGAGAGCTGGGCTCACGTGCAGCCTTTCCCATGGTGAGCATGGGGCATTCGCCCACTGAGGACAGAACAGCCTCCTTGGGGAGCTCTGCTGTAGCTGTCTTTGGAAAGTATCATCAGACCTCTTAGTTACAGTTAGCAGCTGGACAGAAGAGTGGGGAGCCAGCCCCCTGCGTCCAGGCAGCTTTCCACAGGGCTCTGCAATAAGGCATTGCATGTCTCACAGTGCCGGGGTGGGCGGCCCCAGAGGCGGGCTGCAGGAGGAGGGGGCATGGGTGGGTTTTCATTGCACGGTTCCTGTGTTCTCTGCTCTCCGATAACCCACGGTGACAGCTAGAAGCATTGAGCCTTGCGGGGCATGGGGAGGGGAGAGGGGCAGTCAGAGATTGTGGGACAAATGCATTCGCCGGATGCTTCTACCAGAACGGTCTCTGGAGGGAGTTGAGTGGGTGATGCACCGTGCTTCTCCTCTGGCACATGCTCCCATCTGGACCGGGCGGCTAGGGGCTCAGCTGTTATCAGCCAGGCAGGGGCTCGGGCCAGTTCCTAGCGGGAGCTGCCAGGTGCCCTGGGGGTGGAAGGGCCTTGGGGGATGAGCATGGGGCTCTCAGCCACTAGATGTCAGCCTTGGAAAGGGAACAAGAGAGGCCAGCCAGGGCTTGCAGCCAGGGGCTGCCTGCCAGCATCTCCCCTCCCCCGCCCAGAGTCAGGCAGGTGCAATGCTCCCTTGCCGCAGGCTATCAGCACACGATGCTCTCGTGGTGGGTGCAGGGCCTCCTCTGCAGAGGGCCCCTCGCTGCTCCGGTCCCCTCCTCACCTGGGGCCGGGGGCAGTGCCAGACAGGCAGCATGGCGCTGAATGGGCCCAGTGCATGGCAGGCTTTGGCTCACTGCACTGCCTGGTGTGGCCATGTCGGAGCCAGGCTCTGGCTGGGCTCTGGAGCCGGAGGACAGAGGCAGGGCTGGTGCAAGTCACTTGCCGGCTCTCGCCCAGCCAGATGAGGGGTGAAAAGGTCAGCCCGCCCTGTGCAGAGGCAGCTCCCCTTCCCAGCGCGCTGCCTTCTGGCTGGGATTTGCAGGTGTCCACAGGCTGCAGTCACAGGGCCGGAGAGGCCAGCTCACATGGAGAATATGGCACGGCTCTGTCAGCAGAATGGGTAAGTGACCCCTGCCTCCTCCAGGGCTCTAGGAACCCAGGGTGGGGCTCGGCCCCTTGGTCTGCGAGGCCGCTGGTAACTCAGTGCCATAGGGACACCCACAGTGAGGGGCCCTCCAGCCACCCAGAGGTGGGGCTGGCATGGCAGTGCCCTTTCCATGCCCACCCAGCTTCCCTTGCTCCCCAGAGCATGCTGGGATGAAGGACCCTGCCCTGGACCAAGACAGGAACTGCTGTGGCAAAGTGCCTGCCTGACGCTAAGGCCGGTGGCATAGGGGCTGTGCTCACATGCACTCCCTTGTAAGCACACACAAAGCCAGGAAATGTGGCTGTATTTTTCCTCCCAGCCATTGGGCTCCTCTCACTGCTCCGTCAGCCTGTTGGCCTTGAAGGTTGGTTTCCCGGTTAGGGAGGAAACCCAGACATGCTGCGCACGTAGCAGAAGCCAGGGGAACTCTATGCAGGGGCCAGATAAACCAGCTAAGAACTGGAGATGGCCGGGGAGCGTTGTCTAAGGGATCCGAGCTGTGGGGACTGGGAGTCAGGGCTCCTGGGCTGCATTCTTGGCTGTGGGAGGAGGTGGCGTCTAGTGGATTAAAGCAGGGGTGACTGGATTCCTGGGGCTTGGTCACAGGCCTGAGTTTTCTGCCCTGTAAAATGTCTATAAGAATCCTGGAGGGTGAGTTCATGCTTGGGGGTCCTCAGTGGAAACGCGAGAGGGCAAGACAAAGCTCTGTCCAGCGACAGCTGTGTCGTTAGGCCCGGGTGCCAGTCTCTGCTGTGTGCTGGGCTCTCATGAGTGGTCTGTTGCAGGATCCCACTCTGGGTGGCACCTGTCCTGGAGCAAGCAGCAACAATGAAGTGTGATAGGAGCAGGAGGCACCAGGCCTACAGACTCATCCGCCGGCGGCTGGTGAGAGGAAAGGAGGTGGGGAAGGAGCCCAGCCTTTTGCTTCAGGCTCCCCTCGAAGAGAGGGGGCCTTGGGAGCGAAGGGGAGGCTAACGTAAACCTGGCTCTAGTGTTACATCGGGTACATGTTTACGTGGCACGTGTGCGGCGCAGTGGGCTTCCAGGGACTACAGAGCTGCATGGCTAGCTAGGGCATGGACAGTGGGTTTGCAATAAAGTAAAGGCAGCTTCCACTGGGCCTGAATTTACAGCACCGGTACCAGGGACGGTCCGCAGCCTTACGCTGTAGTGATTTCCATGATCTACATGTGGTGCTGAAGTTCATGGCAAAGAGGCATGTGATGGGGCCCTTTTCACATCTGCTTTGGGGAGGAAATGGTTGTGTACAATGCGCCCATTTTGTATTATCGTCCAGAGTAACCTGTCTGCTTGTATTTAAAGTGGGAAGGAGGAATAGGCCTGGAGAAAACAAAGTATCCAACTTACATTTACCCAAAGGAGCTGAAGAACTTAATGAGATCTGCCTTCCCAGCAGGGGTCTGCAACTATCCCGACCCAGGCCACAGCAAGGTACATGCCTGGAAAGCCCTTCCCTGCTGCATCGGGCAGCCTCTCTGAGGTCACAGCATTAGAGAGGGTTAATGATCAGAGAAAGGGAAGGGTTAAAGCTTCATCTCATGTTTCTGTGCTTGGGGCAGGATGCAGAAAGCTAATAAACCAGGGATGGTGAGTAAAAAAAACCTGCTTCTCATGCTTGCATCCATCCCAGCTCCCAAGTCAGGCAGGGAGGAACATCACCCTGTATTAATAATTTTCTGCCTGCACAGCCAATTAATTATTGGTGAGAAAGCACAGTGGCCACTCAGAGCAGGGGCTGAGGACGAATCAGTCTTGCAGTTTCTTGCAACAATCCAGGCCTGGATCTCCTAAGAGGGGATTCTAATGCCCTGGCAATTCTAGGCTAGTCATCCTGGCAGCCCACGTGCCTCTGCTCTGCAGTTGCAACAGGCAGGACCAGGCCTGTCAATTGCTTGGGGTGGGACTTGGCTCTCCACAGCAACCAGTGGGCTCCTAGTCCCTGGCTTTCCCTGAGCGACAGAGCTCAGGCCATCCACAGAAGAATCCCAGTTTGGCTCCAGAGTGAATCTCTTTCTGCTCTTCTTCGGCGTAAGGGGACTTTGCGCCCCACGCAGAAGTAAAGAGCTGCTCTGCATGCCCCTCCCTTGCAGCTGAGCCCGGCAAGGCAGCTGCCCTTCCAGTGTCTCTGTGAAGCCCTCCCTCCAGGGCACACTAGCTCTGCTCATGAGCTTCAGCTACAGCTGTTGGCAGCTCAGCTCCATGAGGCCTGATCCTGGCTCCTGCAGCTGCAGAGCAGAAAGCTCTATTATGGGAACCATGAGCCTGGCTGCAAGAGACCAGCATCCCAGCACAAAGACTCCCCGCCGGCCTGGCTCTCTTCCTTTGCTCTGCGGTAGCACTGTGGGCCCCTTCTTGTGCTTACGTGGGGTAAGACGGGAGCTTTGTGATTCTCCCCCGCCCAGCTAAACCATAAGCATCTAAGGGCATAACAGGGGGCCAGAGTCTCACTAGCGTAACTTGGCGCAGTTCACCCACTCCCATGGAGCCAGGCAGCATTGGTGTGGTTGTGTCGGTCCCAGGATATTAGAGACAGGGTGGAGGAGATGTAATATCTTTTGAGCTATCCCGGGCTCTTCCTGAAGCTTTATCTTCCTGAAGAAGAGCTCAGGGTAGCTCAAAAGCTTGTCTCTCTCCCCAAGAGAAGTTGGTCCAGTAAAAGATGTTACACCTCCCCCATCTTGTCTCTCTCCCACAGACCAGGAATTACAGCAGCTGGGGATCTGACCCAGAACAAGAGCACCCTTTGGTGTGTCAGAACCATGTTGTGGGACCTGTCCGCAGGTGGGGTGGGGGAGAACACACCTCTACCACTCACGCGGTGGGCTGTAACTTTCTGCATCGTCCTGTTTGAAGGTGGTACATGTGACGCTTGAAGACCTGCACCTGCTCGACCACCCTGAGGCAGGGAGCGCGCAGCCCTGTTTGCAATAGAACCTCCTCGGACAGCAGAGCATTTACTGGAACAGGATGGAATGAGGCAGCAGCAGGAGACACATGGTTAATCTCACCCTGCTTTGGCACCGTACCCCAGGAGTGATGTACATAGGGCTTCAGCTACACCCCTCCCCCCAAACAGTCCTCCCAACTCACTCCATTACAGCCAAGTCTCACTGGCAGGTCTCAAGCTCTCTCCCCAGGAGCCCACCCTACAAGCAAAAACACCTTTGTACCCACCTGCAGCCAGCCCACTTCCCCCAAAGGGCAAAATGCTGAGTTCATTCCCATTTCTCTTACCTGTCACTATGGCCCTGGCTTGATTTTTCACCCAGCTACTATTCCCCTCGTGAGATCTCCTACCAGAAGAAACCAGCACAGCTTGTGTCAGTCACTCCACCCTGGAAAGAGAGGTTCTTGACTGTCCCCAAAAGGTTTTGCAGACAAGTGTCAACAGAAGAGCTGTGTGGTGATGGGGGTGAATGCTTTTCCAGCAGCCCCAAGCCCTGGGAGCAAAATAGGCCCCATAGATGTACAGTAAACCCTTTCCCCTGACACAGGAGGTGAGGTAGGTATGAGGGAGAGCCTTAAGCTGTGAACACTCATTTCCATTGTCCTGGTCTAGGAATTGCCATTGGTACAGCTATGCTCTCAGGGGGTGTGAAAAGTCTACTCCCCTGAAAGACGTAGTTATACTGACCTAACCCCCAGTGTAGTCAGCACTAGGTCACTGGAAGAAATCTTCTGTTGACCTAGCTACTGCCTCTCAGAGAGATGGATTACTGACACTGATGAGAAACCCTCCCTGTGGCATAGGTAGCAGCCAAGTAGTGCATCCCTTTCCAGCCGTTACAGAGTGACCATGGGCAAGTCATTTCACCCTTCTGTGTTTGTTTCCTCAATCACAATTATCTGACAAAAGTGGTTCATGCTTTGAGAGCCTTATATGAAAAATGCTGGAGAAGTGCAGCACTAAGTATTCCCTACTCATTTCTGTTCTGACAGGAGGATGTGTTGTGAATTTCATTTTTGTTAATAAAGGCTTTATGAAACCAGATCTCTTACTGAGGCTGCTGTAAGTGGACAAAATGTGAACAAAATTAACTCCTGCTGAACTCTTTTCAGAAGCACATTTAAGCTAACGACTTCACTTTTGACATTAAATTATATTGCTGGGAAAATGTTCTCTGTAATGGACAAACACCTCTGCCCAGGAATGTGAAGACAGGCTGCAGAAGGGAGCCTGCTGGGGAGGCTTAGTTTCAGTTTGGTGCTGGGTGGAGGAATGCAGGGAACCACAAGGCTAGGGTCTAAGCTCCCTGCTCCCCAGAAGGACTTGACTGAGGGGTCCTAGTTGTACCCACAACCTCTGTTTTGGACTGTGTTCCTGTTGTCCAATAAACCTTCTGTTTTACTGGCTGGCTGAGAGTCTCAGTGAATCCCAGGAAGAGGGGTGCAGGGCCTGGACTCCCCCACACTCCGTGACAATTACCATGTAAATGTTTTCAGCTGCAAACCACAGCACTGTCTCATAATCCATAAGAGCTGCAGGATTCCTGCTGTATAAGATCTGGTGTTGGGCTGTTGCAAATTATTCCACTCTGCTAGTCAAATTAAATGGATAAGAACAGAGCCTAGCAAAATCTACCCTGTAGCGGCTAGATAATGTTAAATGAGGTTACTAGTAGATTAACCTGTTTAAAATAGTTCGTCTATTAATCTTTCAGGCAGCAGTATGTTAATCTGAACCATTTGTTATGGTCTTAAATTTTCAATAGGAGACATTTTTAAAAAGGAAAGAAAAACTGAAGTGACTTTAGTGCTTATGGACTTGAGAGTCATGGTGAATGAAATCCTCTATCCACTGATCAGGTATAGTACAGGTAACAAAGGTCTTCCTCCAGTGTGTCCTGCCCAGGTTACAGAGCCCTGTACTGGAGCCATCACCCGCACAGGGCTAGGAATGACTTCACTACAAACGTAGCTGATCCTTTGCTCCATGTGGAGATTGGCAACAGGGCCAATTAGCTTCAGTAGTGATGGTGGACCTTGTCAGAGTTGGAATGCAATACTATGCTCAGGACTGTACAAACAGTGATGTAGACCTCTGTCCATCACACTGCAGTGCAAGTCCCCAAACTCATTTCACACATGCCACCAACTGGCCACTTGGTAACTACCATCACTATTAACCAGTGCCCTAGAAGTGGAGAGCTCCTTTTCCTGGCACTGGGGTCTTGTTTCCTTTCTGCCCCTCCCCACACCACACCACACCCTTTGAGCTGTACATGTGTATAGATGGGAGGAGTCTACAGATGCAACATTACAGAACAGTGCTGAATTGAAAACAAAGTGCAAAAATTAGTGGAAACAAAGTTGTATATATTACAATAAAATAAGCTTCCATTGCTGGCTTCAGTGCCATTGCAGAATTATACAGAACATGACATGAATGTTACAATGCACAGACATGAAACCCAGTCACAGTTAAACTGCTCTCCTTTTTAATCAGTTTTTACAGAATGATATAATACATTAATAATCACAGTAGAGACAAGATGGGTTTCCTGTATACAAGATTGTGCAAGCTCATTAATTTAAATTTTTAAAGGCTTTACCAGTTTCAAGAGAGGCAGTACAAAGCTTTTAAATAGAGGTGAAGCACAATTAAAGGTACAGAACACACAATAGTAACTCAGCGATTAATTCTCAAGTAGTACAGGCTCAACCAAGCTATCAGCTGTTACCCAAATAAAAGGAGTACTTTCCCTTCCCAACAGTCCACCATGTTTTCTGCTGCTCCAGGTCTCCTGCCACACAGCTAGCCTAAGGCTGCTTTATTTATATGCCTCATAAATTACTAGACTTTAGACAAATATCTTCACTTTCATGCAGCTTTGAGAAGTGGGACTGCTCTTGACTGCTTCCCCTTTCTTAGCCTACTAATTTCCCTCTACGAACTATTCAGCATTAACATGGCAATGAAATCGCAAATTTCTGCTAGAATTTGGCTTCACAGAACATCAGCATTTTCAAACAAACAGTCTGATCCAACACTTGGTGTGCCCCACAAACTCACCTACAGTAAAGAGGATTGTGTTTGTGACTTCTTCCTAAAATTTATGGCAGTTACATTCAGTATTTGGTAGTACCAAAAAAAAAAAAAAAAAAAAAAATAGGCCATACATTGCAATTCTTCTTAAAGAACAAGCTTTAAAAAGATAAATGATCAGGGGTTAGAAGTAAAAGGGGATTCCCCTGCAGAAGAACGAACCAAGCCTCTTCCCTCCTGCTCCCCATCCCAACAGAGGAAAATAATGCCTTTGTAACATGTATGGGCCCAATCATATGAAATCACAGACAGGTGAGTACTCCTTACTCATATAGGCAGCACCCTGAACTTCAATAATTGGGCCTTGAGTCTGCATATATGATCTGCTATTAATAACCTCCACTCCCCACCTCCCAAAACATTTCTCAGTTCACCGTTAAATGGCTGAAGTAATTCTAACAGCAAGCACTGAAGTCATGAGTACTGATTCAATGCAATGTGTGCGCATGGCTGGTTGGAGCCTTTTGGCAAAACAGTTCTTTTACTGTTTGGTCCTTAATGTGCTTTCCCTCTTTATTTTCTTACTATTGCACAACAGAAAACTTAAAGTCATCTTCCTGTACATATAATTTAACATTTTAAAACAAAATCAGAACACTAGGAAAAAATAGAGACATACACTACCATAAGATTCCTAATTCTTTGGAAAGCCAAATTCTTTTACTACATTTATAACATTGTATAAAAGGCTTTTATAGCAGGTTAAAAAAGAAGCAACGGACCATTCTGCTGTGAAGATTCTCACCTACGTTGGGGTGTATACAAATATTAACCACTTTTAAAATAATTTTATTTAAAAAATTGTTCAAGTTCTTCAATAACTTTTCTATACAGAAAAGCAGTGAAGTGATACAAATGTGAAGAAAATGGTTTTTGCCAGGAGAAAGAACTTTCCAGTAAAGAGAATAAATCCTGAAGACCCGATCAAGCTGATCAACTCCTTTGTGTCCAGACGGCTCATAATTAAAAGGTAAGATGCATGATAACCATTGACTATCATTTGCTCCCCCTTAGACAGCTTATATGTTAAATATAAGAAAACAGTTTAGAATAAGACAGGTTTTAGAGACCAAATATTCTCTGTTACTAAAACCAAAAATTGCAGAATTAAGGGTACGTCAGTAGTTTGATATCAACACAGCAAATACTCAGTGATAATTTAACACAACAGAACGCTTCTGAATTGTGGTATAACAAATGTACATTGCTTTTAGATGTAATTCTGACTCTCTCTTAAAGGGCAATATTGTGCTTTGCTGCTGAATGTTATTGGTCAGGGCTGTGAATGCAATATATTAGCACCAAAAAACCATGACGACTACACAACTAGAGTATTACAATGCCATTCAGACTCAAGATCACAGTAAAGCAGACTACAGCAACTCCATTGCTACTAGAAAGTATTGCTGTACCCTGTAAGTCTATAATAGAGGAGAAAGACTATAAACAAAACTTAAAAAAAAAAAAATCTCACTTGAATCCCCATGATTTATTTAACATGATAAAAATGATATACTGAATTACACATTAACGATTAAGTCCTTGAAAACAAAGGTTTCTTTCACTGAATAATGCCTAGACGGGTAACACAGTCACATCTCAATTACTTAATACTGTACATAGATTGTTCTAATTTCAGTTAATGACTTTCAGAAGTAATAGTTACTTAGATTTTTATGGATTCCCTTTTTAAACAGCTCATGTGGCCTCTAACATGTGGTATGTTGGCCTTTTTAAGTACACAAAAAAAATCTTCAACCCATTTTTGAGCAGTGTTTAGAAATATAAACAGTTCTTCTATTTAAAGAAGGGATGCAAATTATGTCATTTCTTTTACTGCTCAAAGCCAGCAAATCTGGCTCACCTCACTGCCAGGAAAGTGATGGGCACTGGTAGGAAGAGGAGAGAGCGAGGAGTAATGCTGGCATCAAGGGGTTAAGCAGTGTGCCTTTTAAAAAATAAATTGATTGCAGTCCTTTTTTTAAGATAGATCTACAATGACAAAGGCCAGTGACCACTCACACGAGTATCAGAAATGGCTTGGGCCAGCTATGGGAATGCTACTATTTCACTCGTCAAGGAAGTGCACCTGCTCTTCTCGTAATTGTCAGTGTCAAAAGGGAGAGGGGGTGAGAGACATCTGCAAAGATTCCCTGAACTAATTTCATGATGTGTTTTATAAAGGACAATGTGGTACTTTAAAATATTTTATATGAATAGTAAAACCTGCACTGCTAGAGAAGATGATACAAAGAACACATAGTAAAAAAACATTCACTGAAACCCCTGGCATGTGTATTTAATGTGAATAATCAAAATATATATTACAGTTTCAGGTTCTGTAAGGAATTCTGTTTGGGGTTTGTACAGTATACACAGTATTTCAGATGAAAAATATTACAATAAGGTATATACTATTCCTTTTTATATTAGAACTTATCTATTGAAACTTACAGCCCCTCTCCTCTATAAATCCAAACTATTTATTTAAAACGCTCTAATTCCCAACCCCAAAATTTTAAACTTTCAAGTGAGAGCCCTGTGAATTGTAAATTCCAGTTTCAGAAAGTTCTGTAAACTTTATTAAAATTTTAATAAATATTTAGGTTTGCCCTTTTTAAATTTATCCTATTGAGGAAGTCATCTCATTACCCAATACAGTATGTCACAACCTGCTGTAGGAGAGAGAAACTGCTTGTTTGCTGGTTGAAAAGATAATGAGTCCAAAGATGACTGCAGTTTATTAAATATTCTATAATATATTTACATTGTCCTCAGGTTTTAATTTTACCATAGGTGAAGTACAATTAATAATTATGTCAACTGCTACAAATTTTCAGTGCAGCTGGTGTTTTCCTTACAAAAGGTGTATTAAGCTAGAAAGGCTCTGAAAAGTGCTTGCCATGATCTTTTTGGTTGGAAACAAAGAAAATGAATGAATTTACATCAACAGAAGTCTAAGGGAAAAATAGTGTCCGTGTGAAAGGGGCAGTGACAGCAGAGTTTCCTAAATGATTTTGAGGATCCACAATACCTGAAAAATGTGGTCCCTTTTTCCCGTGCTAATCTCTATCGGGGGAAAAGATGCAACCAAAACAGAGAGGAAAGAAAATCTGTTAAATTAATTAATCTGATTAGTAAAAAAATTTTTAAATGCTTCCACTTTGTACAATATTATACAAGGAAAGTATTTCTTCAGCCTTTGAAAGGGTTGATATACATTCTTACAGGCTCTCTGCTGCTAACAGTCTGTCTACATAGGTGCCCTTTCGGGTCACTTGCGATCATCAATGGTTTTAATAAATTCAACTGCTGCTGTGAACTGCATCCACCAGTAAGATTCTTCTCCAGTTAAACAGTTAGCATAGAAGCTACTAATGTACTGAACTGTGGACAACAAGCAGGGCGGGTTTGCCTGGGAGTGAAAAAGAAAAGGTACATGCCACAATTAAGTTTGAGACCGATGTTTTAAAGATAAGTGTTACAAATGTAACAGAACAGAAATGGAATGTTACGTATATAGCACCCCTCAGCCTAGGTTTTGAATATTACACACTGGTACAGCAATGACTGTACAGACAAATACAGATTCCACACTCAGCAGCAGCTCCTTGAGCACTGTGTGCAAGAACTGGCTTTGCTAAGGAGGCATGCTGACTAACGCACTAGGGTTAACACTTACTCTCTCCTGAAAGAGTCCCCAGGATCTTTAAAATTCCCTCCAGTCACCACTGACTTCCACAGGTACAAAGGACTCTGGTTTTATCAGCTCACACAGGTGAGAGCAGCCTCCAGTTCCTATTTCTTTTGAGTCAGCAAATGGGTGCAGAGTTCTGATGAGGAACCTGGCCCTAGGCAAGGCTGCTCTCAGTACCAGCTGAGCCATAGGCCAATGTTGAGGCACAGCACACTAGCTGATCGTTCTGATTATACGCAAATCTGGGAGTCAATGTCCCATCTGTGACTAACTTCCTGGTTCAAGTTGTGCCATACAGATGAAGTCTGCACTTTAAATCAGCTATACAGTCAACAGAATGCATAACATCTCTTCAGAGCATTTGATGGTTTACCACAAGAATTAAAGGAAAAACATACCTATATCTATCTATAAAGTATCTATGTTCTCTGATAGAAGACTCACCTTTATCAGAACAAACACCAAAACAGGAACAAAGTCATCTGCCCCAGGGACTGAATCTTCATTGGCCAAACTCAGCAGGTTCATGATGGTTGAACACATTCGCAGAATGCACTGCACTTTGTCCCGTGGGGTTTTGTAAGCACTGATTGTGCGGATTTCAGACTGTGCAGATGGCCATGGGGCCTCCCGGAGATACACCTAAAAAGAAGAAAAACATTTCCAATTCTAGTTAGCCCAAGCGATTAAGGATCTTCTGCAGTGCACTCTAATACTGGAGACTTAAAGGCGGGAGCAGCACACTGAGGAATGGGAAATGAAGGGACAACATCAATACAGTACACATGTATCAGGAAGCCTCCCTCATTCCACGTGTATAAAAACAACACTGATAAGAAGTAATATTAATGGTGTGACTCGCACACAATCAGCTTGTTCTGTTATTGATTTTCCCCAAGATAATGTTTCAGAAGAAGACCGAGACATGAGGTTCTAGCTTCCATATAAAATGATTTACTGACCCTCACCTGTTCAGAGTGCGGACCTTGAACTTAACTGGAAGCCAGGAATGTATGAGTTCTAGACCTGCCTCTGACAGGGACTTTTTCCTGCGACACTGGACTACTCACTTAACCTCGTTTTGTTTTCGTCTCCCTACCTGTATTATAGGGATAATAACTTCCTCCTCCTACGTGGGGGCGCTGTGAGGATTTACTGTTGTAAAGCAATTTGAGGAAGAAACATGCTGCATAAAGGGCGAAGTATTATCCAGGTTAAAAACCATTATGCTAGGACTAGTAGCTAAAATTCTGTGCTGTTGCACAGGTATAATTCTTAAAGTCCTGTGTGTAAAAAAGCTGAAAATAGCTGACAACTCAAAAATTAGATGGTAACAAACCACAAGTCCCAGTGATGATTGACGCTGGTGATATTCTAAACAAAATTAGCTCTCAGCCATTTGTGGCTATTTCCACTGCTCCACACTGACTCAACAAACATTCTAGGCTTCAGAGTGAGACCTAGACAGTGACAATCCTGGAATCTTATTAGGAAGATAAAGGAAGGCAGTATCAGCAGCCATGGGAAGATGAAGAATTATCTTCATTAGAGACACCCAAGGTTGGACTTGATATCTGTCCATCAGGGATTGCTTGGGAATAATAGAATTATCCCTGCATTGATGCAGGGATATAGATTACTAGGAGTACTTTCCAACCTAGGTAATACGAAGAGATTTTAGTTTACCTGGTGAATATAAACCACAACTACGATGTACATGAATCTTGAGCCCTTTACCTAAGCCACCTTTTTTTTCTTTAACAGAGTTACTGCTTGTCAGTTCAGGTGGGTTGGATATTGTTCTGGCATTTTTTTTAAACAAAGGACCCTTCATATTAGTTTAATATTAATCAGTGCACAAGTGACAAATGGTAAATACATCTTCAGACTTGTTTCATCAGTGGAGTATAACAACAGTATCACCCAGTGACAAGGAGTAAACTGTACAGCTACGTCGCCTGCTTTAGGAAGAGGAGAAGTGCTGTTATTTCCTCTAATTTTAAATACAAAAATAGAGAGAAGAAGCAGTTGTTACCTCTGGTATCTGAAGGGCTCGGTGGTTTGCAGTCACTACCTTAGACAACCTTTGGATATGCTCATGAAGGACCCTGAAAAAGAAGGGAACAAAAGTGAAGTGAGAAAAGAAGAGACACAGCCAAACAAATGTAGTTTTCATAGAAGAGGTAAAACCCACTTTTGGATTTCCCATGCAATAAGACAAGTTTATAAATTAGACCTATCTGAACGATACACTGCGACATAAGAGTGAACAACAGGAACACCATCTACAAATAGTAACCATGGTCAGGTTGCATTGGCCTCACTAACAGCAGGACTTGCCTTATGGTACACCAAATTCAATACCATGCTGGCTGCAGCAATCAAAAACCTGGTGCCTTTCAGAAGATGAAGAACCAGGAGGCACGTGGCCAACTACACCAAAACTGTAAATGGAGGGTGTGTGCCCTGACAAAGGTTTTAATTAGCCACTGTGGATCACAAAACTACAGGGGTTATCATCTAGTTCCTACATCATACAGTTAGGATTATTTTCCTCTGGTTTTAGTAGCTTGCTGTGACTGCAGATCTTTGCATAGGATGCTAAAGTAAAAACCTAAAATAGTTTCTCTCTCATACAGAAAACCCATTTAAAGTAAACAATTAATTAAGGCAAAACAAAGGGGTTGTGTGGTAAGGCTAGCTTCTCTGCCTAGGCAGTCAAGTTTGTTTCCTGGAAAGAGCAGTGCTTCTCCCTCTACAAACTGTGAGATAACTCAGGAACATCTAGTGTTGTTCACTTACTGGTCACGCAAAATGTCTCCATCCTGATTAGGGTAGAATGAGAGTTTGAAAATGCGATTCATCACACTGCGTTCTATGGCTAGCTGTGCATCCTGGAGCTGCTCTTCACTGGCATTTTGCCAGATGACATCCTGGGCCATGGCCCCATATAAAAACTGAAGAAAGTCTTCTACTTGGGCTGTTTTATCATCTGCTGCAGTGAGTTTCTGGAAATCTGAATACAAAGCAAAAGCAGGAAACTCAACTAAAAAGGCAAATTAAAGCAGTTTCCTATGGCACTTCCAGAAAGTAGAGCCAGAAACTGGTCAACGGTGGTAAGGATTCTTGATTGTAGCTTTGTGGGTCGGTGGGGGAGTATGGGGAGGAACAGGGTCATTCCAATGAAGAAATTAGAAAAAAGTAGAGAATACATTTTGCAGACTGTGTGGTCTAAGCACTCTGGTTGGTACTGCACTACTCACTTCATCTGAGGCCCTGAGCAAGTTATCTAATTCTCATGACTCACCCCTTCCCCCCCCAAATATTGATACTTGTCTACCTCCCTCACTGGGCACTAGGAAGAGGAACAGTGCTAAGTATAATTACTGTAAAGGTCACCAACAGGGACCAATAGCATTAAGGCTGCCAGACATTATCACTAGGAAGGGAGGAGATTAAGAAAGCCCACGTGTACCATTTTCCAGTCTTGTATTTGATTAAATATGCATTGTTACTATAGTCATATTCATGTAACAAAACATATACTAAAATACAGGGCGTGCAATGCAGCCAAGGTAATGCAATGTAACAGGACCACTGGCCACCCCTCTCGGTTCCTCCCACTCAGGAAGCACAGCTATCAATTCCACCCCCCTGCAGCCACCATTGCTAGTTCTTCTCTCCAGCCTAGCAGCTCAGACGTTCTTTCAGGACCAAATTTCTCCTTTCCGCTCAGTGAAAATGTTTATTAAGCTGCAGCACAGCAAAGCCCGAAACCATGGAGTGACTATGCATCGCTTTTTTCCTCCATCTTTCTCTGCTCAGATTACTTTCAGATTCTATATGTGGATAGATTTTTAAAAGCAGTTACTTTAAGGCAGTAGTTCTCTAGACTAAGGTGCCCTGTGTCAAGATGAATCCCATGTATAAGCTTTCCAAACACCAATTGTTCCCTGTATCCTCTGAGACGCAGTCAGACTTGGTTTCAACCAGTAAACAAATCTATTCTAGAAGTCTAACTTGAGGCACAGTCTATTTATTTTTAAATACTGAACACAAAAAGGTACAGATGACCCACATGCTACATTAAATTACCTTGAATGAATTCCCTTATCTTTTTTTCTTTGCTTTCCAGAAGTAACCTCACACAAACTGTGGTGAAATATCTGTTGGCCACTTCCTTATCACGTAGAACCCTCTGCAGGAGCCTTTCCAGATGGGCATGTGTGGTCTGCAGGCCTTGGCGACACCGAGTTAAATAAGCAATGTATGGAGCCCTTTTCCTAAAATTAAAAATGTTTCTCTCATTAGCGATTCCACAATAAAGACAGAAGTAGGACACTAGCTACCTAACCTGGTTACAGACTGACATGAGAGGAGTCCTCAACTCTCCTAGGTTTTATGGAAGAGCAAGTCCTGAATTCAAGCTACCGTACAACCTTCTGTTCAGTGCCTCAGCCTATGCAGTAAGACACAACTATCCAAATTCCACTGCTGGTTCACTGCCACCACAGCCCTCCTACTCCAAGAAGTGAGAGATTGCAGTGGAATCTAAATGCAGGTCTCCTGTACGCCAATGCAGAGCAGCACCCTCAGGCTGGCCTACCAACATTCTGACTGGAGTTTGTTACTAGTTGGGGGTGATTTAAGATTCAAGCCTTTTATGGTTCAATTCCCAGAAAGGAGAGAGAATTTTAGCATTTGGTGGGAAAGTGGAGATGTAAAAAGTTGTCTTTCGCTAAGCCAAGTTGGACACTTCCATCTGCACATGGCAACTGCTTAATAATGATACACAAAACAAATTACCTATAATCCTCTGCAATGGAGGCCAGCAGCTTTCGACATGTCCGGTTATCAAAGCGGCTTACACAGCGCATTGTCTCCTGCAGTTGGGCCATCAAATTCTTATCTTGGAGGTTAATAGCTTCAGCTAACTGAACTTTCAGGAAGCACACAATTTCGTTGTCTGACCAAAAACATGACAGAATTAGTATACTGCCTACATGGTTTTTTCCCCACAGACAGAAATGAGGTGGAAGAGTGCTTTTATCTGAGAGAGCTGCATGGAAAAGTTGGTGCACATAATACTTTCAAACCATTACACTTAGGTATGTTAAGTAATATCCAGCACTCGTGTTATTTTGATATACGTTTGCCACAATTATTTAGGAAGGGCCTTTAAATGCCCTAGATAAGAGATAAGTAAAGGAAAAACTGCAAGTAAAAAACTTAGAACTGCACATACATGTATTACATACATGCAAATGTACACATGTGCACACTTTTCTTAAGAAAAAAGCTGAGTTAATCTGAAAAGACACTAACTCATCTAGTGCATCCTTTCTCATTTTCCTACAGTTTCTCTGCAGCTCCGTTTTATAACGTTTTAACAGGAGGCTATTCCCTGGGAGACTCAGATTCTGCCTACACTACAACTTTGCCGAGGTACCTTGTTACAACATACTGGAAACTGGGATTTGACAGGTTGTCCCATATGTGGGGGAAGCATGCAAGAACATATGATGAGGGTAGGAGTAGGAAAAGCAATGCAAAATAGAGAAGTGTGTGTTTGTACATGTAAGAGGATATACCTTCAGGGTCGGTGTGATCTGGTAGGCCGTTTCTTGTCGAATGGGACAACATTGGGAAGGCAATGGAATCTGCTGAACAAAGAGCCAGTCTCAGTTTCTTCTTTGCATCCCTAAAGAGAACAAGTGTTACTTTCTCTAAATACAGTGTTGCTTAAAACACACTTGCAATGACAAGTATTTACATCTTTAAAATCTCCTAGAAACTTTTTACTGCAATCTTAACAGACTCAGATGGTAAAGATTTAATATTTTCAAATAGTGCCAACAGCACCAACGCTTTTGACGATACGCTAGTTCAGCTCTTCCAACAGAATGCTCTCATTCAACACTTAGCTTTGGAAAAGGTATCTTTCAGTAAGTACTGGAATACAACTTCATAAAACTTAGTCCAGACCTTGGTACTTTCAGAATCTTTACCAACTAAAGTTAATGACATCTTTTCAGTGAATTTCATGCTTGTGAAAGGTGTCCAGCTTAGCAACCCTGAAGACTGACATTCTCCTTCCATAACAGGCACAACATACAGACCTTATCACGCTGCTTTGGCAATGTTCCTCAACACTGATCTGGAGTGGCCTCCCACAATTCTCGGACTATGAACACTAATCTTTGGCCTTTCCACTGGGACTGTCAAGGTTGCTAATAATTGGCCAACTGAAGTGAAGCCCTACATTCAACTCACTGGCATTTCTGTTTGTCTGTAACCAGTAACTTTTTAACACTGCATTCAATCAATTCCCGAATTTCAGGAAACGTTTTAAGCATTAATGGACAGAATCCTTTTGATTTTGGTGAAAGATGGACAATTAGAGAAGCCTGATTTCACAAAGTCAGGCCCACACAATGCCCATTTGGTGCTGCAGGCAGAAGAATCTCTCTAGTGCTACTGCTGCCTACAGATATCACATGCAACAGCGACAGGCTGCTCTCTCTCACTGGGTGCACAGCTTGGCCTACATAAGCAACAGAGCATTTTCAGTTCCAAAGTGCCAGACATGTTTGTACCAAAAGTGCAGAACTGTATTGGAAAAGCTGCAGCTGACACATAAGAAAACAGTCCCTGCCCCAAAGAACTTACAATACAGGATGCTCTAATTATTTAGGCATAAGTCCACAAATAACTGGACCAATACCAAAAAATCATGTAGTTTACTGAAGCAATATTGGTAGTAACTACTTTCAGTTACTATTAAGCAGGGCTGAATTCAAAGCAATGACCTAGAAGCCATAGATAAAATATACCAGTACCAACCCCCTGAGCAATCCAGATACCTTGTGTATATTAGCTAATGCATAGTTTAATGTATAATATTTAAGCATCTCTACATCAACCCTGTATTATATTAGGCATGCGGCCCAGATGTCTGGGATCTTATTAGGGAATTACCTTTCAGTGCTTTCTACCAACACAAACTAAATATCTTAATTCCTTTAGCAAACACGAATCCACATGAATATATACAATTCTGGGAGTTTTTTTAAGCGTCAGTCCTAAATGGTATATGCACAGTGACAGATGGAATCAATTGCTTCAGTCCAAAAGTTAAACAGGTTCATGAAAATAAGTATGAGACCCTTTATCACAGGAGGTTCAAATGCTAGAAGAAACTGGAGGTAGAACAAAAAGGAGAAACCTAGAATGCAGTAAAGCTGAATAAGAAAGATGATAGGTGAAAAAGGGCATATGGTTACATATGCTTGTAACATGATATAGCAGCAAAAAGCCAATGCAACTTTGGACTGCATTCGTGGAGGCATCACATCATGGGAAAGGCGTGTAGGTCCTTCTCTATACAGCTGTGGTGCAACTGCACCTGGGCAGGTGTATTCAGTTCTTAGGCCCCTAATTTCCAAAAAGAGACAGGAGGAAGTTCGGAGAACAACAGAAATGATCAGGGAGCTGGAAAGAAGGACAAAGAAGA
Source organism: Eretmochelys imbricata (assembly GCF_965152235.1). Lineage (NCBI taxonomy): Eukaryota > Metazoa > Chordata > Testudines > Cheloniidae > Eretmochelys > Eretmochelys imbricata. The sequence continues at coordinate 25,695,443 of NC_135587.1, read as the reverse complement.
GACCCAGAGAAAGAGAGAAGTTATTTGGCATACTAAAAAGTATAAGTGGGAGGAAAAGAGTGGGACTAAGCAGAGGGAAATATAGGTGGAACATCAGGAAAACCTTCTTGAGAGTGTGCTCCAACAGCCTGAAAAATACACTCAGTAGAAGTGGTGGAGATCCTATCATTTAACTACATATTTTAAACTACACTGGACAAAACATCTGGAAGTGTACAGTAAGAAACAATACTACTGGTCCCCAGGAGACTAATTCTTTTCCATTATTAAGATTTAGGATATCTACAGTATATATCATGATTTCTCTGCAGATCAACCACATAGCTTCAGCTTTTGTGTTAATCCAACACCAAAATCAAAGTTACACACACAAATATTACGTTTACCTGTAAGAGAAAGCAGAGTCTTGTGGCTGTGCTACTTGACTTGCAGAATCTGGGAGGTCATCAGCTGACATATTCTGCAGGGCTTCATCACGTGGAGAGTCGTGTATACTTTCACCATCTCCAATTACCTCTAAGCAAACATTCCAACAGAGAATTCATAGAAAGGAACTTGACTGTCTAGTACTATATTGTTTATTTGCTTTTTCTCATTTTTAATTTCCAAGAAGATTTTTTAATTATATGGAAAAGAAACGTAAGTCAATCCGTCCATCCATCAAATAAATAAATAAAAAAGGAATTTTAGAGTAAATTAAAAAAAAATTCAAAAGATGTAATGTACAATTTGCTTTTAAAAGGAATCATATAATTCTGTTTTAGATCTCAATGTCCTCTTACTGTTTTCCAATTTTTCTAAAAAATTGCTAATATGAGATGCATAAGCTAACGACACTGAGAAATCCCAATTGATTCAAATCAAGGAGTTCTGGCCTTGGAGATTATCGCTTAGCTCCCACTATCAGCGTGGATGCAATTATAAATTAAACAAAAAGAGAAACCTCCTTGCTCCTTGCACTAGAGAGAGAGTATTAATACAGTTCAGGTGTTGGTACTACCATTTGACTAGAATATTTAAGAGGTGCTCAACATTACCACCAAGAGGTTTTCTGTTGCCCATTTTTTAATGTTGTAGCTGCAGCACTGGAAAAGTTCTTACCTGCACTTTCATAATTTACTATAGCTCCTTCGCTTGGGCTGGTTCGCTTAATAGCATTCCTGTATTTGTCCAGGATATCCTCTGCAGCCTGTGCCTGTGCACTTAGCCTGGGACTGGGATCATCTGAACAATGAGGAAAATATAACAGGAATTAGCTCCATGTGGTGCTGAGTTCAATGCTAAGTGTAAACAACACTGCATAACAAGTTTAAAACCCATTAAGTCTTCAGGGCAAGTACTGACTAACCACAATAACCTCCTCAGTTAGGAAGCTAATTTTGAATATTAAAATGTTCTCTCTATACTAGTATATACATTTCTGTAAAAGGTAATGTTTTGGCTCTTCCAGGAGAGCATTTGGGGTGCATAGTCTTAGTAAAGGAGCTCCAAGGGCAATATCATTTACAAACCTTGAAGTGTTGAGAATCTCTCAGACACAAAGTCATCTTTGTCTTTTTCTTGTTTTTCTTTTTTTCTAAATGGTATAGGAGCTGGAAATTACAGAAAGTCTGTATAAGACACATTATACATGGAGACAATACAGCATGGAATTACAAACTACATTTAGAAACTGTAAGAAACAGGAAGTTTAACATCAAATAAAGGCTCCATGAAGGGCATTTAGATGTGTAAGAAACTGCAAAAGTGATGTCTGAAGCTTCTCAGTAACACAAGTTCTCTTTAAATACAAAAGTTAATGACACCCAAGCCTGTGGGTTGAAACAGGAAGCCTATTGTGATCATATTACAAATTATGTCCTTAACAGCTACTAAACTAAGCCAGACAATCAGCACCCCCAAAAAGCATTGAAGCATAGTGCCTTCTGAGTTCAGTATTTTTCATTTACTGATTAGGAATTGAAACTGGCTAGTTTCACAAATTTACTCTAGCCATATGTCCACAGATCCAGAGTTATGCATTGATTATAGCGATGTCAATTGTTTCTGGCAACAACTTCCAATTAATGGTTCCTGATAAAAGTCACAATCCACTGTACAATACTAAAACTTGTAGAAAAACAAAATTCAGTTGTATAAAAGTATTTAAGTCCAATTCATTTAAGAAGAGTTTTCCCTCTGTAAACTGGGGACAATGCGGTTCTATTTTCACAAGGGTGTTGTGATGTTTAACATTTAGATAATATTTTATGTATGCAAAGTCTTAAATACTAGAGATTATCTTTTAGACTGAATGTATACTTAATATCCTTTACTTCTAAAACAGTACCAATACCCATAAATTCAAAGACTCTTTTGTGATCTACTGGACAGATTGAATCATTTACAAGATCTCCAACTGTGCACTACCTGATTTTGTTAAGTAATTAGCATAACAATCTTGGATTAAAACAACATAGAAAGGGAAGACAGTACTGTGAGCCGGGACTGGTTGCAACCTTCATGTAGTCAACTACTCAGACTGACCATTTAATATATGATCTCACAGTAACTGGAGAGTTAGTCACAGAAGTTTTCCTACCAAAGTGCAGATTTATTGAAAGCAATGTGCAGCATTTCTAAAAGCGCCAAGAATGTGTAAATGTGAGACTCTGTTACCTTTGGGCATGGCAGAAACGAAACGCTTTCTCCACCAGGGTTTGTTCCTGTCAGATTTCTCATCATCACTATCTTTTCGTTCCTCAATCTATAGGGAAAGAGCTTTTTATTTCAATCTACACTATGCTGAAATCATTACATGATTTTGTAAAATGGAAGACTGAAAAATATTTTCTTGATTACCAACAACAGATCATCTCACATTACCTGCAAAACAGCACTACAACAGAGTAAAATAACCTGCTCCTGAAAGTTTAAGTCCTCCCTTGGAGGGGTGTTTATAAGTTTGAGTGTAACCCTTTGTTCTGGACTAAAAGTTGGTCTACAACAATCCAAGAAAATCTCTTACATCTTAGCTTTGACTTTTATAAGTCATACTACAGGCCACCTTTCAGAAGGTGCCAGAATTGCACTATGCTTCCCTAATTAATATATTTAATGCTAACAACACTAAACACACATTTCTACTCAAAAATGACGTGTAAGAAAAACAAACATGCAAAATCAGGTCAGCTTCATAACGAATGTCTTACCTCTCCTCTAGAGGAGTCTTTACTGGGGGATGATGAAGAGGACTGAGGTGCAACCACTGAAGCAGCTGCCCCAATGTTGGGTGTTTGTGTAGGAAGCTCCCTTTCTTCATTACCAGGCCGCCTGTTCCAGCCAGGATCACTCATAGGTCTCCGAACTGATGACACTATGTCAGAGCTTCTGCTGCGGACCAGTCTTTCTGGGTAGGAATGCCTTTGTTTGAACGCCTCCAAATCGGTTGGGATTAAGATGTGGGAGCCAAAATTTGGTAATCTGGCCTCATTACCTCCCATAGTCCCTTCCAAGATTGGGGGATCTGGTGGCGGATGAGCAGGTCTTGCATAGTGCACTTTAGGCCGAACCACTGCTGATACACCTGAAGCAATGAAACATTACATAATTGAACCAAACATTAGAATTATACCGTGGTGGTTATGTGTGGTGGTACAAGCATTTCTCAAATGGGTAAGATTTTTTCCCAGCTAAAATGGACAGCAGCCTTTGATGTATAGATCTTAAAAACAAGAATAGCCCATTCTTTACAATTTACCTTCGTGTGATGACAAAGGGTCAAACAATGCAAGCAAAGAGTCCGACTGAGAAGGGGGAGAAGTCAACTGACTGGCTCCTGAAACAATACAGAAAATGGGTCTGCATGTACCATGCACTATTCACGGCTTCTTAGCTAGAGTGCTGCACAATACAAATGCATTCACAGAGCTTATGAAACAGGCAGCATTTAGATCCTTTTACAATGTTAATGAATAGTTAACACACTTCAAAATGTACTGACAGGAAGGCACCTGAAAGCACTCACAGGACTGAACAGTCAAATTATTATAAAAACTTTAAAAAAAGAGAGCACAGCGAGGGGAGAGAGTCTCAAACGCAAAAGAGCAGTCAACCTAACTTAGTAGAATTAGATAAAGACTCAGATCTCAGACTCTGCAGTATGTCATCACCTCCTCTTTCTAGTCATAAGCATAAACACTTCTGATCAACGAATATGGAGAGAATATTTGTAAGCCGTTTCTCAAAAACCAGAAAATACATTTTCTAAATATAAGTGAACTTTTCTTCTACGCAGAATTTACCGCACTTTTTCTTACTGGCATGTAAAGTGTTAAAAGGTTTTACAGTCGCAAGTTTAACAATTCCTGATGAGCTCTCATCTAAGACACAGTATATTTTTCACTTACTATCCAAGGGCTTTACTTACCATGAGCTGTTTCATCCATATCAGGACTTGTCACAGAATCTTTCCCTCCAAAGTCAGAGCTACACTCAGACCTAAGGTCCTCGATCTTATTAGGAATATCCTCAGAGGTTGCACTAATACCTTACAAATAACAAAAGAAGGATCTGTGAGGATCTTTGAGACAAAAAGAATACAGAAATCAAAAACATTAAACTTTTTTGTGACAGCTGCAATGAGCTGAGGTGTTCTTGCTGCCAACTCCCAAACACTGAATTCAAGAGAAATGGCAGCTTGACATTCTGAGAGCCATGACTTTAGAATTTGTTCTGGTATACGGTTTTGTAACCTTTGGGTTCCATCTTTTTATTCCACTATTAAATGTACACAATATATTCTTTGATGCTATGACTGGCAATATAAAGGACCTTAAGACTGACAAATAATTTACACAAATCTATGACCGGAAATTTAAGGAAGATGCAGCAACAGAGATTACAGAGGTGTGCTACACAAAATGGGATGAAGATAAGCTGAAGGCAGGTGTCCATAGTGAAATGCAAGGAAATATTAGGCGATTTTTTAGATTCAGATACCCTATTGCAAGTCTCTGCTTCTGTACAAACAGATTCTCTGGATTTCACTCTATTTTTAGTAAGATGAAGAGTATGGTACTGCCACTCCGGAAATCAGAGTATGAGCACCAGACAAAAAAAATCCTTTTATGGATGAGAGTTAATATGATGAAACTAAGCACATGGCAAAACATACTGGTTATCATCTAACAAAGCAGAACTTGTTCCTGAAAATAAAAACACACCTGACACGACGCTGAGGCCTGGTGTACTGGGACGAGAACTGACCTCCCTCACATCTGTGTCATCAGAGGTGCTGCCCAGTCCAGAACAGCTTTCCAGCTCCTGCAGTCTTTCCTCCTGCTTTAGGTCTGGGGCCTCTAAATAGGAAATGGTGTGCATGCATTACTGCCGGCTGTTATATTCTCTTACAATTCACATGCAAAAAGGTGGTGTAGGGATTTAGATTTTAATGTAAAAAGAGAGTCTAGCTAACTTTGTGAAATGTACTCTGAAATGGCAACAAATAATTTGAGCTATTTCAGCTAATTCTACTTTGCTGTACTGCAGGCAAGACAATGCAGATAGTCCTTTATATCTGCAGGGGCATTTTGCTACATCTATTTTTACTCTAACAAAAACCAAAATTTGAATTATTGAGTTTCCTAGCCAGAGACTATGGAATCATATATTAAATGCTCATGAAAACATTGAAACTATGTAAAAATTCTGCCTAGAAAGATTCCCATAGTTCTACGATACTCCTTTTATTCTTAGTTTTTCCAGAAGACTAAACAGTCATCAAGCCATGCTAGATCCGCTCTCACATTATAATCTAGTCTTCTGGCTTACGTCTTCTATCCATCGTGGTAAGGTTAATGGAGTCACAAAGCTTAGCCTCTCCTGTGCATTAGAAATCCTTGTGCACTGCACCTAACTCACCCAAACGAATTAAAAACAAGACACACCACATCACATCTGCCATCCTCCTAGTCATTGCTCATCATACACCCTTCCCCCACCTTACAGCATACTACCCATCCAAAGAGAATGGCTACAAAACGGCTTATTTTGTGCAGCCTGAGTGCTATATTGGGAATCTATATTCACAATATGTCAATCTTAAAGACTTCCATAATTCTCATAGTTTTACTTTGGAATCATAAGCAATCATCTTTGTTTGAAAAAGGACCACTCGGATTATCACCTGTCCTTTGAAATAGCTTGTGTTGTCTTTCGGCAGGTAATATTCCCTCTCAAAGTGATGGTTTCAAGTGATGCACTTATCTAAAACTATTTATGAAATAATGCTTGCAGTTCATGTCAAAGACCAATCTAAAGAGGATTTGTGGGATTCTGACCTGAATCACTTGGCAATACCTCCACACTCCAAGCTTCACTGGTGGTTTCGGATATGGTTGACCCTGTGCAGGGGTCAAGCAGCACAGATCCTGAACCCGGCAAACACAGCAAGCTGCCAAGCATGTTCTCTGCAGCTGCACCTGTACAACCAAGAGGAAAGAAAGGATCAGGTAGGAAAGATGAAAGGATTCTAGTAAGACAGACACCATAAACTGGGTGTCCAGTATTAAGTCATTATAAAAAAGACATACAACAACTATTGGGGAAAAACAAAAACAAAACAAACCAGAAGAAAGTACCCATAACAAAGGCAGGACAGAGGTCTAAAGTTTTCCTACAAAGAAACTAAGATTTAACAACACATTTATTTCATAACTACAGAGAGACTGAATGAGAGCTCCAAAAGCCTCCTTGCTTTGCAGCAAGCTTAAAGTAGTTTTCAGTTTCAGTAGCTGTCAGTTACCTGCAATTTCTTGCAAACGGTCTTCATCAATATTTGGATCAAAGTCACTGCCCAAGACATCTGTGCTCCAGGTCTCACTCACAGTTTCTGATATGTCCCTATCATCAGTCAATCCCATCATATCACGAATTTCAAATTTACGGAGCTTGTCATCAAGATTATCCTGAGTCGTAGCTATGTAAAAATAAAAGGTCTCTCAAAAATTCTCCAATACGCTATAGGACAGGAAACTAATTCTGTCAAGTAAAATGCAGTTTTAAATAACTGTACAGCACTTTAATAATAAACACAATATTTTGTATAGTCAAATAGATGCAGTGTGGCGACATTCATTATTCCTATTTGAGAAAAACACTAGAGATTGATTTATGAGAGAAGGTTTAAAAAGTGTATATATTTGCCAAACATAGAGCTATCATAATGGTCTACAACTATGAATGACAGACACCAAGGAGTGATTAATTTATGGAAGGGAGATTAGTTTGTGGAAGGAAAGAGGTTGAATTCCTATCAGTTGGAACACTTTGCCCTCTCCAGTTAAATTGTCGGTAACTACAAAAAATATCTACGGTCTAACATTTCCAATTGCTACAATTCAAATCATCCTTTTCCCTCTTGAAAAGGAAGGCATAATAAAACAAAAATTTAAAAATATTTTATTATAGTGACTGAGATTTCAAAATACAATACAAGTTCTCTGTTCTGAGAATAACGTTAACATTGTTTTAGTGGACAACAACAGCTGGCTAATGAAAAAAATAAATGAAAATGTGAGAGATTCAAAAAAGTGTGGAAGTAATTAACTGATGTAGAAAGCCCCTTTATTCATCTCTGACATATCTAAATTAGATATGTCAAACTGATGGATTTAGAGAAATTGTAACAGTCTACACGCTTTGAACTGTGTATCTGCACCTACCTTGTTCATGTTCTAACAGCTGCAGGGCTTCAACACCATTGCTCCCAGAAGGCCCTGCACCAAGCTCTGACACAGACTCTCCTTCTAAATCCAAAGAGGACACAGAATTGGAGCGATTTGAAGGACCTGATGAAAATTGATTTTTCTGTTAGGTTCGTTCAGATCAAGCTGTTTGTTTTCCAAACTCGTAGCATGAACAGTACAAGATGCAACTTACTTGCAAGACTGCAAAAAACTGAGCTGAAGCCTGTCATTTTCAATACAAATTAGCCACTTATGTGAAATACTGAACTGAGGAACTCAAAAATTCTTCTCAATATGGTGAATTTAGAAAGTGTGTTAAATACCAACATCTCAATTATCTTGTAGAATTAGAAACTGGAACACTTAGCACTCCAGTAATTAACACTTTACAACTTCGTAGTGCCACAAAACAACATTAACTAATCTTTAGATACCTTGTCACTCATGGTTAGCACATCATTAGTGTACTAGCTTTTAGCCAAATACAAACTTTTGTAATTATTAGTTTTCTCTAATATCTTGATTTTGTTTATCTTGAAAAACAAGAAGGAGAGAAAAAACTAATTACGGAAAGTTAAATAAAACAACATATATTACCTGGAACATTTGAACAGCTTGTAATTTTCAATATTTTCAATATCCCATATAATTCAATATCCCATATAAACCCTTCTTTGCTGTATGTGATGCTCATATAAAAGAGCTGTTGTTCTAGGCTCCTAACATTTTGGCATACAAAAAAAATTGATGAAAATAAGATTAAAAGTCAGTATGTGAACTAGAAATTTATGGACAATTTAGATTGCAGTTATGCCAATAACATGCACCAAGTTGAAAACGCTTTTATCCTTTTTTCAACTACAGTCAATTTTTGTTCATCCTTTCCAGTACAAAATTACCTTCAGCAACCTGTATGTCAAAGTTTCAGCCAAGAGTGACTTTTTAGGGCCAAACATGAAAGCAGGCTTTCAGGGGAAAATGGGACAGCCTTCACAAAGGCAGATATGACATGCTGTATATAACAGTAGCGTCTTTTAGAATTAAAATCTGACACAAAACTTTCTGAATTACTTAAGTAACCCTTCACCTTCAGATATTCCTTCCAGATTATCACTGCAGAGGGAAAAGCGCAAGGTTTTATCAGGTTTACCATGGAGTTTGGTTTCATCAACAGGGACATCTCCTTGTCCTCCGTCGGCAAGCTGCATGTTCAAGACCTATGGGGGGGAGGGAGAGGAAGAGAATCAACATGTTTAATTGACCCAGAAAAAATTAATTAATTTTATTTACAATCAGTCTAACAACTGAAACCAGATTTTTTTCAACTTTTCTAGATCTTTAATGGCACAGTCAATATCTAACATCTCACATTTAAGGAAAGGTCATTTGAATCAAAAAACTGAGCACTTTTCTGCCAAGTAACAGCCTGGTGAGATTTAAAATAGCCAAGATTTAGACATGCCGTAGATCATGAAAATGGAACCTCAACTGACTTTTTTCTCTAATGCCACTTTAATATCACATAGCAATCGGTAAGTACAGGACTCCAAGAGGAGGGAATCTGAACTATTGGGGCAAGACACTAATAGACGTAAGGAAGTATATTGTCCTCTTATTCAAAGGACACATTATGCCAACAGTTGGAGATGGGTAACGTAATACTTGGATATTCAGCCTTTACAAGCTCTGATATGGCAGCTCAAGTTTGCTCCTAAGCAATGTAATGTGGAGTAACATCTCCACAGGCTTGGCAGAATTAACTCTTCAAGATTTATTATGCTGCAGTAGTTAAGTCTGTTTCATCACTTTCATTCTAAATACTACGTTTCAAGAGTTTATAACTTGGGCATGCACAGTAACTTCAGGCTACAAAATTTTTCCAGAGGATTAGCATAAGACATAATATGCTTGCAAAGCACAGAACAAACCAGTTGCTTCGGAGACACTAAAATCTCTTGGATCTATGAATCAGAAGGTTTTACCCTACTAAGAAAGATGAGGCATGTCTCTGCACAGAATGACAAGGCAGGGATGGCTTAATGAAGGTGGTATTTATCTGCTTTCAAAATCCAACTGCAGACATCACACGTTTACCTGGCAGCAGAGATATACCAAAGCCATATAAAACACAATACTTATTTTACAGTTGTCCTCCATGGCTTCTTCAGAGTCATTAAAATTGACCATGCGTCAACTTTACACACACACACACTCATGGAGGGAAGATGGATAAGTACTCTGTTAATTTACTACTTAAGTACTTAAAATATCCAAGCAACCTTCTCTGAGATCCTTCCTGTCCCACAACAGCAGAAAATTCAGGAAGTGAACCATTGGCTAGGTAAGTGGTGGACGGTTTTGGTTTTGTTAAACACTAGTCTAATTTCTGTTGGGAGAGGGGTCCATATAGTTTGAATGGCCTCCACCTCAGTAAAAAGGAAACAAAGCTCCTTGGGTACAGGATGGCTAGAGTAATCAGGAGGGCATTAAACTTACAGCAAAAGGGGATAGTAAAAAGAGGTAAGAACTCATCACAAAATCAAGATGTTGAGAACAAAATCAATCAAGGACCCAAAGGACACAGACGAAATTCCTCAATTGCCTATACACCAATGCTAGGAGCCTGTAACAAAAAGAACTGGAATTGCTCATTTGTGAGCATAAATTCGATCTACTTGGTATTACTGAAACCTGGTGGGATGCATCACTATTGGAATGTTAAAATCAATGGTTATAACCTATTTAGGAAGGATCAAGTAAGCAAAAGGGAGAGGGAGCAGCATTATATGTCAAAAATGTTTGAGTCACAGATAACTCGGAAGAAAGTGATGGTGAATGATTATGGACCAACGTCCTAAGGGATAAAGCATAAGATGGGATATTAGTTGGTGTCTGCTACAGACCACCAGCTCACACTAGGGAACAGGATGATAGCCTCCTTATGTGCCTATCTATAAACTGTAGGCAAAAAAACATGTCGGGGGGATTTCAATTTGAGTGTCATATGCTGGAGGTCTCATGCTGCCAGTATTAAAACATCCTTACAATTTGTAAACATTATAGATGACAATTTCCTAACTTAAAAAGTATTGCATCCAAGATAGGGGAATTCTTTATTAGATCTTAACAGATAAAGAGGAACCGACCACAGAACTAAAATTAACGGTAGCTTCAAGACAAGTGATCATTCCTTGATCACATTTATAATGTGCAGAATAAAGTCCAGACCAGCAATACATATACACTTGGTGCTTTAATAGGGCCAAATTACGAAGCTGAAAACGATTACGAGCCAAATCAGCTGGGAGGAAGAATTTAATCAGAAAAGTGCGAATGATAATTGGGAATCATTTAAGAACATCTTACTAGATGCCCAAAAATATATAACCAATGGAAGGAAAGCGAAGCAGACAAAAATGAATATACATCAGAAGTTAGGAATTGTAGAAAACGGATATGGGAAGTAAAGGAACCCAAGAATAAATATATGGCAAACAGCATTAAGGACAATAAGGAGTATTTAAAACACATTAGGAACAAAGAGAATCCTCACAAAGGTATTGGTCCATTGCTAGATGGAAATGGTAGAATCATCAATAATAATGCGAAAAAACAGACAAGGTAGTTTAATAAATATTTCTGTTCTTTATTTGGTGAAAAAACAGATGATATAATCTCAACATACGGTCATGATGCTCCTCCTTCCATTCCACTAGTATCTCTGCAGCATGTTAAACAGAAGCTACTAAAGTTAGACATTTTTAAATCAGCAGGGCCAGATAATTCTTTGATGCAAGAGTTTTAAAAGAGCTGTGTGAGGAGCTTGCTGGACCATTAATGATTATTTTCAATATGTCCTGAAACCACCCCAGTTCTCCAAAGGGCTGTAAGATAGGTAATGTTGTGCCAATTTTTAAAAAGAATAACAGGATGACCTGGGAAATTATAGACCAGCCAGCCAGACACTGATGTCAGTCTCACTTGAGACTTAAAGGAGGGCAATGTAATTAATGCAAGTCAACACGGGTTCATGGTAAACAGACCCTGTCAAACTAACTTGATATCTTTTCTTGATGAATTTACAAATCTGGTTGATAAAAGTAATAGTGTTGATGTAATATACTTAGACTTCTGAAAGGTGTTGGACTTGGCACCCCACAATATTTTAATAAAAAACTAGAACAATATATGGCACACATTAAATGGATTACAACTGGCTAACTGACAGATCTCAAAATGTAACTGTAAACTGGGAATTTTCATTGAGAGGCTGTGTTTCCAGTGGGGTCCTGTAGGAACAGTTCTTGGCCCTATGCTATTTAACATTTTTATCAATGACCTGGAAGAAAACATAAAACCATCACTGATAAAGTTTGCAGATGACACAAAAATTGGAGATGTGGTAAATAATGAAGAAGATAGGTACTGATTCAGATTATCTAGATTGCTTGATAAACTGGATGCAAGAGAACAATGTGTGTTTTAAAACAGCTAAATGTAAATGTATACATCTAGAAACAAAGGATGTAGGCAATACTTACAAAATGGGGGACTATCCTGGGAAGCAGTGATGGGAAACAGATTTAGGGGTCATGGCGGATAATCATTTGAATATGAGCTCCAAGTGTGATGCTGTGGGCAAAAGAGCTAACGCAATCCTGGGATAGATAAACAGGGGAATCTTGATTAGGAACACAGAGGTTATTTTACCTCTTTATTTGGCACTGGTGCGACTGCTGCTGGAATACTGTGTCCAGTTCTGGTGCTCACAATTCAAGGATGGTGATAAATTGAAGAGGGTTCAGAGAAGAGCCATGAGAAGGATTACAGGGTTAGAAAGTATGCCTTATAGCGATGGCCTCAAAGACAGCAATTTATTTAGATTAACACAGCCAAGGTTAAAGGGTTACTTGATTACAATATCTAAATACCTATATGCAGAACAAATATTTAATAATGGGCTCTTCAATCTAGCAGAGAAAGATATAACATGGTCTAGTGGCTAGACGTTGAAACTAGACAAATTCAGACTGAAAATTAAGCATAAAATTTTTCACAGTAAGAGTAATTAACTATTGGAACAGTTTACCAAGGGGTGTGGTACATCCTCCATCACTGGCGATTTTTAAACCAAGACCAGATATTGTTCTAACAGATGTTATTTTAAAAGGTTCTAGGAATTATTTTGAGGAAGTTCTATGGCCTGTGTTATACAGGAGGTCAATCTACATCACAATGGTCCCTTCTGGCCTTGGAATCTATGAATGGAAGGCTGTGGTACACCCACCTACCTGTTTAATCTGGATGCTGAATTAATCATCATAAACAGAAATCAGTTGTGGTTTGGAGAACATTTCTAACACCTAAATACGATGAAACAAATAAAGGGTTTTCGCCCTAATTCTCCAATTTAAACCTTGTCTTAGTTTAATCACAAATTTAGTATTATTTCATTGTCTGAATATACTTTCTTCATTTCTCAAAGCATGTGATTTATATTGGACACCTAGTTCATACCTCATTTTCTGACATCATACCCGGAGTAAGCTGCGGACCTGTTCCCAAAGAAATAACCAGTACTTCTTCTGGCTGAACTTCCTGTATAGAATCCTGGGAGGATCCTTCATGGTCTCCATGTTGGTCCATTGGAATATTTGATCTATTTCTGCTACGGGTAGCTAATGATACATGTTAAAATAGAGAGTGTTATGAAGGTTTACAATATTTAAACTCTCACATTATCTACAAATACACAAGTGTGATGTTAGCGCATGCATATCAAAGAATGGACAAAATGCAGAATACAATTTACAACTTTCTGGAAAGGTGGAAATTGGTATTGGGGATGTGTAGAACTGACACTGGGGCTGTGTAATTATTTAAATATTGCACTACTGTGAAAATATCAGACTTGTAGCATAGTGGCTTAAGAAGCATATAATGTACCATGCTTCTCCATTAACCCACAGATATTCCTGCCCCAGATGGGCAGGACAGCTTTCCCTTTAGGTTATCTGCACACATTTTTCCTTTGCAAGAGAGACTCCCCTCTGCTTCTGTACCATTGCAAAAACAGAGCACCACCAGAAAGGCACTTTAGTTTCCATGTTTAAAATACCTTTTAAGTAGTGGCGTTTTTATTCCCTACAAACTGCAGTCATACCAATCTCACAGCCTCATGACCTAAAGGCACCTTACATTGATAAGAGATCTCTGTTGCATTAAATAATAGGAAAATGCTCATCAAAAAGCACCAGGAGACCTAGACAAACAAACCAACACCTGGAAAAGCCATTTTTTGCATTTATGCAATGAACCATTTATGGGTTCTGGCTGAGCCCTTGTTGAATTCAACGAGCATAGAAACTCAAAGACCCTATGGCTGCCAGCTAGAAGGGCATCAAGCTCCTTATGGCTAAGAGGTCTGTTTGGAAACAATGCAGAGGGTGGATATGGGGGAAGGGGGGGAGGAAGGAGAAAGATGAAGTGGGGAGAGCATTTTTTTTTATTTTAAACTTGAACATCCAAGAACCAGCATTTAAAATTCTAATCTCCAAGACCTCTGACCAGAATCATTATTTGATGCTATGCACTAGGCCGTGAAATAATGATTAGATTATAAATCAAGTTTTTTAGGGCATCATCTGCTACTATTTGTTTGTATAGTGCTGAAAGCCCAGATCCTTAATAAGAACTGTTAAAGCACTACTGTAATAAGAACATAAGAACAGCCATACTGGGTCAGACCAAAGGTCCATTTAGCCCAGTATCCTGTCTTCCAACAGTGGCCAGTGCCAGGTGCCCCAGAGGGAACAAACAGAACAGGGAATTATCAAGTGATCCATCCCCTGTCCCCCATTCCCAGCTTCTGGCAAACAGAGGTTAGGAACATCATACAAATAAATAAAACGTATCCCTTCAGCATTCACCAGCAAACTCTCTGGACTACACCCAGACATCGGAATAAATCCGATGAAGTGAGCTGTAGCTCACGAAAGCTTATGCTCGAATAAATTTGTTAGTCTCTAAGGTGCCACAAGTACTCCTTTTCTTTTTACCCAGACATCAGTGATAGTTACTCAAAATATGTTAGCTGGTGCCAAACCCTAAATGCCTGAAAGAACAGGCAGAGAATTCATAGGAGACACACACCTCTCATTGTAAGGGAAGGCACAGTGGCAGCAATTCAGACAGTGCTGTTTAGAGCAGCTACCTGAATTCTTACTTAAAAACAAACCAACATATAAAACTTTCTAGCCAAATGTACAGCACTACAAAAGAATGAAGGCCCTGCATCCCATGAGTTGCTGAGCACTTTCCAATAGAGTCAACAGAAGCTAGAGGCACACAGCCCCTTGTACGACTAGGTTCTAAAGCAGCATTATTGAAGGGTTTCTATGTTTTGTAGAGTAAAGCTTTTATTAAGGCATTTAAGACAGTTTTGGACTTTACCGAGCAAGTCTTTTTCAGCAAAAACTGATATAAAAGGGGATTCATGCGTACACTAGACGGAACGTGTCAAACACTTATAAGCAAAAGCTGGTAAGCCCTCATTTTTTTTACCTCTTGGGCATGCTAATTTATAATTTTTGTGATGGTATAAATAAAATGGAAAATGCCACTCTAAGCCTGGCCTTGGGTGGTTCTTCCCTATTCAGAGCAGGTGCTGGTAACAGAAACAAGTCATTCAGAACAGTGGTGAGCCACCCAGCAAGAACTGCAGGAAGGCACACAAAAATCACAAACTTGAAGACCCAATGTTACATCATCAGGAACTGACAAACACATGGCAAAGCAATATCATAACCCCATCCTGATTATTTTGTGGTTCTCTGTAACTCCTTTTAATATAATCTTCTCTTCCTCTCCCCATTCTAGACACCTTAGAGAAAAAGAGTCAAAGACCTGAAGTTCCTTTT
Source organism: Eretmochelys imbricata (assembly GCF_965152235.1). Classification (NCBI taxonomy): domain Eukaryota; kingdom Metazoa; phylum Chordata; order Testudines; family Cheloniidae; genus Eretmochelys; species Eretmochelys imbricata. The sequence continues at coordinate 25,679,797 of NC_135587.1, read as the reverse complement.
CTTGTCTAGCATGGCATCAACTTCCTCAGTTGAAACATGGGAGCTGAGGCCAAATGTGCAAATTGAGAGTGAAACTTTTACCTTCAATTATCATGCATCAAAGGGAGAGGAGGCTTTTTAGGTTATTACATTTTTCTAGCTATTTAAGTAGGAATTGGCCTTTGTAATGGAATAAACAAAGAAGCCTGGCACAAAGCAAATTAAAAACAAGCATGAAAAGCATGGTTTTATGAAGTAAATAAAAGTTTTGCATAGAGGAAGAAGGGAAAGAGTCCATTACCCACCAAATGGGGTTACTAGATTAATGTGAGCTGTGAGATTGGTGGTAGAAGTATCCCAGGCAGTAATGGCTGCCAACTGTTGTCCTGGGTTTCGACAGCATTAAACAGAAACAAAATCAAGCCTTTGAACAACAAAAATATTTTAAACTGTAAAATAAATACAAACGAGTTGTTACTTCACTAATGTAAACTTAAAATAGCAGTTGTGCACAGAGAGGTAAGGATAACTCAGGATACCAAAATGAGGTTTTAGCAATTACTACCTTTAATTTACTATTTTAAGTATAATATTTTTGCCCTATGTTACAGATAAATACCAAGCTCTTTTTCTACTGAATACCAATATTCCAATCATATAAGTAAACACTAGAACAGAGTACAATACTTTAGAATCTAGAGGAAAAAGTGTCACATTTTGAAATGGGATATTTTTGAGCTGAAAAGGTATAAGATCCTGAAATTTTATACTTCAGAAGAGAATGTGCTACATTACATCAGTAGCCATATTTAAGACAGCATAATTACAAGGCAATCTCCCTCTTCCACTGCTTAGCACTTTTTTTAGCATTATCTTCAATGGATCCCCTTCCTCCCATTTTTCATACTGATGTTGCCAAATGTCTGCACCCTTGCTTTCTTCCCCACTCCACTCTCATCGCTCGAGTGATCTTCTTCACTCTCATCACCTCCACGGTGATGATTTAAATCTACCTTCCCATGCCTAACCTCTCCCCAACTGACCAGATTCCCATCTCTTCCTGTCTCTCCAGCACTTTATTACAAACATCCTGCCACTTCTCTAAATACTGCAAAACCTGAACATCCTTCTTTCCTTCTACTCTCTCCTCATATCCAAACCCTCTCTGTATCAATGTTGACAACTGCACTATCCTCACCACCACTCAATCTCTGACTCTTCCCTTTCATTCTCTCCTATCCACTGGCCTGCACCATTTCACTACCATATGCTGATTAGATTATATTAAATTTACATTACATGTAAACTGGGAACCCTACAACTTCATTTACTATATGAATACACTAAAATTCAGTCGGGTGTAAGAGGTGTAAGTAGGATTAAGGGAAAAATTATACTATGAATTGGAACTATTAGATTATTGAATATTCTTCCAAGGAAAGTGGTGGAAACATCGTTTGAGAAATTTCAAACTTGACTAGACAAAGCACTAGAAAAAAAATATGGTAAAAGTACAGTCCTGCTAGAGTGGTTACACCAGAAAGACGATCCAACAGATATTTTCATTACATAAAGTCTGATTCAATGACAACTATGCTACACACAAACACACACACAGTGGAAGTGGTGTGAAGAAAACTTAAGCATATCCTACAAGAGGACTGAAGAAATGCTGAGGCAGCATATATAGGGTGCAGGAAAGCCTATGAAAAAAAAGCCTTTGCTGTAAGAATTTCTCTCAGTCTTCCTCACCTATAGGCAGTCGATTTTTTTTGTTGGCTGGAGTAGTTGCAGGGGAGAGTTGTGGAGTATTGTAAGGAGTCATTTCAAGGCTGCTACTTTTCCCGGGTTTGTTCTGGGGTAAGTTTGCCAACAAGTTTTCCAGAGCCATCCGATCTTCCTTCAGTTGGTCACTTGACATTACATTTCGCATAAAACCAACCTACAAAATTAGAGTTTGTATCATTAAGAAAGGAGCATGAAGCTACATATTAACCTACTACACCCACTTCTCTCTCTCTTGCAAGTGTGTGCAGGAAAATATTACTCCTATTGAAGAATCAGGATATTACCAGATTAGTAAGTTGGCTGTATGTCATATAAACCACAGTCCTACTCAACCCTTCTAGAAGGTTAACTGAGGACATCGGAGGGGTTTCCACAGCACGCCCACTAATAACAACATCCAGGAAAGCAGCAACACAGCTCTGCAAGGAGAAGACATAGGTTTTTTAGTGAATGTTTTCAAATTTTAGAGCTACAGAAGAACATAAAGGTACAAGACGTATATCAGTTTTGCTGCTTCTTATATATATAGCAAATCAAACATATTTTAGCCAAAGAAGAGTAAGTACAAAATTATGCAAAAAATTTAGAGATCCCTTCACTCCATATCTGCATTTGAAAGTGTCACTTATTTAAATAGATTCTGAAGTCCTCATTATTTAAGTACAGTTTTTAAAATGTTATGCAATGGCACTTGATGACTTAAACTAGCTCACAGTAATGAACTTGTACTTAAATTGTTCCTTCCTCAGGAAACAGCTGAGCATAGCTTACAAGTGAAACAAAACTATAGGGCACAGGGACAGGCAAATAAGGAAGCTGTCAATTTAAAAGTCACACCTGACTGAATGTTTACCTAGTTTCATTACAAGTAGCAAGAGAGATTGAAAGAAATGAGCAAAAAAGTTTTTGTTAGTTTGCTTTCTGCATTTGACAGCATATCGTGTATAGTTAGTTTCACTGTTTCCTCCGTAGAGTCAGTTTCCCTATTGTGTGTACATCCTTCATACAGTAAGAAAAGAGAGTAAACAATTTACTTAAAAAAAAAAAGGTGGGGGTGTGAGGGGAGAGACAGGAAAGGAGGCAAAAAACTGACAGGAAGCTCCATGGGCAGGTGTGCAATTTTTTTTTTTTTTTAAATTGACTACATGGTGTCCCCTTAAATGAAAGTAGTTTATGCTAGATTCAGCAGAGCAAATTATAAAAAAATCACATAGTATCTGTTTTAGAAAGTGCCATATTTTGACATTTTGTTAATGTTTTCATTTAAGCAGCAAAGTACTGTGTGTCTAGTAGTCAGGAAGCATGACTCCAAGTTCTATTCCCAGCTCTGACCCCAACTGTATGCGACCACGCAGATGTCACTTAACCTGTACCTCCGTTTACCTATCCATAAATTAGATGTACTGCTCACTTACCTCATAAGAGGGCTGTGGAGCTTATTTGTTTGTGAACTGCTTTGAGATTCTCAGATGACAAGGGCTACAGAAAGGCGAAGTGTCAAATATGTACATAAGTACTGTTTTGTGACTCTTACTTTGTCGAATTTGCCAAGGTTGCTCTTCATGTGCGGATCTCCCTCTTCAGAGCCTGTCATTGCCAACTGCTGCAAAAGTCTCCCGACCTAAAATGGAAAGAGAACACTTTGGGCAAATATTTCAGAAACCATTACAGAACAACAAGATAGATCGTAATACAGGAATCAAATGAGAAAGCGCTTCCATTTTAAAATACTATTTTAATTTACATATAAAAACTTTCCCAAAGTTACTTTTGGGGCTAAAAATTCTCAGACTTGTTTTTGGGCTCTAAGTAAAATGTTCTATGTGGAAATATACTCAGTCCTATCATGAGTGCAGGGGACTAGACTAGATGACCTCTTGAGGTCCCTTCCAGTCCTATGATTCTACGAAAGTTTCACTAAAAGCTATTTGAGTTATCTAAACAGGAAGAGTACTTTCTCCTATGACAAAAACTGTACTTTTTTCCTCTCCCAACTCAAAGGCTTCTTTGTTTTAATTCCATCTTTCATTCACTGAACAATGTATATAATCGTACCTTATCTGAAATTATTTAATTATTTGTAAAAGAAATCCTAGCCATTTGTTTGAATATTGCATGTGAAGCAGTTATTTTCCGTGTGTTTTTAAGCCTATGCTAGATTATTAGGTTCTGATTCTTCACAGCAAATATGGAAGGGATGAGGGTTGAACCTAGAGGTCTTAGGTCTGAATATTTTTAAAGGCCATGTAAATTTTTCTAGACACACATGGAAAAAACACAAACCTCTGACTCAGTTTGTACACGGCTTAACATGTTTTTCCTAAAAATAACCCTCAACTTTTTAACCTGTCACCAAGAGGTTTATAAAATTGTGAGTCCTATAAGAATATACAAAAAATGATACAGCAGGTGTATAAGTGATCCCTTGTTTTACAGAAGCATCTAAAGAACCCAGTCAGGATTAAAGCCCCCTTCTGCTAGGCACACTCTTTCTGCTCTATGAAACTTACTGAAATGAATTTCAGTTAGTCAGTATACCAGTTACACTTGGCACCCATGTACGTATGTTTTGCCCCAGGTACATGGAACATGCAGTAGTTTTTTAGTCAAATGGATGCTGTGTAATACCAGTAATGAATATTAAGTTCCCAAAACATTTGCACAAAGACAATGAATTCTGTCACCTGAAGGCATATTCTAAAGCATTAATACAGCAAGTAGTTGCCCAATAAGCAGCATGGTGTACATCCATTCAGAGGACAAAAGAGACAGACATTTAGCAGAAGTGCTAAATGACTTCGTTTCAGTTTTCACCAAAAAGTTTAGTAGCAACTGGACATCTAACTTAGTGAATGTCAGTGAAGAACAGGTAGGATCATAGGCTAAAATAGGGAAAGAACAAGTTAAAAATTACTTAGACAAGTTAGATGTCTTCAAGTCACCAGGGCCTAATGAAATACAACTTAGAATACTCAAAGAGCTGACTGAGGCGATATCCGAGCCATTGGCGATTATCTTCGAAAAGTCATGGAACATGGAAGATTCCAGAGGGCTGGAAAAAGGCAAATATAGTGCCAATCTAAAAAAGGGGAATAAGGACAACCTGGAGAATTACAGACCTGTCAGCTTGACTTCAGTACCCGGAAACATAATTAAGCAAATAATCAAGCAATTTGCAGACACCTAGAAGGTGATAAGTAACAGTCAGCATGGATTTGTCAAGACCAAATCATGTCAAACCAACCTAATAGCTTTCTTTGACAGGGTAGCAAACCTTGTGGAATGGGGGGGGGAGGGGGGGGGGGAGTAGTAGATGTGGTATATCTTGACTTTAAGTAAGGCTTTTGATACTGTATTGCATGACCATCTCATAAACAAAGTAGGGAAACACAACCTAGATGGAGCTACTATAAGGTGGGTGCATAACTGGTTGGAAAACCATTCCCAGAGGGTAGTTATCAGGGGTTCACAATCAAGCTGGAAGGGCATATCGAGTGGGGTCCCACAGGGATCAGTTCTGGTCTAGTTCTGTTCAATATCTTCACCAATGATTTAGATAATGGCATAGAGAGTACACTTATCAAGTCTGCAGACAATACCAAGCTGAGAAGGGTTGCAAGTGTTTTGGAGGATAGGATTAAAATGCAAAATGGTCTGGACAAATTAGAGAAACTGCCTGAAGTAAATCAGATGAAGTTCAATAAGGACACATGCAAAGTACTCCACTTAGGAAGGAACAATCAGTTGCACACAACAAAATGGGAAATGGCTGCTTAAGAGGAGGACTGTGGAAAGGGATCTGTGGGTCATAGTGGATCACAAGCTAAATATGAGTTAACAGTATAAGACTCTTCCCCTCCCCCCCCCAAAAAGGGAGGGCACGCAAATAATATTCTGGGATGTGTTAGTAGGAATGTTGTAAGCAAGACATGAGAAGTAATTCTTCCGCTCTACTCTGCGCTGATACAGCTTCAGCTGGAGTAGTGTGTCCAGTTCTGGGTGCCACATTTTGGGAAAGATGTGGACAAATTAGAGAAAGTCCAGAGAAGAGCAACAAAAAAAAAGATTAAAGGCCTAGAAAACACGACCTATGAGGAGAGACTGAATAGGACAAGAAGCAATGGTCTTAAAATACAGAAAGGGCTGTTTAGGTTAGACATTAGGAAAACTTCCTAACTGTCAGGTTAGTTAAGCACTGAAATAAATTGTCTAGGGATGTTGTGGAATCTCCCTCACTGGAGATTTTTAAGAGCATGTTAGACAAACACCTGTTAGGGATGGTCTAGATAAGACTTAGTTCTGCCTAGAATACAGGGGACTGGACTAGAAGACCTCTCGAGGTCCCTTCCAGTCCTATAATTGTACAAAATTCTATTATTTCAGTTAGTGCAGATTAGCAAAAAATACAACTATGCTAGCAAAAGTGGAAGGATATTAAAATTTACAAGCGCTGTTAGACCAGTCTTACAAATATTTATACTTTATAGCTGTCACCCTTGTAAAAGCAGGTGTATTGCCTTTTAAAGCAGAATTTAGATGTTTGCTATATATTTCTTAACTTCAACAGCTGCTATCAAAAACACCAATAAATGTCTTTTAAAACTCAACATTTTAAAACAAATGGGTATTCAAGCTTTAAATTTTCCTCTTCAGGAATCATAATAAAAGAAATATTTTATATCAGTATTCATCATCTTATCCCTAGTAAAACCAGTAAAAATACTGTAACAATAGCCCCAATAAATGCTTAGAAGATCTCAGATATGAGGAGAGGTTGCAAAGGACTGTAGAGAATTTTTTAAACTAAGGTTTGGGGTAAAGCTGACAGGTGTGGAGCAGAACATAGTTCAGGCAGAAAAATCCCTTAGGAATGAATTTATTAAAGGGGGATCTCTATGTCCTAGAAAAGACGATAGGAAAGAATTTGGTAAAGTACAGACAGGAGCTAGTAAGGAACAGTCAAATGTAGAAGAGCCCCATTTAAATACAAAATGTACAAGTGTTTATATACAACTGCTAGACAGCTAAATACTAAGATGGGTGAACTAGAGTGCCAGGTATTAAATGAGGATATTGACAGAATAGGCATTGCAAAAACTTAGTGGAAGAAGGAGAACTGATGGGACATGGTAATACCTGGATTCAAAATATAAAGGAATGACAGTAGGTCATACCGATGAGGCACTGTATGTGAAAGAAAGCACAGTGTCAAAGTAAAAATCTTAATTTAATAACACTGCCCCACAGAATCTCTCTGGATAGAAATTCTGTGATTGAACAACAAGAGTATAGCTGTAGGAATATACTACCAACCACCAGATCAGGATGGTGATGGTGATTGTGAAATGCTCAGGGAGAGGCTACAAAGAGGCTATAAAGGTAGAAGACTCAATAATAATGGGGGATTTCAATTATTCTCATATTGACGTAGTACATATCACCTCAGGAAGGGATGGAGAGAAAAATTTCTAGACACCATAAATGACTGCTTCTTGGAATAGCTTGTCCTGGCACCTACAAGGGGAGAGGCACGTCTTGATCTAGTCATAACTGGAAAATAGGATCTAGCGAGCAGTTAAATATAGCTGAACTACCCAATAATAGAGACCATAATGTAATTAAATTTAACATCCGTGTAGAGGGAAAAATGGCAAAGAAACCCACCACAGTCGCATTTAACTTCAAAAAGGGGAACTGTACAATAATGAGGAAGTTAGTTAAACAGAAATTAAAAGGAACAGTCACAAGGGTGAAATGCCGGCAAACTATAGGGAGACTATTTAAAATCATCATAATAGCAGGCTCAAACAAAAATTTTACCCCAAATTTTAAAAACAAAAAACAAAACCAAAAAATGCCACCATAGCTGAACAGCGAAGTAAAAGAAGAAATAAGAGGCAAAAAAGGTATCCTTTAAAAATTGGAAATCAAATCCTAGTGAGGAAAACAGAAAGCAGCATAGACTCTAGCAAGTCAATTATAAAGCAGGCCACGAAAGCATATGAAGAGCAACTAACTCAAGACACAAAAACTGACAACAAAAAAAGTTAAGTGCATCAGAAGTAGGAAGCCTGACAAAACTGTCAGTAGGACCACTGTATGATTGAAGTGCTAAAAGGAGCACTCCAGGAAGACAAGGCTGTTGCAGCAAAGCTAATGAATTATTTGCGTTGTTTTCCCTGCAAAGGAAAGACCAAAGGAGGGAGAACCCCCCCCCCCCCAAGCCATTCTTTTCAGGTAACAAATCTGAGGAACTGTCCCAGATTCAGGTGTCAATAGAGGAGGCTGGAACAAACAGATGAATACCATCTGGTCCTGGTGACTTATTACTATTAATTTTATCAGCGTTCTGAAGGAAGTTCAAAACGAAATTGCAGAACTACTAACTGTTGTACATAACCCATTGCTTAAAATCAGCCCCTGTACCAGATGACTGGAGGACAGCTAACGTAACATCAATTTTTAAAAAACCTCCAGAGGCAATCCTGGCAATTTACAGGCCAATAAGCCTAACTTCAGTACCAGGCAAAATGCTTGAAACTACAGTAAAGAACAGAATTATCAGACACATGGATGAACACAATATGCTTTTGTAAAGGGAAATCATGCCTCATCTATCTATTAGAATTCCTTGGGGGGGGGGGGGAGGGGTCAATAAGCATGTGTACAAGGGTGATCCAGTTGATAAGTATACCTGGACTTTGAGAAAGCCTTTGATAATATCCCTAACCAAAAGCTCTGAAGCAAACTAAGCAGTTATGGGATAAGAGGGAATGGTTCTCTCATGGATCAGTAAGTCATTAAAAGATAAGAAACAAAAGGTATGAAAAAAACAGTCAGTTTTCACAATAGTACGAAGTAAATAGTGGGGTCCCCCAGGGATCTGTACTGGGACCTATGCTGTGGAAAAGGGGGTGAATCGTGGGTTTGCAAAATTTGCAGATGATACACAGTTACTCAAGATAGTTAAGTCCAAAGCCAATTGTGAGGCGTTACAAAGGGATCTCACAAAACTGGGTGCCTAGGCAACAAAATAGCAGATGAAACTCGATGTTGCTAAGTGAAAAGTAATGCACACAGGAAAAAATAATCCCAACTATACATTAAAATGATGGGGTCTAAATTAGCTGTTACCACTCAAGAAAGAGATCTTGGAGTCATCATGGATAGTTCTCTGAAAACTTCCACTCAGCATGCAGTGCCAGTAAAAAACAAACTAACAAACAAACAACTAACAACGTTAGGAAATAGAAGACAGAAAATCCATGGTATGCCCAAACCTTGAATACCAGGTGCAGTTCTAGTTGCCCCATCTCAAAAAAGATACTAGAATTGTGAAAAGTGCTGAGCAAGGCAACCAAAATGACTGGGGTATCCAACGCCTTCCATATATAAGGAGAGACGGTTCAGTTTAGAAAAGAAACAACCAAGGGGGAATATGATAGAGGTCTATAAAATTATGAAAGGAAATTAATAGGCAGCAGGTTTAAAAACAAACAAAACTTCTTCACACAACACACAGTCAACGTATGGGACTCATTGCCATGGGATGCTCTGAAGGTAAAAGTACAGTAACTCCCCGCTTAATGTTGTAGTTAATATTCCTGAAAAATGCTACTTTAAGCAAAACAATGTTAAGCAAATCCCATTTCCCTATTAAGAATTAATGCAAATGGGGGAGTTGGTTCCAGGAAAATTTTGCCTGGTTGAGGTGGTGGAGGAGTCAGAGGGTCGAAGAGGGTGGGACATTTCCCAGTGAATGCCTTACTGCTAAATGATGAACGAGCACTCGGCTGAGCCCGTAAGAGTCAACACATTGCTGTTAATGTAGCCTCACACTGTACAAGGCAGCACAAAAGGAGGGAGGAGAAACAGCATGGCAGAGAGAGAGAGAGAGAGACACACACACACCCCGTGTGCATGCGCATGCGCGAGACAGACTCACACACACCGTGTGTGTGAGACATGCGCATTGCCCCTTTAAGTACGCTGACCCCACTCTAAGTACATTGCCTTTTTAAGTAGATCAGCAAGTTGAGACAGCAGCTGCTGCCAGCAGGCTCCCTCCATCCTGTGCCCTGTCATGTCCTCCCTGCTCTGTGGAGATGGGGGGCAGGAGCAGGGGAAGGGGGAGGGGGACACCTTGACATTAGCTCCTGCCCCCGCACAGCAAGCAGGAGCAGCTGCAAGGCAGAGGGCAGAGCAGCACAGGGCAGTGGGGGCAGGGACAATTGAACTGCCCGGCAATTGATAGTCTGGTGGGCAGCTTAAAAAAGAATCAGATAAATTCCTGGAGGATAGATCCATCAGTGGCTATTAGCCAAGATGGTCAGGGACACAACAATATGCTCCTGGTGTCCCTAAACCTCCAACTGCTAGAAGCTGGGACTGGATGGCAGGATGCATCATTCAGAATTGCCCTGTTCATTCCTTCTGAAGCTTCTGTCATTGGACACTGTTGGAGGACAAAAAACTGGGCTAGATGGACCATTGGTCTGACCCAGTACGGCCATTCTTATCTGGTCCCATTTGTTTAGAGTAACAAAAAAAAGGAAGTCATACCTGCATCAGATTAAATCTTGCCACCTCATTTATTGGGGCATCGGAAATTATTCCATACTGTTCTGGGTTGACAACTGCAGGACAAATGAAACATGCAAGCAGAAGATCCGTGCACATTGCTCGCACCTCCCCAACTTCCAGCCGGTCTACACAGGAGAGTGTTTTATACATTTGTGATAAAATCCATCGCAAGCTATGCGGAAAGCAGTATGTGTTCTGCTTGAGATAACCAATGAATTTGTTTACCAAAGCCACTAACTTAGCCTCATTGGAATCCACCATTTCTTGGACTTTTTGTTTGAACCTTTCTGTGCCTTTCTCCCCAAAGAGTTTTTCCTGTTGCACGGGAGAGAACCTCTCGATCAATTTGTTTGCATCTGTTTCTAGGTGGTCTTCATCTTCCACCAGCAGCTGCATGATTGGCTCATGCAATGTTGCAGTAAGGAACAGTTTTGCAGAAAAGAGTCCCTCAGAAAAAAGTTTGAATAAAATGCTGAATGCACAGGTACCTCTCCTCAAAAGCCGTCTGGGATTGTCGCTTTCCTTCAGTTCAAATTCTATCAAGTAACGCAAAACTTGAAGGAGGTAACTCTCATCTTCCTGCATGATGCAATTGCCATAGATGGAGGTAAAGACCGTGTGAATGACACTTTGTGTGTTGTCCTGGCTGAGTTTCTCTCCAGCAACCAGAGAGGAAGCAATAAGCCTAGGGTTCTCTCTCAATCTGTTGAGGAATTCTCCATAAGCAGTCTCTTGAAATCCCAACTGCTTGTACCCATCAACAAACTGTGTGTCCTCCAAGACTTTGGCATGCTGGCAGCATTCAGCAGGAGAAGCTTCAGCACTTCAGAGAAAAAACAGTTAAATAATTTAATTATTTGTAACAGGGCTATCAAACCATTAAAAAATTAATTGCGATTAATCACGAGATAAAAAGTAGTCCCAATTAATCATAGTTTTAATCACGCTGTTAAACAATAACAGAATACCATTTATTTAAATATTTTTGGATGTTTTCTACATTTTCAAATATACTGATTTAAATTACAATACAGATTACCAAGCGTACGGTGCTCACTTTGTATTGTTTTTTATAACAAGTATTTGCGTGTGCGCGCGCGCTGGGGGAGTGCTGTCTCTTTAAGCAGAGCACTCAGGTGCTTGAATGCTTTTCTCAGCCAGCAGCAGCTGCTGTTGGCAGCACTCACGCCCGAGGCAGCGGCAGACAGGCACCCCGATCCCCCACCTCAGCGGTGACTGGGTACCCGGGCAGGAGCAGGGGGACACCCCGACATCAGTCCCTCACCCCCACTTTGCGCAGCAGACAGGAGGCAGGCTCCCCGGTCCAGAGCAGGTCCAGGTCCAGGTCGGCCAGAGGCAGCAGTGAAGCGCACAGGTATCCCTGCCCCAGAGGCATGTAGAAGCTTCCCCACTTCCCCCTACAGCACAGCGCCCTGGGTGGTGGCCTCCCTCGCACACCCCTACAGCCAGGCTCTTCTCTCCCGCCCCCACACCCCGGGAGGGTGTTTAACCAGCTCTCCCAAATTGCTTCTCCCTGTCGGCCTCCTGCTCACTGGCGCAGGCGGTGCCTCCCTCCTAGCTGCATCCCATCTCCAGAGGTGTAAGATTAATGTTCATTTAAAAAAAACAACACGTTAATTTGTTTTGAGTTAATCGCAGTTACCACATGCAATTAATCGAATAATTAAATAATTAAATAATAAATAATTAACAAATAATTAAATCTAAATGAAACAGCATTCTGAATCCATTAGCAGGAGCTCTAGACCAGTGTTTTTCAAACTTTTTTTCTGGGGATCACTTGAGGAAAATTGTTGATGCCCGCGACCCAAGGGGCTGGGAATTGGGGAGGGAGAGGGGGCTCTGGGCTGGGGGTGCAGGCTCTGGGGTGGGGCTGGGGATGAGGGATTTGGGGTGCAGGAAAGTGTTCCAAGTTTGGGGGGCTCAGGGCTGGGAATTGGGGTGCAGGGTGCAGAGGCAGGCTTCCCGCCTGCCCTGGCACCACGAACCGCACTGCGCCTGAAGCAGCCAGCATTGGCCTGGAACTGCCCAATGGGAGCGTGGAGCCAGTGCTCGGGGTCGGGGCAACACGCGGAGCCCCGTGGCTCCCCTGCCTAGAAGCCAGACCTGCTGCTGGCCACTTCCAGGGTGCAGCATGGTGTCAGAACAGGTAGGCACTAGCCTGCCTTAGCTGGGTAGCACCGCTGACTGGACTTTTAATGTCCTGGTCAGAGGTGCTGACCACAGCATCCCAGTGCCTGACATGCCATGACCCAGTACTGGGTTGCTACCCAAATTTTGAAAAACGCTGCTCTAGACAACAGAGTAAAAAGTACACTGCAAGAATTCTTCCTTTAAAAAAAGGTAGCAGTTAACATCTACAATCTTTATTGTAAGTTTCACAAAAAAAATTTTTTTTTTAATATTCCTCAATGTATGAGCTTCATTACAATAACAAATTCAAGTGTTTAATAATAAAAACCTCATTTCTTGCTATGAACTACAAATCAGAAGAGATGCAACATATGCACGCGCACACACACACACAAAAGCCCCCTCCCCCAAAAAAGAGTAGAGAGTGAACTATTTCAGAGCAAATCTGAGACAACTCAGACTTCCTGTTCTAAAAAATTATTCTAAAATGGCTTTATATCCATTAAAATTTTGTAATTAGAATCACTTGTTGTGCTCAATATACAGTATGAAAAGAATCATGGAATTGTTTTAATTCACAGAGTTTAGGAGTTCAATTTCCCCCAAAGCATTTATCACCTTGTTATGATAAGTCTGTCCAAATTAATCCTTTGCTGCTTGGAAATCCAGGCTGTGTGGTACAGTTTCTCAGCTGTCTTCAATACATCTGCATTTAATCTCTGAATAAGTTGCTTTTCTGAGTTTACATAGAGTCGTTCTTGCTTGAGGTGATGAGCCAGAGTGTGAATATCTAGCTTCACCATCTTTGAGGGTGAGAGGACTACACAGTACTCACTGCAAAAGGGAAAATACATGAAGAATTTCACATTATATATAGCTTCTATTTTTTAAAACTCCAACAGGCAAAAAGAATTTGGATACTGAAAAGTTATCAAAAAATTCCTGATAAAATTTAAGAACCAAGTAATAATTGTAAGTTTATGATTTACTGTAACTACAGTACCTACCTATCTTTGATCCCTATTTTCCTCATTGATCCCTACTTTCCTCATGGACTGTAATTTCTAAATGGACAACCAACCTAATTTTCAATTACTGAGGGAGAATCTCCACTCATTGATATATTTTGCTTTCCACTACCAAATCTCGGTACAACTTTTCATGAGTGATGTACCCGAGTATTTGGATTCTAATATCTAAACTGTATTGTTAAATCGATCCACTTAAATTTGGGTTATTGCTGATTATGTACTCTATGTATCATATGACTTTAAAAGCAAAACTTTGTATTTGTAGATAATCTAAGCACTATACCCAGATGTACAGACACTTTTTTCTTAACCTATGTATTATATAATTTTTTTTTAACATTAGCTTTAATAAAAATGTTAAATCTAGCCCCAGCTTCCCAAACCCCAGGCGACAGCCCTAGTTATTAGACCATCCTTCCTTACTGTAAAACACTTCAAATGGATAATGTGATCTTCAAAATTTCTCACATGCACTTGCAGGGTTCAGTGACATCATATTGGCCAGTTCCACATAAATTAAAGCTGCCCTCAGCTCTGCTAACTTAAACATTACTCTGTTTTCACTAATAACAGTAAAGCTCTCCCCAAAGTGCCACACTGGGGTGCAGCAGGAGAAAAGAGAACACCCTCAGGATTACCCTTCTAATTTCTAATTGTGGAGGCCAGCATGACGACACTCAGAATCAGGGAAGTAGAAGGGGAAAAGGAGTCCCATTTTGACAAATTATATGGCCAAGTCAGTGCTCAGTGAGCAAAGCAGTACGTGAGAGTAAGATGTATCAGAACACATGCTAAGCTATGCTGCAGTTTAAAATAAGTGTTTGGGTCTAGTAGCCCCTTGACTGACAGAAATTCCTGCTTCTATGTGAAATAAAGAGATTCGGTCTTCTACATTATTCAATTTGCCTTTTCTGCTAAAGATACTCATAACTAGCACCACCCATACATAAGCCAAATGCTGGAAACATGCATAGAATACATTGCTACTCAATAGTAGAACTCGTTCAACAATGTCTTCTTGAATGTCCCAACTCATAGGAATGTACTTGCGGGCCATGATCCAGAAATTCTCTAAATGACAAAACAAACTGAAGAAACCTCAAGTTGGAAAGGAAATCTGCACAGTCCATTACAGTACAACAGCAGCTAAGTTGTACTTTGTAAATACCTTATTTGCTTCTTAATGGCTAAATAAACCAAAAAAGTATCATAGTATTTAAAACCTTTCATTACGTTAGAAATTTAATGAAGGCTAGTAAGAAGTGTTTGCCAAATATGTAACTATATGATAATATAATCAGATATTGCAATATTAATCAGATGCAACTTGTCTAGTTTAGGATTTAAAGGTGTGATCTTTGCACCTGTTAGCTAACATGTGCTAACTACCCAATTTAAAAGTCTAGATAGATAAGGCATACTGCTGTTGACATATTATAAAACGGTCAAGTTATTCAAAAGAAATTTCATTTTTTCCTCTATTTATTTAAATTAAGATGTTGAGGAATCATTTGTGAAAACCATGTTAACAAAGACAATATAATTTGTGTAAACATAATTACAGAGAAGAAAATTGAACAGCCATTAACCTCACCTGATTTCATACAAAGAAAATTACCTTAGCTGACCACTCATATCCTCACCATCAGAAGTAGCCCTTCTTGAGTGTTAGTTTGGTAGGAAGAATTATGACCAGCTCCACCACCCTGTATATGTTAGAGCACCCAAATACTATGGTGATGGGTACTTAAATACAATAATAAATGGAATGCTTGTCTGTTCCTTATCAGCTCTAGCACCTTCAGTGAAGCCTGATCTCACAATGCTACTTGCTCCCACACTCAGGGAACTAGAGTATGATTTATGATTTGCAGGCATATCACTCTCCTCTTTGTACTCTTTTAAAGATCTTCCCGGCCACACCAGGTACTAAACCACAGGATCCTTTCCAAATAATATTTATTAGCTTCCCTAACTGGGCACAGAATTTTTGAAGAAACCCTGATGGTTCAAGAGCATGGGTCACCAACAACTACTTACCCAAGCTCCCTCCTCTATGGTTCAACTTGACAAGCAAAACCCTATAATCCAATTGAAGATAAACCATGAATAGCTGTCATATCATCTTTTTATATAGAAAGGTTTAAACATCTAATGTCTGAACACCTCAACTTACAAAGCATTTTCTAAGCTTGCAAAGGAGACTCAGAGTACCCTTAACAAAAACCAATCCAAAGGCTGTAGTTCATGCTGAGATCCTTGCTCTACTTGAAGGTGATATTAAACCAAAAGAACAACAAGGAGTCCGGAGGCACCTTAAAGACTAAGATTTATTTGGGCATCAGTTTTCATAGGTAAAAAACCCCACTTCTTCAGTTGCATCTGAAGTGGGGTTTTTTACCCACAAAAGTTTACAAATCTGTTAGTCTTTAAGGTGCCACTGGACTCCTCATTGTTTTTGTGGATACAGATTAACACGGCTACCCCTCTGACACATTAAACCAAAAGGACTCCAAGAAGAATACAAAGTACCTTTACAAAACGTTTTAAAGGTGATTGCCTCATTAAATGAATGGAGAAGTGCTACTGATGTGACAGAACTGTGCCAGCAGTATAAGGTTTTTAACAAATGATGTCATGCAACAAATTATTCTTACAATAAAAATCAAGAAACAGATTATAAATATCTATGTTAAAGCAACTTTCAGGTGACCAGAAAAAATGATGTATATAGTGACATACGTCATTGTATTCCTCCGTTTTCACAAGGAATCCAAGCACACGGATCTAAAACAAGCTAGCTATAACATACAAATGTTGATACATAGAAGCACATCAGGATGAGTTAAGGAGCTGCCTGGGTACTTTTATGGCCCTCATCTCTACAGTACCCAGGCACGATGGCGTAGAATTATTAATTCATTTTAACTCATTCTGGATGAGAGACAATGCAGTGTACGTTTTGAGGGGAGACAAGTTCCTAGTTTTGCAAAGTTCCCCTATTATAGATGACATTTTATAATTAACCTGCATCTGATGAGTTTCAGATCCTTAAAATAAAATTACATCTCAAATACTTGCATATGGTTTCACAAAGTCTTTGTTTTTAATAGTGAAAACAATCTCTTGTTGAGCTTGTTTTTTTTCTTGGACATGCACTACAAAAGGTTTTTTTGTTCAAAAGGGCACTGTACAGCAAGTGCGCGTGCATACAGAAAAAAGTAAGGAACATTTTCATTAGATTTTACAAATTATTAGGGAGAAGTTTTACTTTGCAAAGGCAACCTCTTTCACAATGGAAACTGAAATACAGGAAGACTAATGAATGCTTTTCACCACCCATTAATAGTTGGTATAATTTAAAAATGGGGCTAGTATGCCTTTACTCAATATTAAAGACTGCAACTTTCAAATGGATCTCTTTATCCTACATTTTCAATTATGTAAAGACATGCTATTTGGAACCTGGAGTAGATCAAAACACTTTTAAAATGTTTTTTTATGAAACTAAACATTTTTGCTATGTTATTTGGAAAGCTATTCATTATTCTAAGGACTTCATTTGCTCACCTTTTGAATAGGAGTTTTATTTTTGTGACTAAAACATGAGTTTTTTTTATATGATAAAATCCCTGCAGTTAGATTTAGTAGTTGGAGGCAATAATGCAAATTCAGCTCTGTTAAGAAGGAAGCCAGCTCTCTCTTCACACGTCCCTTTTGTTTGCTAGTCACAACATTACCTTCAACTGTGGAGGAAATGAGAAAGTATAACCAGAAAGTTATTTATGAAGAAAAGACTGCCTATGATAGATCTCTAAAAAGCTAAAAGATCAGTGCACTCATCTTTCCTTCACAAAACTGTACTAAAAAAAAGCAAGAAATATCCTTTAACTAGCTTTAGAAAGGTGAATCAGGATTTCAAACGAGTTAAACAACATTAAGGCAACTCTGAGAATTTGCATACAATAAAAAAAAAAAATCTTCTGACAGTCCTAAATTCCTGGGATCCCTTGATATAGAACAGAGGACAAAGGGACAACAGCATTTTAATTAACTCAAGCACAAGGCGAGCTGGCGTTCAGACTGACATATTTAACCACATTTTCTCTGGAAACATACCTGGACAAATTCAGTGCCAACTTGATTTGATTTTGAAACAGCAAAAATATAGGAAACAAATAATATTTTAGACTTAAGGCCAAATTCCAATTATTCACTCTGGAGTTGCATGGCACACAGGAATGCAGAATTTGGACCCAGAATGCTTTCAAGTGCAAGAGCTTTCAAACATACTTTCCAAAAAAGACAGACAGCATATTTTAAATCCCACTAGATTAGTTATAAGAAAAGGAGTACTTGTGGCACCTCAGAGACTAACCAATTTATTTGAGCATGAGCTTTCGTGAGCTACAGCCCACTTCATCAGTTGCATCCGATGAAGTGAGCTGTAGCTCACGAAAGCTCATGCTCAAATAAATTGGTTAGTCTCTAAGGTGCCACAAGTACTCCTTTTCTTTTTGCGAAGACAGACTAACACGGCTGTTACTCTGAAACCTAGCTTAGTGATGAGGCAGGAAAAGAAAGCATTTACAAAAGTCATTTGTCCATAGCTTGAAAGCCAGGACTGCAAGTTAATCAATATGAAACTGGTCATATCAACTTATTTATTTGGTTGGAGGAAGGGGGGTGGAGAGGAGTGAGGTGGATACTTCAGAAAACAGGAAAATTTATCTCCTCCTTTCTTTATCCTCCTGCACCTCAGGTGCATAGGATTTCTACCAGTTTCCACTATTTATGTTTGTCTTGTGCTGGTCAGTCAGGCTTCTGAGTGCCATATTCACGGGCTTCTTTTTCTACCGTTCTACATAATATTTCTCTAGATTGCCCTCTTTTTCTTTCCAGGTGGTGTCCATATTATCACTTAATATGAAGTCACGTAGGGAGTCATTTTTTCAACTCCTGTTAGCTCTTCAGAGCCAGTACAGCAATGGGAGAAAAAGCTGAATTTTATTCTGGCTCATATATCAGACTTATTAAACTAAATTCCAATTTCAAGATCAACTTCTGACCTAAGTTATACCTGATGTACAGTACCATTTGAAGACAATGGAGTTCTATAGGTAAAACCCAGGCAGAATATAGCCTTAAGAATCTTCAATACTTATTATGATGCATGTGCCTGAAAGAACTCAGCTTGACTTTCAACTCCTAAACTGAGTTTTCAGGGCTGACAGTTTAAAAAAAAATTACTTACAAACAGAACAAGCAAGAAGAACGCAATAATTTTTAAAATCAGTTTTCAGACTATAACTAAAATTTGAATTCAAAAGAGATTTTAATACTTAACACTTATATAGGACTTTTTATCTTCAAGAAATGTCACAATCATCAAATAAAATTACTTGAGAGGAGACTGGATAGTAAAGAATTATAATTTTATAGACTGGAAAAAACAGAGAGAGAGGTAAAGTTGTTTGCCCAGTACTACAAGGATGAGTCAGTAGCAGAGCTCAGTTTACGATACTTCAGACTCAGATCATGCCTCACTTCTCCCCACACCCTCATTCACTAACCTACAAGTTCCAAAAACCTGATCAGCAAACCTGGAAGGGAAAAACTTGTTTCTCCTTACAATCATCCCAAATTCATGAACAATGCTGGGAAGTAGCTTTAAATTCATTTGTCTTACCTTCCTTGTATGGGAAAATCAAGAGGCATTGCCTTGAACTAGCTAACTTGAGGTAAAATCCTAATGAAGATAAGGCATTTCGTAGATTTTACACACAGCAGGTGAAGAGAGTCTTTTAACTTGACCTGCTAATCTGTGTAAAAGTATTATTTATTTATATATATGTAAATCATTTTATCTTCATTTAGTTTTCACCTCAAGTTAGCTCACTTACATTAAACACATTTCTTTTCCCAGTAAAAACCGGGCCAAAAAGATCAGTCAATAAAAGTCTTTCAGATAATAGCTACTGCCTTCTCAGAGGGCTTGCCTAACACTGGAGTTTTAAACTGGATCCAATCTAGTTAATCTGGTTTGAAAACGCTTGCATACAAATGACACAACCCATCACTGAGCACTAACTCTGCATTTATCAGGAACACCAGAACCCTCTTGAATTATGGACTAGGACTACTTTAAATGGATTTTGTTTGGTGTTTTATGCGCTCACAATTGCTGTGCACCACTTTTTGCATGCTTTCAAAGGCTACCTCACAATGCTTTGCAGGTCGACCATTACTGACCTATCCATTTACATGTGTGCCCTCCCTTTCCTGATACCAAGTTTCCAGGGTGACCCTTCTCCCTTTGAAAGATGGTGTAGGGCAAGATGTTGCCCATTTGCTCTTGGATCCTATTGTACCATTATACTGGTGATACAACCACAATAGCCCTCCAAAAGCCAAACAACATGCCGCATACAGCTGTGCTGACACTTTGGACTTCCTCACCATCTGGAGTGAAGCATAAGTTCAGGAAACTCTTGTGGCCAGCTACGGACATAAGGACCTTTTCATGGACACTGCAAAGCAGATATCCACAAGAAGCCAACCAGTGCCGGATAAAGACTTAGCAGCTCACAAGAAAGTATGTTGACACAAGGTATAAAAGGACACAATCCGGTAGGGGAATGTGATCTGTCCATTTTTTTTTTTTATTAACTGGACAAGATTCTGCTTAACTATAGTACAACCCAACCAAGGCACTCTTTCAGTGGTTCTCAAGTCTGGTCCACCGCTTGCTCAGGGAAAGCCCCTGGCATGCTGGGCCAGTTTGTTTACCTGCCGCAGCCGCAGGTTCGGCCAATTGGCGCTCCCACTTGCCGCGGTTCGCTGCTCCAGGCCAACGGGGGCTGCAGGAAGCAGCGCGGGCCGAGGGATGTGCTGGCCGCCCTTCCCGCAGCCCCCATTGGCCTGGAGAGGCGAACCATGGCCAGTGGGAGCCGCGATGGGCCGAACCTGCAGATGCGACAGGTAAACAACCCGGCCTGGCGTGCCAGGGACTTTCCCTGAACAAGCGGTGGACCAGAGTTGAGAACCACTGCACTATCTGGAGCCTGCTGCCCGCACTGTCCCCCACAGCAAGGATGACCAGCTCGACAAATCAGAAGATGAACTGTCCCCTGAGAGCTGGGATCCTTTTGGGACTCAGAAACCCGACACAGCCAGCTGGAAGGCCAGCCCCAGTCCTGACCTGCCCCAATGGACCATGATTTCTGCCCTGTGATGGATGAGACTGAATCCCCACCAAAAACTCAGGCCAGGATGGAAGTCAGACCTCCTGGTGGGAACTGCAGCACGTAAGTACCTATCTTTACAATTTATTACTCATTATTATTGTTGGCAGATGTTAGCTAAGAGCCTCTGCCTCCCTCCCCCCAACCTCTTTCTGTTGCTTCAAAATGGTGCCTGCCAGCATGGCGGAATTACAATGTATTCTCAACCCCCTCCTCTGCAGCAGATTTGAATAATGAAGGCATTCATTTGTGCGAAATTCAGTTTATTGAGACAGTGCCGATAGGAAAAGAAATGTGGTTAATTTACATGAGGTATAAGTACACTCTGCCTGCCCAGTCAAGGCACAAACAATATCGCTCCCCGCTGAGGTACGAATGCCCTGTAAGATGCATTGTAGCTGACAATTATTGTAGGATCCCTTCTATTTTTCTCTGCACTCTCTCCATGTCTGCAAGGGAGATACAGCAGAACTTAAGACTGAGAAATCCCTATAATATGCAAAACAAAATCAAGGTAATAGCCTCATGTCCATGCCCCCAACCCTCGTAGACTACACGATCCTTCCACTCCTGCAGTACTTCTCAGGGAAGTGTCCTGGTGAATAACTTCTGAGCATCTCTCACTAGTCTTCCCTTTGTCTCTTTGAATAAGATCATTCTCTCCCCCTAGTCACCTGCCTCCATGTAACATCGAGAATGAGGACAGCCCTAAGGAGATTACTAACCAGCTCACCTTCCATAACCTCTCCCCTTTACATCTCCAATGCCACAGAAGCATCTCCAGCACACACACTACAAAAACAAACCGGCAACATTGCTCCAGCCACCCCACCATAAACAGCTTGAAAGTAGATATGATAGACAAAGACAAAGGCAAATGTACCCACTACCTTTTATACATGCAGATCACTTCCCATTCTTTGGAGGAAGTTCAGAGAGATAAAGCCACACATACATACTTTAAAAAAAAAAAAAAAAAAGCTACCATGACTTGTCTGGGATATGAATAAGTGACTCTTTCCATCTCCTCCTCCCACAACCACAATGCCTGCAGCAGCCAGACCATCAAGGACTGGGCCTCTATTTACTTCCAGTAGGCTGGCTAATCTGAAGGGGAGAAAATAGGTTGAGAACCACTGCTGTAGACACTACACTTGTGTCCAGCTCTTTTGAGTCTTACAATGCCCATGAGAATTTTAAGCCACGATACTCAATCCCAGAATCCATGCAGACAAGATGTATACTTGTCTTTAACTTTATGCACCCCTCTCCAACACTCCAAATTGTTGTATTTGAAATGTCCTTACTATTGCACTTCGAGTTTTGTTTGCCCCATTGCAGTAATTAAAAGTTTGTGTGTATCTAGTCACTTAAGAAGATTAACAAACGTATTTCCAAATACAAAGATTTTTTCCATTGGTTTCATTAAAACTGTTTTTTATTGTTATTTCCTAATAAAACAGTTTACAATGCATCCATTATGAGAAATCATTGATTTTAACACAGAAAATCCTTTATATAAAGCTGAAAATTCATAGGCTTTTACAATGCACATACGGAATGTTAAACTTCAATCAGCCACACAAAATACCCCAGTGCTCACAATGTCTGCATCCCAACACCTGCCCGCCCCCACCGTCCCATGGGCAACATCTTCAGGCATAAGATTCAAAACACAAACAAGAGGCATCCCAGACAGCATTCCCCTGGGTGTTTGCGTTCTCCATGGGACGTCTCGCTGGCTGCTTCAACCTTTGAGCAAGTCTCTGGACCTCAGTCTCCCACCCATCAGTAAGGCTTTCGCCCTCACAAATATTATGCAAAACAACATGCAGTTAGAATGGCTGAATCATTTTTTGCTTCTGCTTCCAAACTATATCATAAACAAATGTCTGCCTTTCAATGACCAAACGCACACTCAACTACTCAGGCAATAGTTAAAACGTTTCTTCCTTCTGTCCAAGCAGCCTGTGTATGGCTTCATTAGCCAAACTATCAAGGAATAAGCTGGGTCTCTTCAAACAACAGGACCAACCTCCACACCATTAATGTCCACAGTGCTCCTGAGCACAAACAGTTCTTTCTTCATAACTGAAATAGCACTGAGTTCTGAAAGATGCTAGCATCGTGAACCCTCTCAGTCCAACCTACATTTATGTCTGTGAACCTGCCACAGTGACGCATGAGTCCTTGGAGCACAATCGGCAAATATCCTTTTTGTATTATAAATTCTGTGCCCTCATAGTGGGAAGGAAAGGGGAATGATGACACACGGCTTCCATCAATTGCCATAATATAGTTTGGGAACTTCATATGTGCCAATCCATCAATAATCTCCTGAGCATTACCCAGCTTCATGACCCAATTAGAGAGCACCTTAACAATGGTACAGGAGATCTGCATGAGAATGCCCCCAACAGCTGATCTCCCAAAGCCAAATGGATTGGCTACAGACTGGTACATTTGGGGTGGCCAGCTTCCAGACAGCAATGGCAACCCAATTCTCCACAAGTATGGGACACCACCTGTTGGTGCGCTATCACTGAAGCTCCAGGGTCAGATCTGCACAGATCTCACAAAAAGTAGCCCTCTCCATTCTGAAGTTCTCTCACCACTGCTGATCATCCCAGCTTTGCAGAATGATCCTTTCCTGACAATCCACACTGGTCTCCCAGGATCAGAAACAGCGCTGAACACCGTGTAAATGATCCAAGAGCCATTCCTCTTGTTTTAACAGCTCAGCAGCATCCTGTTCTTTTCCCTCATCCTGCTGCCACCAATGCACAGTATCCTCCTGCTGCTGCTGCCATAGAACATTCTCCTGCTACTGCATCGTCTGCTCCACAGCGTGACAGGCGAAGTCCAATGCTGAATTCATCCAGCTCTGAATGCTGTCACACAGACCAAGTACTCTTTTTTTACTCCTGCTTGTCACCATACCATTTATGGGTCCATGCTGACCGACAGCAATTCAAAAATGGCATGTGCCCACCCAGAAAGGAAGTATTGGGTGAAGACAGGAGAGAAAGGATTTTTTTTTAAATGAATCCACCTGGCTTCCCACAATTCCCAGTGAAAACAATCCCAGGATGCAGACTGCTGAGCAGTGAAGCAAAGGATCCAGGGATACTCCTGGAGAACCATAGAATATCTGGGTTGGAAGGGACCTCAGGAGGTCATCTAGTCCAACCCCCTGCTGAAAGCAGGACCAATCCCCAATTTTTGCCCCAGATCCCTAAATGGCCCCCCTCAAGGACTGAACTCACAACCCTGGGTTTAGCAGGCCAATGCTCAAACCACTGAGCTATCCCTCCCCCCTAGAATGCTATGCTCCGTTCACACAATGCAAACTGAAAATGGAACAGGAGTTCCACGTGCATACTATTGGTGCGACTTGCACACTGAGCCACCTGACATGCATCAAAAAAGCTTCAGTCTAAATCCCCTGTGGAGCCTCACTCTCGGAACTCCAGTAAATCATCCGACATACTGCAGCAAACATGACTTAGGAGATTTGGATTTGAAGATATGAATTCAAACTTCGCCAGTCACGGTTCTATAGGTGATCTAGCCACTCAAGAAAAACTTTTACAAGAAAGAAGATTCAATATACTTTACCCCCAAATCAGTCTGCTTTCTTATTTGTAGGATCATCATTAGTGGCTATGGAGAGGATTTGGACGGGGAAGTTTATTACTGAAGTAAGGCTTTACGGTGACATTGGTACATTTATACAGTCATTTGAAAATACAGGACAGGCTTAGATTAAAGACAGCAATTTAGGGTTAATTCTGATTATCAGAATAAAAGCACAGCATGTTTTTACTCCAAGAGTCCACAAAGAAGTGACTCCATATCAGGTGATGCTCAGAATCCAAATTAACACTCCCACACACATTTTTAATATCTTGACACACGAGTGCAATATATCGAAAAATAAGTTGACCAGTTTGAGTGCCACAAGATGGCAGAACATATCAGGTTACCTCAATATAATCTTTTACAGTGTATTATGCTGTCAAGAGAAAAAAAGATATTTATAAATATACAAATATTGTAGTTTCCCTAAGATACTACATTCATCAGCAGATGTCGGCATCAGACCAGCACCAGACCTGGCCTGTCAGGGCTTTGGATCCGACCAGTGGGATTGCCACAGGGGGGATGGGGTGGGGAGGGTTCCGCGCACAGCCCTCGCCTGCAAGCACCGCCCATTGCAGCTCCCACTGGCTAGGAACGGGGAACTGTGGCCAATGGAAGCTTCAAGGGAGGTACCTGCAGGCAAGGGCAGTGGAGCCCTCTGCCCCCCTTCCCTCAGAGGCCACAGGGATGTGGTGCAGGCCACTTCCGGGAGTGGCACAAGGCCAGGGCAGGCAGGCAAGGAGCCTGTCTTAGCCCCGCTGCCACCCTGGAGCCGCTCAAGGTAAGTGACACCGGGCCGGAGCCTGCACCCAACCCCCTGCCACACCCCTCTTGCACCTCAACCCCCTGCCCTGAGCCCCCAGCTGCACCCCAAGCTGCTGTCCCAAGCCCCCAACCTTGAGCCTCCTCCCACACTCCACACCCCTCCCTGCACCCCAACCCCCTGCCCTGAGCCCCCTCCCACTCCACACCACCTCCTGCACCCCAACCCCTTGGCCTGAGCCTCTTCCTACACACCACACCCCCTCCCACTCCTTCCCGCACCCCAACGCCCTGCTCCAGTCCTACATTCATGGCCCTGCATGCAATTTCCCCACCCAAACGTGGCCCTTTTGCCAAAAAGTTTGCCCACCCCTGCTCTAGCATTATGGTTCCTGAAATGAACACGCAAAAGAAGTGCAAAATGTCTGTCTCTTTGTGGTGGAAATTCAAACACAATAGAAGACCACTCAAGGTCGAGATGGGTGGGACTAAGGGCTCGTCTACACTAGAATCGCTACGGTGGCGCAGCTGCCCCCATGTAGCTGCGGCGCTGCTAGTGGAGACGTTCTATGCCGGTCGGGGAGAGCTCTCCTGTCAGCACAATTACTCCACCTCTCCGAGCAGCAGCAGCTATGGTGACGGGTAAGCGTCTCCTTCCGACAAAGCGTTGTCCACTCCAGCGCTTAGGTTGGTATAACTTACATCACTCGGGAGTAACTTCTCCACACCCCTAAGTGACTTGAGTTATATCGAAGTAAGCACTAGTGCGTACAAACCTAAAGCTGTGAACTGGTGAGTCGGTTGCCAGTACATACAACTGTGTTGACAACAAGTTTTAATTAATTTGGGTTTTCACATAGTGCAGTCAATCTTATCTCATCTGGAAAACAGCTTTTATGGTTTTATAGTCCTCCATAAATTAAGCTGATTGGCCTGCTAGCGACTGCTACTGAACTCTCAGCCTCTGGAAAAAGCACTGCTTCAATGAGAGGCACTGCTCCCACCCACCAGTTTTCAACAATGCTTCTAAAGTCATGTGGAAGTCTGGAGTAACAGGGCAAACTGACTGGAAACTAAAGATGAAGACTCAGGGCTTGTCTAAACTGGCAATTTACAGGGCTGCAACTTTCTCACTCAGGCGTGTGAAAAAACACCCCCCTGAGCGCAAGCTTCAGCCCTGTAAAGAGCTAGTGTAGACAGCGCACCAGCCCTGGGGGCCATGCCCCCAGTGCTGGTAGCTACGCCCCTCGTGGAGCTCGCTTTTTTAGAGCGCTTCTGCCGCAACCACACAAGACACATTAAAGCGCTGCCATGGCACCACTTTAGCATTGCTAGTGTAGATTAGCCCTAAGATATAGCTTGTGAACCTTGGGTCTGGTCTACGTTACAGAGTTAGCTCGACACAAGGCAGCTTAAGTCAACCTAACTAAGGAAGTCTTTACACTTAAATTTTGCTCCCACTGATGTAACTGCCCTGCTGCTCTGACTTAATCATTCCACCTCCACGAGTGGCGTAGAGTCAAGGTCGATGTAGTTAGGTCAACACTTTGTCAGTGTAAACACTGCATTGTTTCCACCAACTGTTACTGGCTTTCAGGAGCCATCCCACAATGCCCCACACTGATAGTACAAACAATACAAATGCTGCTGGTGAGGAAGCACACCGCTGACCCAAGTAGCAAAGTGTAGACAGGCCAAGTGATGTAATTACTGCAGCGGCTAGATGCCGGCATAAGGTAGGTCAACAATTTTGTAGACATGTCCTTATGAAAGTAAAGGAATGCATCTGATAGGTATGGCATGTCGGAAGGCTTCAAACTACTGCATAAAGAAACATTACTAAATACTGCAAGTGACCAAATTAACCAACTCCAATTCAGCAAAAAGAGAAGCACGTGAATAACAATGTCAATAAATGACTGTGCTCAGTCTCAGTTTCACTGCTCTAAATACAAATATTAGGAATACAGCCTGCTCAAACACCCAATGTGATGTTTCACTCCATTTCATAAGCATATTTTCATAAAGAATAGGAATATGACATAACTGATATATACTTTATACAAGATGGCTCATGTAGGGTACCATTGGAAAGGTTATGATTTACTGAATGTGATTATCCAATGTGTGTGCCTGTATCATTTCTGTATCTGAAGTTAGGAATATTGACTATGTATCTGTATTTCATACGTGTTACTTTGGGTGTCACCCCCAACTAGCCCTTCAGGTACAACAACGGAAAATCCAGACAGGGCTAATGACCTATTAGCAAAGACAATGGACGTGAAAGAGCTTAGTCTTCCTGTGGATGCTCCAGACAGCCTACGAGTAATGGCTGCCACAGTCCTCCAGAGACTTGGTCTGAGTCATCTTGTACTGGATCCACCCCTTGGAATGCCAGTGTTCTTCCACTGGAAGACAAAGGGTTCCCACCATACACAAGAGCTATATAAGGCAGGGGAGTGACATCATCATGGTTCTCCTCTGCCTCCCCATCCAAAGAGACACTGAAAAACACCTGGAAGCAAGAACTGAACTGAGGGGAGAAGGGCTGAATCCAGGCTGACAGGGTGTCCAGACTGTGAGTGGAACTACCTGAAGTCTCAAGCTGCAGGCCAGCATAGCTGCCTTTCAAGACTTTCTGTAATCTACCTGTGACAATATTTAGGGAGAGAAATTACTATTTGTAACCAATTTCTTTAATGAAACAAGCTTCGTATGTGTGTTTTGTTTGCTTAGTCATCTGCTTTGTTCTGTTTGCTAACTCTTTAACCAGTTAAAATTCACCTTTTGTAGTTAATAAACTTATTTCTTGTTTATAATATAACCTCATTTGTGCAATTCATAATTGGGGGGGTAAGCAGCTATACATACCTTCCTCCACATTGAGGGAGGGGGTGGATTTCATAATATACCTTTGGGCCTGCACTCCAAGGGAGGTGGACACCTGAGTGCTGGGGCAAGTCCCTTAAGCTGAGGCTTCCCAGAGCTGATCTCAGTGTCTGTATCGTTCGGCAGTTGGGTGTGGCCCTGCCTGTGTGTATGCTGGAGGAGGCTTAATAGCCTGGCTCAGCAAGATAAGTAAAAAGGGGGCCCTGGCTGGCAGAACAGGCGAGTTCAGTGATATCCCAGCACATCAGGTGGCACCTTAAGGGGTCCAACCCGTCACACCCAGCTACTGTGAATACTTAAAAAAAAAAAAAAAAAAAAAAAAGAGAAATCAAATAAAGTTCCTCCCTTCATACTTATCTAAAGAAATCATTATGAGCAAACAATTTTATGTCCTGTAACCTTCCTGTACTGGAGAGCAGTTCAATTCACTCCAGCATTCAGGACAAGAACTTTAAAGAATGTTCTTATTAACTTCTGTGGAATACAAAAGGTCATGATTGCCCAACTGTGTTAGCTTATAAGTGCTCATGAAATCACGTTATGGTCCCAGACAAAGAACCTATCGACTTGAATAGGTGAAAGATTATTTACAGTTGTCCAAAGGACAAAAGTTTATAAAATCCAGATATTTAAATAACTTCTGTGACAAACAGAAGTTTAAATTCCATGTGGCTGCAAAAACAATAGAATTTAAGCGAATACCTGGATTTTTCCTATTAAATTCCTGCTATCTCCATAATTTCAATGTAGATAAGCTGAAGTGGTTTTTTGGTATTGCAACTGTAAATTATCATGATTAATGTTAATAATATACAACACATCATGATGCTCTTGGATAGCATGAGCTGAAATATGTTTTGGCATACCTGACTGACATGACATTTGACAACTGTTGTCACAACATAAGAAAAAGGGGATATGGTGGTTAGATACCAAGGTGATAAATGCCTAGGACAGACAGATAAAAAGCAATAAAATCCTAAAAACCACTATATTGAATTAGATGACTGAAAATTTAACCAATGCTTACTAAGAAATACGTCTGATTTTGTATTGCAATGTAAAGAAACAACCAGCTCTATAAAATACTTCTGTGCTTCACTAAAATAAGGCGTTAAACAAAATTCATAAGGATTATTTACCAAAGTGGTAAAGATCATTAGTAAGTTATAGTTTTCCTTTTCTTCTCTCTTGGAACATTTCTTGCTTCAGGTTATTTTTTTAGCATGGAGCCCACACAGGATTCAACTTCCATAGCAAGTTTGGACAGGTCAAATCTAGGCAGGGCAAACCAAGACAAAATTGAACCATTCCATCAAACTGAAAAATATCTCCTAAGCAAGCTTGCTTGGTTTCCCTGCAAATTTGTCCCACATGAAAACATAAAATGTTTCCTGTGTCATTAACATTTACAGTAACAGCTAAAAAGCAACAGAATTTGGATTTAAATAAATGGCATGTGTCTTGAAGAGTTAGCTAAAAAGTTAAAAGCTGAAAATTTCATTTGTAAACAAAAGACAGCTAAATAAATTATATGAACTGAGTTCTAAACTTTAAAAACCAGCATCTCAAATTTTCAAACCTCTTCTTCAACAACAGACTAACCCAACTTTGCATTATAAATTTACCTGTGCCCACTGGCTTCACTGCAACACTGAATGTATTGTCTATTCAACAGGATTACTATTCCTGGGCACAATTTAGCACAACTAGTATCAGAATAGAGTGGTGTTTGTAATCAAGTGTGTCCACATTAGTGTGGTAAAACAAAAAACTACCTGGCGACCTTTCGCATACATTTCCTATAGGCAAAAAGGCAAATGTCTTCCTCCTTTACCAACCACACATTACATTTTTAGTTTAGTTTCATCACCCTACTTCAGGAGTTTCTTTTATTTTATTTTTTTTTATTTTAAAGTGAGAGAGAGAGAACAACATATCAATCTAAACAATGTTTTAAAATCCAGAAAGCATACTTTCTTTAACAGAAGGCTAAATGTCTATACATGGTGCTTACATTCACATCTATCTCCAAGGTTTTTCTTACAGAATAGATGCTTGGTTTTTCCAAAGTATTGTCTTCGGTGGAAGCCTCAACCCATCTTGAAATCTAGGCTAATAATAATTTATAGTTTAAACTCTGAGGTGGGATTTTTTTTGTGCGAGGTAGGAAGTCCCTTAATTTTCAAAAGAAGGAGTATTTGTGGCACCTTAGAGACTAACCAATTTATTTGAGCATAAGCTTTCGTGAGCTACAGCTCACTTCATCGGATGCATGTAGCTCTCGAAAGTTTATGCTCAAATAAATTGGTTAGTCTCTAAGGTGCCACAAGTCCTCCTTTTCTTTTTGCGAATACAGACTAACACGGCTGCTACTCTGAAACCTTAATTTTCAGGATCCCTTTACAGAGTACATCGATCATTTGATGGATGGACTTATACAGTGTAACACTATGTCTACACTGCACACCTTTTACGGCGGCATGTAAATACATACACTGTTTGCCCCCCATGAAGTGGATAAACACCAGTGTAGATAGGGAGGCACTGCTTGGGCAAATAAAGGTATGCCTGAAGACTGTGGGTATATACCCTACAGGATTCTCTGCAGCCCAAGCAGTGCCTCCCACATCTACACTATTTTTAACAGCTGCCTCCAACTGACGGAGCCTTTCATTGACATGGGTAATAGCTACACTCTCTTGTGTGGATGCAACTTGCTTTTCATTGCTGCATGTTTCTATACTAACCCTACCCACTGCTGACACTGAGGAGCAGTGTAGACATAGCCATTTTTTCAGATGACTCATTTTGTGCTGCAAAAACTAAGAAGTGAGGATATTACTAGAAAATGATCATTAACCCAATAGCTTGAACATTCTTACTTAAGGCATTGTCTCTCTTCTTATGCCATCCTACCACACTTGCAACAGCAAATATGCACAAGTTGGAATCCCTTGGATTTAAGAGAAAGGAGGCTGCCAATAGGTTGTTTTCCATGAGCAGCTTGCAACCTCCTCTCCCTGGTCCAAAGCATCCCAGGTCTGTTGAGCATCAAGGCACACTGCAGAGCATACCTATTTGCCAAGACCTCTGGAGTAAGAGGAACTTGATAGGGGTTAAGGATGGTGTGATGGTTGGGAATTCAGGGTTATTAGTTGCTAGCATTATCTGCCTCTAATTTATGTCAAACGCACCTACTGTTTTAAGAATGGCATCTTTTTATATTTCATGATGTCATCACACACAAACAGGTAGTTGTGGGGAATTAGTCCCTTTCTCCAAACATTTTTTTTTACTTATTAATAAATAAATAGTATCTGCGAAATGTAAACAAACAGCATGAAGGCTTTAGGTTTGATAACAGTTAAAAACAGATAAACTTAAGATTGTCTATATTTACAAAAGGAGACACAAACTTTCAGACTCCACAATTGCTAGCTTAATCCCAGAGGATCACTTTCACCTACTCAAAAAACCAAAAAGAATAAAAAACCCACTTCAAAACCACATTTGTAAACATACCATTTTCACGGGTTACTTAAATTTACAGAGAAAAACAAAAGTTCACAAGAAATATTTGACAAGGGGAAGGCAGGTGAACTTTTAGACAAACATTACAAAACTGTATACTGAAACCACATCAAACTTTATAACTCTGTGAATACCACATGCCACTACATTTAATTTTTTCATGACATAAGCAAAAAACAAACAAAAAACACTACAATTGTCTGTTTCTTAAGTAATAACAAAGACAAGAGATGCTAAAAATGGCCATTAATAAAGGGTCAGCAATATCTTCCTTGCTAATATATTTCTAATGTGTATACATGATTATATTTTTAGGACATTTTACTAAGTGATGCTCTCCCCAAAAAATATAAGAGATTGGGAGGGTCTTAAAGTTATGAAGCAAAGAAGGGCTTATTTCACATTAGCAGGATTCAGCATCTGCTGGAAAGAGAAACTATATTTATATACAATCTCTTTAAAAGTGTGTATTTGCAAATAGGCTGTATACAACAAAATGTTAAAATAATTTTTCATATTAGGAAGGTTGTTTTCATGTCATGCAAATCTAGGTCCCTATCCTGTAAGCTATTTTGCATGGGTGGCCACTGAAGTCAGTGCGGCTCTATGCGAGCACTGGGGTCTGCTCACGTGGAACAGCATGCAGGATCACTGTGAATTAATGTGACTACATCCTCAGACACACACAATAAAAGCGATCTATTTTCCCAGCAATGTTGTGAAGTTTAACCCCTGTAACGGGATTGGCACCCACCGCAAGTGCCCTCTTCTGGTTGGGCATGTCTGTGTTCTTTAGTGCTGGTGACCCTTTTTGGTGGTTCTCAGGCGGGTTTGTCAGCGACACAGTGCTCCAGCTGAGTCACACTGTCTGCATATTAACCAGCACAAACCCCTTTCGGATATATGGTCCACTGAGGCCAATCTCAGTACCCCTCTGGTGGTGTCTCTCTCTCTCTAGCCGTCCCTGGGCTTTGGTCTTTAAGTAGTCCAGCCCTGGTATGGGGCTATATCGCCTGGGCTTCCTCCCTGGAGACACTATCTTCCGGTAGCCCTCCCAAGGCTGAGTTCTTACTCATTCCTAGCAACCAACCAGGAGCTCCCTCAATGCTCCCTCGGTCCCTGCTAGCAAACTGTCCGTGGCCCTGCAGCTCTTCCAGGCTGCCAGGCCTGCAGTTCTTTCTTGGAGGACCTCTTCACTGCTCTTTCCCTGCGATGGATGTGGCAGAACCCTGAGGCCTCCAGCAGGGGGTCTTTGGGCCCAGTCCACTCCATCACAAACCCCTTTGAGAGTTTTGTATTGCATTTTGAGAATTGGAAGTAAACGGTGATTTAAAATATCCAATTAGGCTGAAATATTTAAGGACTATGAAATAGGAAAATAAAAGTATTGTGACAGACCCAGTTTCTACTGTACAAGGCTAAGTATTAAAAATGTTGAATTATGAGATCTTCTTGAAGAGGTTTGTAACTTGGAACAGGAAGATGTACAAATGAGTACCATCCTGCAGTCCTACCAGGATGCCGGGCACAAAGCAGGGAGACCTTAAGTGGGCAAGGTTTCTTTAAGAAAGCATTCAGTGAGGGACGAGTTCTGATGCAGGCTTCACATTAAAATTAGTAAGAAAACCCGTAATGATATAAAGAGGTACAGGTTGAATCAGGAGTCCCCTTTAAGGAGACTGATGTAGGCAGACTGGCTAGACAGATAGGCAGTTGTCACAGTCTGATTAAAGAAGATGCAGATAAGGGGGAGCGTCAAACAGATTCTCACGCTTTGTCTACACTGGACTTTTGTCAGTATAACTTTTGTCCTTCAGAGGTGTGAAAAAAAACCACACCCCTTCCCCCGAACAACAAAAGTTTTTACTGACGAAAAGCACCAGTGTGAACAGTGCTTTGTCGGCGGCAGAGCTCTCTGCTGCCGACAAAGAGGCTACACTGCGCATCTTTTAGAGGCATGGCTGTAGCATAAGAATGATCATATTGGATAGACCAAAGGTCCATCTAGCCCAGTATTCTGTCTTCCGATAGTGGTCAATGCCAGGTGCCCAGGAGGGAATGAACAGAAGAGGTAATCATCAAGTGATCCAATCCCCGTCACTCATTCCCAGCTTCTGGCAAACAGAGGTTAGGGATATCATCCCTGTCCATCCTGGCCAATAGCCATTGATTATCTAGTTCTTTTTTGAACTCTGTTATAGTCTTGGCCTACACAACATCCTCTGGCAAAGAGTTCCACAGGTTGATTGTGCATTGTGTGAAAAAAACACTTCATTTTGTTTGTTTTAAATCTGCTGCCTGTTAATTTCATTTGGTGACCCCTAATTCTTGTGTTATGAGAAGGAGTATGTAACACTTCCTTATTTACTGTCTCCACATCAGTCATGATTTTATGACCTCTATCATATCCCCCTTAGTCGTCTCTTTTCCAAGCTGAAAAGTCCCAGTCTTATTAATCTCTCCTCATATGGCAGCCGTTCCATACCCCTAATGATTTTTGTTGCCCTTTTCTGAACCTTTTCCAATATATCTTTTTTGAGATGGGGCAGCCAATTTGCACTCAGTATTCAAGATGTGGGCGTACCATGGATTTATATAGAGGCAATATGATATTTTCTGTCTTATCTATCTTAATGATTCCCAACATTCTGTTCGCTTTTTTGACTGCCCCTGCACATTTAGTGGATGTTTTTCAGAGAACTATTCACAATGGCTCCAAGATCTCTTTCTTAAATGGTAATAGCTAATTTCGACCCCATCATTTAGCTGTGTCACTAAAAGGTGCATAGTGTAGACATAGCCTCGGACTCCATCGAAATACGACTGGGCAGTCTTTTCCCAAGGTACTTTTTGACAATAACACATTTATGACACATGAGCTTGATATCTAGCACATTTGTACAGTTAGAAGAAATCACTGTCATTGTTAGAGAGCCATGTCTCACAGAAAACTTTGAAAAACATGCTATTTAGAAACAAATTTGTCTCTCTGTCCCATTCTTTAAGAATTAGGATGGCTGTGATAAGAATTCACCTATTTATTTCCCATCTGAAGTCTCTAGAAATGACTGGTACTAAAACCAAAGATGAAGTGAAAACTAATTTCAATTAGGGAACAGAAAAACTCTCAGGACTCTGCCATATTTTCATACAAAGAAAGTAATAAAAAGATCAAATAAATAATGAAAATGGGATGTGTAAAAAGATGCCTAGACAGAATATTTTAAAGTTCTCTGTGAAGGAATAGCAGTTTACAATGTACAAGTCTCTTTTCTGAAGACTCCTGTCCATCTTCTTACCTAGTATACTGAGGTTCACTCTCAAAAACTTTCATACTTGTAGCATAATTAATTCATTCCCTATCATCTTCAGATGGTCTCTCTCACACATAGCAGGCCACAGTTTCATCCATCAAGAGGAAAAAGTGACCAATCCCTGTTAGTAAACAAAGGCCCATATGTTCAGTTATAAAGATCAGCAATTTTAACAGTGCCGTTTTCCTTAATGCCATAAAAGCTGGTCCTATAAAGAAGAATTCAATATCATGACTTAGCAAAGAATAAAGCATTCCATTTGAGCAGGTACATTCCATCAGTAACCAAGAGGTGGGAAAGTCAGGATGCTCTTCCACGTAAAGCTTCTTAGTCCATGAATATATCCAAAACTTCTACAGTAAAAGCTACCCAGATTCATTCTACAACACCTTGGTACTGTCACAGCGACTTAGCTCAGACAGGGCTATGGTCCCGCAGCACTTCTCTTTGGAATGCCCTGGGAGGGGAAGACTCATTCCTACTTCCAGGACTGCAGTTTGCTAGAGATTGACAGGCCAGGGAACAATGGCTCCTGGGAAGGCAAGAAGTCAAACGGGACCTTGAATGGTTCTGCACCACAAACGCCCAACGTGTCTGAGAAGCTACATTCATCTGCCTAGACACAAAAGCAGCTCCTAAGATTGAATCTGACCCACGTCCCAACAAATGCGTCCCGTTATCGTTCCTGTTTTCCCCTCCCTCTTCCCCCCGCGGCTCTCCCCAGCACCCCCGGCCCTGCTCGGAAGGGGCGAGCTGCTCTTCCGCGGGGGCCCGCAGCGGGCGGCAGGCCGGTGGCCGGGCCCGGGAGACGGGCTTGGCTGAGGGCACTAGACCGGCACCACGGCCCCGGTGCCCGTGACCTTGGGCCCCCCGCCCCCTTCCCAGGCGCGCGGCGGGGCCGCCGACGCGCCCCCCCCCGCGCGGCGGGCTCCGCGGGGCTCGGCGCGGGGCCGCAGGCCGCCGGCCCAGGGAGTGGCGGCGAAGAGCAGGCAGCGGCCCGCGGCCCCGGCGCCGCCCCAGCAGGGGGCGCGAGGACTCGGCCTCCGGCCCCAGGGCTCCTCCGGCCCCAGGGCTCCCCCGGCCGGGGCCGGGGCCGGGGCCGGCAGCCGCCGGAGGGGGAGGGGGAGGGGGCCCAACCTCTGCATGTGCCGCCGCCTCCAGCCGCCGCTCCACCGAGACCCCGCCGCGGCTCGCGTCCGCCTCCCTCAGCGAGAGCGAGCAGGCCCGTCACTGCGCATGCGGCGTGGGGCGCCGGGCCTTCTGGGAGCTGTAGTTCCAGGAGGGGAGCGCCGGGGCGGGGGGGGAGGGGAGGGGAGGGGAGGAGCGAGGCAAGGGGACAAGCTCGGGCTGCCCTTGGGGGAAATGGGCACAGGGCGCGCCGGCAGGGAGGGCGGCCTGGCACAGAGCCCCAGCGTGCCTTCGCCCGCAGGCACGGGCAGGCGGGCGGTCTACGCTGTATTTCTGATTTGAATGCTTTGGATTACTGTACTGCATGGGCTGTAGATGCTGGGCCTGCCAAGTGTACTAAACTACATAAAGCTCTTGCTTGCATAAGGAGCGTTTATTATGTTACTTTTATTGTTTATTCATATTAGTACCTAGAGGCCAGGGCCCTTTTGTGCTGGTCAGTGTGCCCCCGTTTAGAAAAAGGACAGCCCCTGTCCCAAAGAGCTTGCAATCTAAGTGTAAAACTATAGAAAACAGGTGAGTAAAACACACTGGCGTGGGAAGCTCAAAGGACCAGATTGTACTGGTCACCATCAAAAACAATGGTCGTTGGCAAACCATCTACTTAGCCACGACTGATTTTTTTGTAGGCACCACAAAAGAAGAGAGTTGTTTAAGGCAAATTTGTACCCTCTGACAAACGCCTCATAAACATGCCTGCCTGAGACATATACCTTTGTATCTGTTACTATTCTGATTTTGTAACCATCAGTTCAGGATTTCAATTTCAACTTTTTATTGGACTCCTCATAAATGTAATTAAATATAAAGACTGGGTGTCTCAAATGAGATCATAAATGTATGAAGTAAAAACAGCAAAAGAAGCTGTAAGTCAGCCAACACGGACAACACCCTGCTCAACTAACAACACTGTCTCAGGATGAAATTGTCCTCAAGTAAGCTTTGAATGCTAGAGCTGAATTTGGTACAGTTCCTATGTTTAGCAGAAGTGTGGCATCTTGTTCTCTAATTCAGATTTGTAAAGAGAAAGGGATTTCTGCTTTTGAAAGTGCAAAGTTGCTGTAGATCCTTGAGACTACATATTTCCTCTTTTTGAAGAACTAATTATATCATAGTCTAGGTTCAAAACACATATGTTTGCTCATATTAATAAGATTCTAGCCAGTATTATTTTCAGTCATGATTCTGTGATGAAAGAACATAAGAAGTACAGTAGGCAATGTTATTTTTTTATTAAATGAAATCATGGTTTAAAGAGAGTCCAGAGTAATTTCAAAGTGATAGTACTTGAAGGCTAATACAGAGTGGATCTTATCCAGCGTAGATTCAATTTAAAAGATGCAACTAACCTCTGTCCCTGGCCTGAAAGGGGCAGGGAGACTTAAGAGGTTGTAGGCTCACTGCTGATTTTCAGAAGTGCTGAGTACCTTAGTTCCCAGAATCCCATTGCAGCCAATAAGAGATCTGGGTGCTCAACACCTCTGAAATTAAGGCCATTAGCCACTAAGGTGGTGTAGCACGGGTGTAGAATCATAGAATATCAGGGTTGGAAGGGACCTCAAGAGATGATCTAGTCCAACCCCCTGCTCAAAGCAGGACCAACCCCAACTAAATCATCCCAGCCAGGGCTTTGTCAAGTCTGACCTTAAAAACCTCAAAGGAAGGAGATTCCACCACCTCCCTAGGTAACCCATTCTAGTGCTTCACCACATTCCTAGTGAAAAGGTTTTTCCTAATATACAACCTAAACCTCCTCCACTGCAACTTGAGACCATTACTCCTTGTCCTATCATCTGGTACCACTGAGAACAGTCTAGATCCATCCTCTTTGGAACCCCCTTTCAGGTAGTTGAAAGCAGCTATCAAATCCCCCCTCATTCTTCTCTTCTGCAGCTTAAATAATCCCAGTTCCGTCAGCCTCTCCTTGTAAGTCATGTGCTCCAGCCCCCTAATCATTTTTGTTGCCCTTCGCTGGACTCTTTCCAATTTTTCCACATCCTTCTAGTAGTGTGGGGCCCAAAGGTGGACACAGTACTCCAGATGAGGCCTCAACAATGCCGAATAGAGGGGAACGATCACGTCCTTCGATCTGCTGGCAATGCCCCTACTTATACAGCCCAAAATGCCATTAGCCTTCTTGGCAACAAGGGCACACTGTTGACCCACATCCAGCTTCTCATCCACCATAACCCCTATGTTCTTTTCTGCAGAACTGCTGCCTAGCCACTTGGTCCCTAGTCTGTAGCGGTGCATGGGATTCTTCCGTCCTAAGTGCAGGACTCTGCACTTGTCCTTGTTGAACCTCATCAGATTTCTTTTGGCCCAATCCTCTAATTTTTCTAGGTCCCTCTGTATCCTATCCCTACCCTCCAGCATATCTACCACTCCTCCCAGTTTCGTGTCATCTGCAAACTTACTGAGGGTGCAATCCACACCATCCTCCAGATCATTAATGAAGATATTG
Source organism: Eretmochelys imbricata (assembly GCF_965152235.1). Lineage (NCBI taxonomy): Eukaryota > Metazoa > Chordata > Testudines > Cheloniidae > Eretmochelys > Eretmochelys imbricata. The sequence continues at coordinate 25,641,222 of NC_135587.1, read as the reverse complement.
AACAAAACCGGCACCAGGACTGACCCTTGGGGCACTCCACTTGATACTGGTTGTCAACTAGACATGGAGCCATTGATCACTACCCGTTGAGCCCGACGATCTAGCCAGCTTTCTATCCACCTTATAGTCCATTCATCCAGCCCATACTTCTTTAACTTGCTGGCAAGAATACTGTGGGAGACCGTGTCAAAAGCTTTGCTAAAATCAAGGAATAACACGTCCACTGCTTTCCCCTCATCCACAGAGCCAGTTATCTCATCATAGAAGGCAATTAGGTTAGTCAGGCATGATTTGCCCTTGGTGAATCCATGCTGACTGTTCCTGATCACTTTCCTCTCCACGGAGTGCTTCAGAATTGATTCCTTGAGGACCTGCTCCATGATTTTTCCAGGGACTGGGGTGAGGCTGACTGGCTTCTAGTTCCCTGGATCCTCCTTCTTCCCTTTTTTAAAGATGGGCACTACATTAGCCTTTTTCCAGTCATCCGGAATCTCGCCTGATCGCCATGAGTTTTCAAAGATAATTGTCCATGGCTCTGCAATCACATCCGCCAACTCCTTTAGCACCCTTGTGTACTACCCTTGTGTGAGACAAAGCTCGGGAATTTTTAAAATTCTATTTTGAACTTTTTTTTGTTTTTGTAGGTAAGAATGCCTGTTCACAACTGAGCTATATAAATGCATACTTGGATCAGACTGAGAACACCGCACACCAGCGTCCCTAGACTGACCAGAAACACTGAGAGGAAACCAACTGATCTCTAACAGAAGAGTCTTTGACCTCTTTCAACAGTTAAGAAGCCACAGATCAATTGTACATTTGTGAAAATGGTTTTCTGGCTCAAGGAGGAGTGTCAGAAAAGCAGATGTCATGCCAAGATCGTACCTGGCACTGAACAGTTTCAGTAGGCTATGTTTCGGATAGTTCTTACCCTGTAATTACACTAAATCAGACTTCCTGACCTTAGCTTTGTCATTTTTAAGTAATAAGATAAGATGTCTTACTATGTATGACACTTGTAGCAGCAGGACATTTTATCAACCTTCAGTACAAGCTATTGCTCAGGATATACCAAGACAAGCAATAAACCATGTTTAGATGCAAGAAGTAAAACACTAAACTCCCGTTGTTTGTATGCAACAATAGCCATGCTACTGTTTTGTTACTTATTGCAGCCTATAAATAGATCAGTTTATCTGGAAATTGAAAAATTTGAAGAGTAGCTGAAACTACAAGCAAACAATTGTGTTTACACATTAAGCCCATGATGGATTTTACATATTTTACATATACAAATTTTGGATTTTACCTTTTTATTCATATAAAAATAACTATTGATTTAAAGCAATTCTCCCTTCAATTTCTAACTGAGGGAAGTATCTAGGCACTATTTACATAATTGAAATCCATAATGAATCATGTTTGAAGTAGGACCTAACTGCTTCACTTCCCTCATCTCTTAGCCACTGGTGACCGTTATCCAGGAGACTGTTGCTACGCTCTCCCATTGATTCAGGATTGGAAAAAAGCCTGTGCAAAGAGATGGGTCATGCATTGTTATCTAAATACTGTATATAAAGGCTTTGTCTCATCCTGATTTCTACTTTAGGAAACTCCACAGACTATTTGCTGCACTTCCCATCTCTATTGTTTTACTATGGGAGACTGTCCTGGTCAATCTAGCTGTCACAGCAGAGAACAGAGGGAGAGATAGTCTCTGAGATAGTTTGGTCTTAGCCCATCAAAGGCTTTAAAGATCAAAACTAACAGTCTTAAGCAGGACTTCAGGACTATACACTACTTTGTGACTTGGTGATCAGATGCCCTCAAAATCCTCTCTCATTCCTGCTAATATAAGCTTCATCTTCTCCAAATTTAACTTGACCCACCTGTCTCATCTGGTTTCCAATTTCTTTCACACACAGTGGTTTGGGGCGGAGGCCCTGAGATTTGGCCATGAAGATATCACTAGAGGTCCTGGTGAGAGCAGTTTCAGTGTGGTGGAGAGGGTCAAACCCAGGTTGGAAAGGATCCAAGATGGAAGTGGAAGAAAGAAACTTTAGGTGATGAATTGGGAGGAACTAGGAAGAAGGAAGTTGGGGCAGTATTTGGGGAGGCTGGTGGGTGGGGTCAAGGGTGTTTGTTTTAGGATGGAGATGCTACGGTGTGCTTGCGTTCTGCATGAGTATGAGGATCATAAAGACAGAGAGAGATTAAGGATGAGATTGGAGGTAAAGGAAATGAGCTGAAGTAGGACAGCAGGCAAAAGACTATGGTGTTGGTGATTGGAGAGAAAGAGAAGGGTAATAATGGGGAGAAGGAGAGACAAGGTACGTGATGATGGATCTAGTCCATCTTCTCTTTAAAAAGTAGGCAAGATTTTTTATGGAGCTGGAGGAGGCAGAGATAAGAGAGGGTTTGAAGAGGGAATCAAAGGTGGTGCATAGGCAGCTGGAATTATACAGTCAAGGAGAATGGAGAAGTAGTGTGGCTTGGCCAAGAGGATGAAAGACCTGAAAGAGGATAACTTTGCAGTGAAGAAAGTTTACATGATCAGGGGACTTTCTCCAGAAGCATTCAGCAGACTGGGAGAAAGAGCAAAGAAAGAGGATGGGGAAAGTTATCTAATCAGGATGGATTCTGAAATAGGAGAGAGGGGCAGAGAAGTGGAAGGTGATGGAAAGAGTGCTGTGGATAGATTCAGTGACTGAGTCAGTAAAGGGTGGGGGAGGAAAGAAGGGAGTTTTACAGCTTTTTGTTTTTTATTATTTTACATTTCAGTGGTTGCTAAATTCTGTGCATCTCCAGAGAATATAAATCTGTGACTACCAAGCCTCCAGGGGGGAATGAAATTTCACCAATGATCTGTCTTTTTTTGATTAACCACTATTTGGATAATATCCTCTAATATCCTGGGATCGACAGGGCTACAACTACACTGTATATTTGGATAACAGACATTTTACTAAGATGCAGAGTTGTCAGGCTAGGGTAAGGGATGTAGAGCACAGAAGCAGCATCTTCAATTCAGGTAAGCAAGTGGCATGGAGTGGTTTAAATCCTGACATACAGTAAAGTGTAAGATTTAGGTCAGCCAGATCACATGACTGATGATATTTGAAGTCACTGTTCTGTAGTTGTATGCTTTGTGCCTTTTCATCCAATACATTCCAATTTCTCAAGATGCAGTCTGATTTTGGTAGGTTTAAATAAATTATAACTGCTCAGCTTCTGATAGCTAGAGTCTAAAAGACTCATCAGACCAAGAACTAGTTATTTCTTCCCCATTTGAAGGAGTTGAGGATGTGGAAACTCGTCCTATTAGAACTTGTCAAAGTTTGACTCAGACTCACAGTTTATCAGACCACTCTGTTTTATTAGCAAAGCTGCTCTGCTAATACATTTAGAAGTGAGCCCCCCGAGTGGGGCTTGTGTCTTTTAATTTATACAGTTTTTTGGAGAACAAGTTACAGAGAAGTTACAGACAAAAGAAGAAAAAGATTTTAGTCACCACCCTTCGAGATCCCTGAGACCAGTCACGTATCTTCAATTACCTGCCACCCTTAACAATCTCCTTTAACAGCTTCCAGTTAACTTAACTAATTGCCCTTCACACCTTCCATTCTGATGCCTGCTTCTTAGACGTGCTGGCTCTATTTTAATTGCTTCTCCATTCAAAAGCTAACTGTCCCTACGTGTGCTCCCTCAGATACTTTGTAACATGTTTTGGCATGCCCTCTCATATACAATGTATCCAGCATGTCCCCTTATGCAACGTTATACTTCCACAATCCCCCCTTTTGGTCAAGGCTATGCCCATGACCAATGACTTACTGGATTCCATACATCAATCGTTCTTTTTCATTACTTTCACTGGTGACATTTAACAACATTAGATTAGCACTCTGGTTAGGGGTAACCTGATGGATGGTGTGTCTTGTGCAGTTTTGGATACAACAAGAAATCAATTGAAAACACACAAAGATTATTAGGATTCCAAATAGGATAGTCAGAATTCCTTGAAACAACCAGTTTCCCAGACTAGAGAAATTGAATAAGTTACTTATCCATTTCCACAAGGAACTTGGTTCTTCATGGGGAAGGTATGCAATTTGTTCCAGATGGCTAGCACAATTTATTACCTCATTAGTATTATCAGGTATGTATACACAGCATTCTGTTCCAATTAGAGCACAGGTCCCTCCTTTGGCTGCCAGTATTATATCTAATGCCCGACGGTTTTGGAGCGCCACTTGTCGGACCGCTCCTGCTTCTTTGGCTAGAGCTTTTAAGCTCTCTCCTGTTTCATTGGCCATGATCTCAACCACCGCTTGTAACCTTAAAAGCCTTTTTGTATGGTGGATTACCCCCCCTACTGGGACTAAAGAAATGCCAACAGCTTCTTCCCAAGTTAGGGGGCTTATGTTATCCACATACCATTTAGCATCTGGCAAGTCCCTCCTTTTTCGCCTGAAATTACGGAGGCGATTTCGTGGGAGGGATTGAAGCACCCGGAGTTGTGGGAAAAGCTGAGCAGGATAACAGATACCTGACCAATTTGCTGGTAACACAGTGTAAGCATTTTCCCCACAAACCCAATGATGTCCCATTAAAGCTGGGAAGGGTTGACTGCAACCCTTTGACATGTAAGAATTTACAAAGGAGGAATAGTATCCCCCAAAGGGCATAGGATGATTTTCACTGGGAGAAGAGGTAGCATTCACATGACATTTGTAGATGGTGCTGTTTTTCTCAGGGAGGCTGTAGGGGGAGCAAGAGATTGAATCTTTGGTTTGATCCCAGGTTGAGAGGAAGTTTATCTTTCCATACCCGGTTCGCCATTCTCCAACCTTGTTTGAATAATCCCATACACCATGGGACACGATGTATTGGAGACAGCTGCTCCTCCCTAGATTCAGCCCTGTCCCATTACACACCCAGCACCAGTGGCCCTTTCCTTTCACCACACTTATAAGTTTGGGAACATATGTTTTTCCCAGCCCCCAAGTGTCATTTTCCTTCCACGTCCTTTTAAGTGGATAGGGTTCTCCAGCAAGCTCTGAGGAATTCAAAGGGATTGCCATGGTGGGGATACTAGCTTGTGAGTGAGCTGGGATGTGGCTGCAGACCCAGCAATTAGAAATATTCAGGATCTGGGCTATCTGCACCTGTTGTTGGATGAAAGAATTGTCACTGTCACTCTGGATTCCCCAGACCCTCAGGACACAGTAGCTGAGGATTAAGCTTCTCAAAGGACACATGTTGGAAGCAGGACCCTTTCTGGTTCCGACAACCCCTTTCGAGGGAACCGCAGTCACAGTTTTACGTCCACCAGGCAGCAGGCGCTAGGCTCACTACTGCTTCTTGTTTGTTGGGTCCTGCTGCCTGCTTACCCTCTGCTTATGGCAACCCTTACGAGAGTGCAGATTGTAAGGTATTGCAGGCTGTTCCTCTTTGTCTTCTGGGGTTGAAGCTGGTTCTGCGTGGTCTTGCAGAGGTGCTTGGTCCCCTTGAGGTGGCGCTGGCTTACACTGTGAGGCGTGGATCCATGCAGCGATGCCGGATAATTTCACTGCTGTCTGGGTGGTGAGCAGTACCTGGTATGGACCCTTCCACCGGGGTTCCAAGGCGTGCTTCCGAAGGTGGTGCCACAGGCAGACCCAAGCACCAGGCTTAAGAGCGTGACAGGCAGCAGAGGTGGGTTCCGTCGGCAAAGCTGCTCGCACCTGCGAATGGAAGGAGCTCACAGCTTGCATTAACCCTTTGCAGTACTGGAGGAGCGTGCAGTGAGTTAGGTTTAGGTCTGGGGCTGAGGTAATAGTAGCCATTTTTTGCATAGGGCGTCCCATGATGATTTCAAATGGACTCTGGGATGGGGATGACCAAATTTCCATAAGGGCCAGTGGTAAAGCAGCTGGCCAGTTTAACCCTGTGGAACTACAGATTTTTGCCAGCTTATTTTTAAGCACACCATTTCGCCTTTCAACTGCCCCTGCACTCTGTGGATGGTAAGGGCAGTGCAACAGGTGGGTGACATGTAATACCTGGTTTAGATGTTGAACAATTTTTCCAGTAAAATGTGTTCCCCGGTCACTAGACAAAGTGGCAGGAATTCCGTTGGTAGGGATAATGTGGTTTAACAGACATTTTGCAACGGACAATGAATCAGCTTTGCGACAGGGAAAGGCTTCAATCCAACCCGAAAACAGACATATTATAACTAAAATGAATTCATATTTCTGACACTTTGGCATTTGTACAAAATCAAGTTGCCAGTGTAGGAAAGGTGCTTGAGGCAAACCCCGGAACCCTTGTGTTACTTTTACAGATTTGCCTACATTGTGGCTTTGACAAGTAACACAAGCGGCACAGTGGCGGGTTGCAAAGGAGCTGAAATGGGGAGCCCACCACCCCGCCTTACTCATAGCAGAGACCATCCCCTCCTTGCCGACATGCGAAACACCATGTAGCAGGGCGGCTAGAGATGGGTGGAGTGAGAGGGGGGCTACAAAGGTATCGGTGGGCGATCGCCAAAGGGAATCAGAATGCAAAGAGCAACCCAAAGCACTCCAGGAGTCTTCTCTGTTTCTGGGGCAGAATCCTGGAGCTGAGCGAGATGAGACAGGGATGGTGGCATTACAAAGACAGAGAGGGGAGCAAGAAACGCTTCTGGTGAAGGTTTTATAGTGGCGGCATGTTTTGCAGCAGCATCAGCAAGTGCATTACCTTTTGCCACCTCAGTGTCTGCCGCTGAGTGGCCAGTACACTTAACAATTGCCAAGGCAGATGGTAGTAAAACTGCATACAGAAGGGCGGCAATGTAGGGGCCATTCTTGATAGGGGTACCAGTAGAGGTAAGAAAACCTCGAGCCTGCCAGAGGGTGCCAAAGTCATGCACAACCCCAAAGGCATATGGAGAATCAGTAAAAATAGTGGCAGAGAGCCCCTCGGCTAGAAAGCAGGCACGGGTTAGAGCAATCAGTTCAGCCACCTGGGCAGAGGTCACAGAGGGTAAGGGCGCAGCTTCTATGGTCTCAGAGAGAGACCACAGCGTACCCTGCAAGAGGTGGCCTTGGTCATTTCTATAACAGGACCCATCAGTGAATAATACCAGCTCAGAGTTAGGGAGAGGTACATCTGAAAGGTCGGGGCGCGGGACAGTGATAGCGGAGACAGTTGCAAGGCAGTCATGGGGTTCACCATCACTAGGTAAAGGAAGGAGGGTAGCAGGGTTTAACCGGGAGCAGCGCTTAATAGTGATATGTGAGGCTGAAAGCAGCAGAAGTTCATACCTAGTGAGGCGAGCAGAGGAGATGTGAGCAGTGTTGCGTTGCAGAAGGAGAGTTTCCACAGAATGGGGAACCATGAGAGTGAGAGAAGAGTGGAGGACAAGGGACTCAGACATCTCGACCAGGCGTGCTGCAGCAGCTACAGCGCGTAGGCAAGGGGGCAAACCCTTGGCTACAGGGTCCAAGGTTGCAGAAAAATAAGCCACCGGGCGATTTCTGTCACCGTGCTCCTGAGGAAGAACCCCGAGGGCACAAGCAGATTGTTCGTGACAGAAAAGGGTAAAAGGCTTGTCATAGTTAGGTAACCCTAAGGCAGGGGCAGAGGCTAAATTCTGCTTAAGGGAGATGAAAGCAGCATTTGCTTCAAGTGGCCATGGCATGGGGTTAGGTACAGAGGATCGAGTGAGTTCTTGGAGTGGTTTAGCCAGAGAAGCATATTGGGGAATCCATTGCCTACAGAACCCTGTCATGCCTAAGAATTTTCTGACCTGGCGTGGAGATCAAGGCTGGGGAAAGCTAAGGATGGCTTGTACCCAGGCTGGATAGAGTGTACGGGAGCCCTGGGAGAGAAGGAAGCCTAGGTATGTGACAGAGGTTTGGCAGAGCTGCAATTTTGTGCGAGAAGCCTTGTGACCCTTGTTTGCTAAAGCTGTGAGAAGTGTTAGTGAATCAGTTTCTGAGGCAGACAGAGAGGGGGAGCACAGGAGTAAGTCGTCCACATATTGGATCAGTGTGGATCCTGATGGGAAAACCAGATCAGCGAGATCCCTGGCTAGGGCTTGAGAAAAATAGGATGGACTCTCTGTATACCCCTGGGGAAGTATAGTCCATGTATATTGCTGACCCTTGTAGGAGAAGGCAAAGAGATACTGGGATTCAGAGTGAACTGGGACAGAGAACAGGTTTCAGAGTAACAGCCGTGTTAGTCTGTATTCGCAAACAGAAAAGGAGTACTTGTGGCACCTTAGAGACTAACCAATTTATTTGAGCATGAGCTTTCGTGAGCTACAGCTCACTTCATCAGATACATACCGTGGAAACTGCAGCAGACTTTATATATACACAGAGAATATGAAACAATACCTCCTCCCACCCCACTGTCCTGCTGGTAATAGCTTATCTAAAGTAATCGTCAGGTTAGGCCATTTCCAGCACAAATCCAGGTTTTCTCACCCTCCACCCCCCCACACAAATTCACTCTCCTGCTGGTGATAGCCCATCCAAGGTGACAACTCTTTACACAATGTGCATGATAATGAAGTTAGGCCATTTCCTGCACAAATCCAGGTTCTCTCACTCCCTCACCCCCCTCCAAAAACCCACCCCCATACACACACAGACTCACTCTCCTGCTGGTAATAGCTCGTCCAAACTGACCACTCTCCAAGTTTAAATCCAAGTTAAACCAGAACATCTGGGGGGGGGGGGGAGGAAAAAACAAGAGGAAATAGGCTACCTTGCATAATGACTTAGCCACTCCCAGTCTCTATTTAAGCCTAAATTAATAGTATCCAATTTGCAAATGAATTCCAATTCAGCAGTTTCTCGCTGGAGTCTGGATTTGAAGTTTTTTTGTTTTAAGATAGCGACCTTCATGTCTGTGATTGCGTGACCAGAGAGATTGAAGTGTTCTCCGACTGGTTTATGAATGTTATAATTCTTGACATCTGATTTGTGTCCATTTATTCTTTTACGTAGAGACTGTCCAGTTTGACCAATGTACATGGCAGAGGGGCATTGCTGGCACATGATGGCATAAATCACATTGGTGGATGTGCAGGTGAACGAGCCTCTGATAGTGTGGCTGATGTTATTAGGCCCTGTGATGGTGTCCCCTGAATAGATATGTGGGCACAATTGGCAACGGGCTTTGTTGCAAGGATAAGTTCCTGGGTTAGTGGTTCTGTTGTGTGGTATGTGGTTGTTGGTGAGTATTTGCTTCAGGTTGCGGGGCTGTCTGTAGGCAAGGACTGGCCTGTCTCCCAAGATTTGTGAGAGTGTTGGGTCATCCTTTAGGATAGGTTGTAGATCCTTAATAATGCGTTGGAGGGGTTTTAGTTGGGGGCTGAAGGTGACGGCTAGTGGCGTTCTGTTATTTTCTTTGTTAGGCCTGTCCTGTAGTAGGTAACTTCTGGGAACTCTTCTGGCTCTATCAATCTGTTTCTTTACTTCCGCAGGTGGGTATTGTAGTTGTAAGAAAGCTTGACAGAGATCTTGTAGGTGTTTGTCTCTGTCTGAGGGGTTGGAGCAAATGCGGTTGTATCGCAGAGCTTGGCTGTAGACGATGGATCGTGTGGTGTGGTCAGGGTGAAAGCTGGAGGCATGCAGGTAGGAATAGCGGTCAGTAGGTTTCCGGTATAGGGTGGTGTTTATGTGACCATTGTTTATTAGCACTGTAGTGTCCAGGAAGTGGATCTCTTGTGTGGACTGGACCAGGCTGAGGTTGATGGTGGGATGGAAATTGTTGAAATCATGGTGGAATTCCTCAAGGGCTTCTTTTCCATGGGTCCAGATGATGAAGATGTCATCAATATAGCGCAAGTAGAGTAGGGGCTTTAGGGGACGAGAGCTGAGGAAGCGTTGTTCTAAATCAGCCATAAAAATGTTGGCATACTGTGGGGCCATGCGGGTACCCATAGCAGTGCCGCTGATCTGAAGGTATACATTGTCCCCAAATGTGAAATAGTTATGGGTAAGGACAAAGTCACAAAGTTCAGCCACCAGGTTAGCCGTGACATTATCGGGGATAGTGTTCCTGACGGCTTGTAGTCCATCTTTGTGTGGAATGTTGGTGTAGAGGGCTTCTACATCCATAGTGGCCAGGATGGTGTTATCAGGAAGATCACCGATGGATTGAAGTTTCCTCAGGAAGTCAGTGGTGTCTCGAAGGTAGCTGGGAGTGCTGGTAGCGTAGGGCCTGAGGAGGGAGTCTACATAGCCAGACAATCCTGCTGTCAGGGTGCCAATGCCTGAGATGATGGGGCGCCCAGGATTTCCAGGTTTATGGATCTTGGGTAGTAGATAGAATATCCCAGGTCGGGGTTCCAGGGGTGTGTCTGTGCGGATTTGATCTTGTGCTTTTTCAGGAAGTTTCTTGAGCATATGCTGTAGTTGCTTTTGGTAACTCTCAGTGGGATCATAGGGTAATGGCTTGTAGAAACTCGTGTTGGAGAGCTGCCGAGCAGCCTCTTGTTCATATTCCGACCTATTCATGATGACAACAGCACCTCCTTTGTCAGCCTTTTTGATTATGATGTCAGAGTTGTTTCTGAGGCTGTGGATGGCATTGCGTTCCGCATGGCTGAGGTTATGGGGCAAGTGATGCTGCTTTTCCACAATTTGCTTTTCCACAAAATGGGACAGAGAAGAAAGCGGAGCACAAATCTACAACAGTAAAGTGGGTTGCATTTGGAGGAATAGACGCTAGTATTGTAGCAGGGTTAGGAACCACTGGAAAAGAAGGTATGACAATACGGTTAATAGCTCGAAGGTCTTGAACAAATCGCCACGATTTGCCATCAGCCTTTTGAACTGGGAGGATAGGGGTGTTACAGGGGCTGGAACAAGGGACAATAATTCCTTGTTCTTTTAATGCAGATATAACTGGAGCAATCCCAGCCTCTGCCTCAGGATTCAAAGGATACTGAGACAGGCGAGGCAGAGGTTTGGAATTGTCTACAGTAATCCGAACTGGGTCAGTATTTAATCGGCCCACTTCAGATGGGTGAGATGGCCATAGGGAGGAAGAAACCTGAGAGATTAGGTGCTCTAGGTACGGAGTTAAGGGACAGCAAGGGACCGGAGTGGAGAGGGAAGTTTCAGACAGCAGGGAGGCTACAGAATCACATAAGGAAGACTGAGGGATTTGCAGATAGACACCATCTGGGGAGCAGTAAATAGAACAGCCAAGTTTGCATAGCAAGTCCCGTCCCAGAAGGTTTGCAGGGGTGGAATCAGAGAGGAGGAATGCATGCTCCTCAGAGAGGGGACCGACCTGAACAGACAAAGGTTTTGAGAGGGGAAAAGAGGTAGGGATCCCTGTAATGCCAACAGCAGACACAGATTTTCCAGATGGGGGAACCTCAGGCAAGTCAGTGGTGTGGATTGTAGAAAGAGAAGCTCCAGTATCAACAAGGAAAGGGAGAGAGAGATCATTTACAGTCAGGACACATTCTCCAGTAGGGGACAGAGGTAATAAGGGAGCTAAAACTTTCTGAGGTTCCCCAGCATCCCGTCATTGTTGGGGTGAAAAATAGGGTTGGGGATCAGCTGGAGGAACCAGCGGGGGGTTCACTTGATTTCCCATACAATTATTAGGTCATCTTGGACACTCTTTTTTCCAGTGTCCAGGCTGTTTACAGTAGTTACAAACCCCAATTAATCCAGCCCCCCGCCCCCTTCCGCAACCCCGTCCCTGTCCCCGGTGTGGTCTGCTTAGTTCTGAATAATGCTGTATCTGCAGAGCCATTAACTTTTGGGAGGACTGTTCCTCCTTTCCTTTTCAAGTGCGGTGGCAACGCTCTGCTACTGCCACCAATTTGTCCATGGTTTCAGTCTCCCATCCCACACTTATTCATTTTAACATGCTGCCTGTGGCAGGGAGAAGACCATCAACAAATGCATGTGCCAAGGCCCCCTGCCCATTTACATCGGGCTCTTGTATTCCTGAATGTTGTAGGAAAATATCAGTTAGCCGGGACCTATAGTCGCCTGGGCTTTCTCCTTGCCCTTGCTTACAGCAACGTATTGCTGTCCAGTTTGTTTTAGGAGACCACACTTTGGGAATGGCTTGATGCAGGCGCTTCCAAAGAGCCATACACCGGTCTCTGTATGCCGAATCTGGGCCAGTACTTTTTATGGTTGAGTGGCGTGCGTCAGCTGGCCAGTCTGCGGCAGCCAACCATTCTTCATAATAACTGGCAGGAGCTAACAATTTACAGAGTTGGAGGAGATCTGTCTCAGAGGGTTCATAGGTTTCACAGATTAACAGAAACTCCTCAGCAAATTTGACAGAGTTTTCCTGTGGTTTGGGAAAACTTTTAACTATAGATAAAAGTTCTGTACGAGTCCAGGGCTTATAATCCCATACGGACTCATTTTCTCTGATCTTAAGGACTCGTAAGGGTGCCACAACAGTTTGATCAGAGTCTCTCATTAACCTCCCATCAGGTTCTCTTTTCCAAGAAGAGATGTCAAGAGAATCTTTGCAGTCTGCTTTGGATTTCTTCTTCATAATATTTTACAGAGATGCGAGGCCAATGAGGGTATCTTCTTCACTTTCATTATCTGTAGTCACTGAAGATTTTTCCTTTTCTGATTTCTTATTTGCGCAGGAGTATGGTGGAGGTTGGGTTTGATCCGGATCATTGCACAGGACTGGGCAAAGGGGAGCGCTCGGACTAGTGGTGGGAAAGACTGCATCCAATTGAACTGTTAGTTTTTTGATAGAATTTTTAAGAGAGGTGAGTTTTGACTCAGTCCATCTACGATTTGCCTCTTCCCACCACTGCATGAAGCTGTCTACTTCTCCTCTCTCCAATTTGGTTTTTGGGAGGACGAGTTTGCTTTTTAAAGCGTCCACTCGATCCTTGTCCCAAGAACCTAACAGTGGCCACTGTAATTTGGGGTTCTCTAGAGCTAATTTGGACCATTTTTCAAGAAACCTACAAGAGTCCGGACCCCTCCTAAAATACACAAAATAAGCTGGAGTTCCCTTAGGGAACTGTTCTATCTTAGACTTCTGATTACCCATCCAGGAGGACTTCACACAGCACTCACACAAGAAGGAAATTCGGGCTCAGCAGAGCGGTACCCGGTGCAACACACAGAAAGGAGCCCACAGGCTACTGCCTCAACTGCCCTTGCTTTCACACCAGGGGTTATACCCAAGGCGTGGTGCGGCTGCAGCTGTGCAGATTCCACTTATTCAGACCGTGGGGACGGGGACCCCTTGGTCAGCCAGTCTCCGGACAGAGATGGCTCCCAGATTCACACACACACCACGGGGAAGACGGATAGACACAAAGACAAGACAGTCCTCAAACCGGTTAAAGCACAAAAATAATAATTACCTGAGACGTCTGATTCCAGAAGCTGGATCCAAAGACCCCTACCCGAACAGAGTGGGAACCAACAAGTTCAATGGCGTAGACTGCACTGCTGCTGTGTATCTTTCTGTCTTGTGGAGGATCGCTTGGACTAAGCGTCCAGGCGCCGGCTGCCACGATCGTCCTGCAAGGCAGTCAGGGATCACACAGCCTCAGTGAAGCCGCTTGCCATCTCGGTAGAACCTCCAAATTGTCAAAGTTTGACTCAGACTCACAATTTATCAGACCACTCTGTTTTATTAGCAAAGCTGCTCTGCTAATACATTTAGAAGTGAGCCCCCCGAGTGGGGCTTGTGTCTTTTAATTTATACAGTTTTTTGGAGAACAAGTTACAGAGAAGTTACAGACAAAAGAAGAAAAAGATTTTAGTCACCACCCTTCGAGATCCCTGAGAACAGTCACGTATCTTCAATTACCTGCCACCCTTAACAATCTCCTTTAACAGCTTCCAGTTAACTTAACTAATTGCCCTTCACACCTTCCGTTCTGATGCCTGCTTCTTAGACGTGCTGGCTCTATCTTAATTGCTTCTCCATTCAAAAGCTAACTGTCCCTAAGTGTGCTCCCTCAGATACTTTGTAACATGTTTTGGCATGCCCTCTCATATACAATGTATCCAGCATGTCCCCTTATACAATGTTATACTTCCACAAACTGAATATGAGACTAGCAACCCACCTTGTGACAACTGGGAGTAAAAAATATTTTTGAACTCAGTCACATACTGCAACTGCATATCTTGTGCTTCCTCTGACCCACATCCCCTCGCCTCCAAATCAATGGGTTTACAGTCCTTCTCCTTCCCCAACTGTGATGATTTTTAAATGGCACCAATAACATTTTCTTTATAATGAGGAGTCCTTGTGGCACCTTAGATACTAACAAATTTATTTGGGCATAAGCTTTCATGGATAGCACTTGCTAACCTGCCTATTCTGAACACTTTTTCCCTGTCTTCTATTTTTTGAGGCATCTGAGTTGTAGAAGCTACTAGAATCTTGAAAGGCAACTTGTCTGTGAACTGAGGGAAAAGCCCAGTGGAGACATCTCTCTGATCTGAAGTGACTATCTAATGAGGATAGCAAACCTTCAGTGTTTATTGTGAACTGGCTTTATCACATATGTCTATGAAATATAAACAACTATGTGAAAAATCAGTCATGTATTATATATTATATATCTGCTTTCAACTACCCTGTTCACAGCTTCTGCAGAGTTCACCTCTATAAATTATGCAATTTAGATAACTAGCATCATTCTCTATAATGCCTCTAGATAATCTCTTGCACTTCTATAGTGCCTTTCACCCCAAAGTACTTTACAAACAGGTGGTATATCCTGCTCTAAGGAGTCAGAGCCACACAGGGGATAGGATGGAGTGGTACTGTATATGGAATGTGATCCAGAGCAGAGCAGAGCAGAATTACTCAGTACAGCCACCTCTAGGATGGAACAAAGCAGTTGATTAACAGTGAACAGCAACGTTACATAACAGTTTAGGATAGGAAATTAATAATAATCATACTATCATAGTAATAATATTACTTAGCCCTTCTTTAGGACCTTACAACTCAAAGAACTTTACAGACATTAATTTAACTTCACAACTACCCTGTGAGATAGAGAAGCATTATCAACATTTAACAGATGAGGAAACTGAGGCACAGAAAGATTAAATAATTTGCTAAAGTCACAAAGTGAGTTAGTTGCAGAGCTAGAAATAGAACCCAGAGCTCCTGACTCTCAGCCTACCGCCCCGACAATCCTCACTGATGAAAGAGAATCTTGTATCCAATTGACACAGCAGGGAGAATTCAGTGTGGTGGAATGTAATTACTCAGACAAAAAGTTATTAGGACAGCAGGTTTCACACATTTACTCTTCTGAAAAATGCTAAAGGATTTTTAATAACCAAATGTTGTTGGTAACTCTATTTAATATCTCATTTACATTTGGAAGCTCTAGTAATAATAATAAATTAATTAATAATGCTACCTAACACTAAGAACCTTCCATTCCAGGACCTCAAACCTTTTTGCAAATATTAGTATGGTGTCCCCTAGCATCATGATTGGATGTGGGGATCAGTACTGATCGAGGGACAGTAGCCTTTACTGAATCACCAGCACCATTTTCCTGCAGCACCTGAGTTATCCTTCGAGATTTCCCTTCCAAGCAACCTTTCATGATATAACATGAAAAATTTGCCTATCTACAACCTCCAAAGCTCTATCCACCAGTCTTTTTGTGAATCATCACACCCTAACTCCTTCAGGCCTAAATGTAGCAAATTGAAATATGCCCAATAATGGCAGTCAAGCAAAAACACACAGCATATTACACGCTGTTAAGCTTGGGTGCAATACAGTCAGCTGCCATCTTGTATTCCAAAAAGAAACTCAGAACATTTGCTATTATTATGAGATTGCTTCCTCTAGAGCTAAACAAACATACAGAAAGATTAGATTTATACAAAGAGAATGTTTGTACAGTGTTCTAAACATGAAAATGCTATATCAAGCGTGGTTATTGTTGCATGAGCTGCACTCTGCTTAAGTGGACAGCTTTCTTCAGGGGTTCTCAAACTTCGTTGCACTGCGACCCCCTTCTGACAACCAAAATTACTACACAACCCCAGGAGGGGAACCAAAGCCTGAGCCCGCCCGAGCCCCACCACCTCAGGCCAGGGGGCCAAAGCCGAAGCTCCAGGGCTGCAGCCCCATGCAATGGGCCTGTAACCTGAGCCCTGCCACCCAGGTTCTCAGCTAGGAAGAGAAAAACATTCCCCTTATATATACAAGTTTTGCCTGAGGAGAAATAGAGTATCCAGATTCTATCCAACTCCCAGGAAGCATAGGTATATGCCAGGAGAGAGTCCTCTTCTGAAGATTAAGTACAGTAATTTGAATCAGTAACTTAAGGTCCCTTTAAAGAAGGAAATTAAATAACAACACTGTGTCAACACAAAGTAGAAATAATGGCAAAGAAAGAAAAAAATCAAGTGCATATATATAAACTACCCAAATCCTCAAAAGTCAAAGACTGTTTAATGCAGTGATGGGCAACCTGCGGCCAGCTGGCCACACGTGGCCCGTCCAGGTAATCCGCTGGCAGGCCGCAAGACAGTTTGTTTACATTGATCATCTGCAGGCACAGCCGCCCGCAGCTCCCAGTGGCCGCGGTTCGCCATTCCCGGGCAATGGGAGCTGCGGGAAGCAGCAGCCAGCACGTCGCTGCAGATTACCCTGCTAGGCCGTGTGCGGGCCATGGTCTGCAGGTTGCCCACCACTGGTATAATGTAAAGGTTAAAAGGAGATATTTGAAAAAGGGTGAGTGGGGAATAAAAATGGCAGTGACTTACTCCCGAACGGACAGCACAGCATACTGTAGTTATGGCCTCTTTGTCTCTCCTGATGGTCTCCTGGCACTGTTTGAACCAGTGTAGTTCACTTAATGGTGTTAAGCAGTGGTTCTCAACCTGTGGGTTGGGACCCCAAAGTGGGTCGCGACCCTGTTTTAATGGCGTTGCCAGGGCTTCTGTTAGACTTGCTGGGGTCCAGGGCTGAAGCCAAAGCCTGAGCACCACCGCCTGGTACCGAAGCTGAAGCCTGAGGGCTTCAGTCTGGGTGGCAGGGCTCAGGTTACAGGCCCATTGCATGGGGCTGCAGTCCTGGAGCTTCGGCTTTGGCCCCCTGGCCTGAGGTAGTGGGGCTCGGGCGGGCTCAGGCTTTGGTCCCCCTCCTGGGGTAGTAATTTTGGTTGTCAGAAGGGGGTCGCAGTGCAACGAAGTTTGAGAACCCCTGAAGAAAGCTGTCCACTTAAGCAGAGTGCAGCTCATGCAACAATAACCAGGCTTGATATAGCATTTTCATGTTTAGAACACTGTACAAACATTCTCTTTGTATAAATCTAATCTTTCTGTATATATGCTTATATGGCCTCCTGCACTGTGAGCGCTTCTCAGTTATTTAAAAATATATATATAACAATCCCTCTCCTCTTCAACTTGTGGAAATAGCTTCTTTAGTATGTATTTTTGGATTTTTGGTTGTGTGTGTGTGAGAAACAGAGAGAGAGCGAGAGAGAATGTTGAATGTCTGTGTAAAGAATTTATTAAGGGAAAGAAAAATGGAAGAAATGAGTTTTGTATTTAGTTTAGTCTCAGTCCAGCTCCTCTTAAAGATTTGTCTCCTCACTTACAAGTCAACAGTTTAATTGTTCTAGAATGTTACTTTCTTGGGCATCATTTGCTTCGCTCTTTCACAGAACTATAGGAGAAAAACAAACAATATCAGAAAATGTGATTGTAAAAGTGCAGAAATTGGCAGGAGGACTTTTTTGAAGCAGGTACAATACCTGAAACTTCATTTAACTTAGGTTTCCAAACTGATTAGGTCCCGAGCTTAATGCCTTTTAAAGGATGCATAACAGTTTTCATTCTAGCCTTTTGTTTTGTCATATATAACTTCCTGAAAACTTTCCTCTTTCAGCTGAAACTTGCCAGACATAGATTTTGCCTGAAGGTGATTTTTTGTAAAGTTTAGCTACATATATATAGAATAGATAGGAGGGCACACAAATCTACTATATCAGTAGTTCAAGGGAGTTAAATGTGTAGTGACAGTTTATTTTATAAAAAGAAAAGGAGTACTTGTGGCACCTTAGAGACTAACCAATTTATTTGACTTGCTCTTGGAACTGAGAGGCCAGGCAGAAATCCATCTTCTCCAACCCATCCTAATCCAAGCCTCCAATATTGCAACCAGTATAGTATGCATCCGATGAAGTGAGCTGTAGCTCACGAAAGCTTATGCTCAAATAAATTGGTTAGTCTCTAAGGTGCCACAAGTACTCCTTTTCTTTTTGCGAATACAAACTAACACAGCTGTTACTCTGAAACCAGTTTATTTTATGACTAACTATAGAATTTCCACCTATCCTGAGATATCTTTAGGCTGACATTATGCGAGGGAGTGAATGATATTTGTGTCATGATGTGGTGGTGCAATAACAAGCCATTGTGACTCAATAACAAAGCCTAAAAAGGGCCAAACCCAATAGGAAGGACCTGTTCATTTTCCAATTTGAACGGAGCAACAAAAAACAAAAAGGTGAGATTATATCAGCAAACAGACCTCTTTTTTGTTTAGAAAGACCTGAAGCTGAGAATTAACACCCAGTTCTTCACAAGTTAATGCTTATTATATATTCCACATTTCATCCCAGATCCAGTCTTATTTCTGAACAACTCCTTGATGAGAGCCAGAAATTGATGTTATGAGTGGTCTAATTTAGAGTAAATGTCTATTTATTCCGGCTTAATTTTGAAGGCAGTTTTACACGGAAATGAAGGGTTTTGTTTTACTCTATGTCAATGTACAATGCAGATAACACACTGACACCTGAAGTGTTTTCATCCCTAACTTTCTCTATGGGACGCATACAATAACATCAGAGGAGTTGTGTTGTGACATAACGTCCCACCATGCCCTCTGCATGGGGGCATCACATCACACCATCCCAGCTTCCACGTGGGTAGTCACATTGCTCTGCTGTTCCTTCCTTGCAGGGCTTCTCGTCATGGCCTCCATGGCGGGATGTCATCCTGTCACCAGTTGTGACCTCTGCGGTGGGACGTCACGCCGTCCTCTGGCCCATCGAGCGCCAGGCCATCCCCTGCTCCGATGAGGCTGCCGTGTGGAGAGGTCACACCGTCTCCAGACCCGCTGTGACCTCTGCATTGGGACGTCATCCTCTGGCCCATCAAGGCCCAGTGGGGAGAGCCTCACCGAGCCCCAGGCCCCTGGCTCCTAGCAGTGGGTACAGGTGCGGTGACCATTAGCTCCTTGGTCTCTCCTGACAACCGCTGGCCCCCACTTCCCCAGCCCACTCCCCTGGCTCCCCCATTCCCAGCCCCCTCCCCAGGGGCTGGTAACCATAGAAACTTCCAGAATGGACCAGCCCTGCCTCTCTTCTTTTAGCGTGACCACTGCTCCTAACCAATAGGCTCACTCCGCTTGGCTGTCCCTTCGAAGCTGATTGGTCCGCGACACGGGTAAAGCGGACCAATGGAACGACGACGGAGGGGCGCGACGCCACACGTCATTGCGGAGAGGTTGATCTCCGCCAATCAAGAGTAGCCAGCTTAGTCGGCGCCAACCAATGGAAAGGTTCCAGCGCAGGTTCCGCAACCAATAGCTAGCCTCCACGAAGCCATGAGGGAGGGTATATAAGGGTGGGAGGCCGGGGTGGCCTAGGCATAGCGCCGGCAGTAGCGAGCGGAGCGGGTCTGTGTGTGGCGCGGTAACGGTGAGTGGGGCGTGCGGCCTACTGTGTGGGGCCGCGGTGCCGGCGCCCCGGGCGATGGAGGGCCCTAGTCTCCGGGCGCGGCGGGCGGGCGGATGCGGCCGGGCCGGGCCGGGGGCCTGAGGCGGGGCGGGCGGATGCGGCGGGCCGGGGGCCTGAGGCGCGGCGGGCGGGCGGATGCGGCGGGGCCAGGCCGGGGGCCTGAGGCGTTTCCCTTGCGCTGCCAGGTTCCCGGCGGACAGCATGAGGCGGGCGCTGCTGGTGGTGCTGCTGCTGCTGGGCAGCGGGCGCGGCGAGGAGGAGGAGAAGAAGGAGGACGTGGGCACCGTGGTGGGCATCGACCTGGGAACCACGTACTCATGGTGCGTAGAGCGCGGGCTGCCCGGCCAGGGCCGCGCGCTCCCTGCCCCCCCACGGCCCCTTCTCCCCACGCGGGGCCGGGGGCCCTGTCCCGCACGGCTGACCGACCCCGGCTTTGCTTTCACAGCGTTGGCGTCTTTAAGAACGGCCGCGTGGAAATCATTGCGAATGACCAGGGCAACCGGATCACGCCGTCCTACGTCGCGTTCACCCCCGAAGGGGAGCGTCTCATCGGCGATGCTGCGAAGAATCAGCTCACCTCCAATCCTGAGAATACGGTGTTCGATGCCAAACGCCTGATTGGCCGCACGTGGAATGATCCCTCCGTGCAACAGGATATCAAATACCTGCCTTTCAAGGTATGTGCCAAAATTCACACTGCAAACTGCTTAACTTGGCAGGCCACTTTTATGTTGGAGAAGAGTGACTTGTGGACTCAGATTCTGTGTCGAAGCCTATGGGATTGAGCTCTGATGAGGGTCTGCTACATCAGACTGTGGCATAATGAAAGTCTTTGTGGATATTACAGATCTAAACTCCAGTAGGTGACTTATGTTTTCATTGTATCTTCCCCTTATTCATAATCGCAAAATGAATTCTCTTGGGCATCCAAAAATCATTAATTGCTGTCCAATAAACCCTAATTTTTTACTAATTAGGGAGGGTGATTAAGATGGAAACAGTTACTATTATTCACATAGTCTGTCCCATAACTGGAGTAGTTCAGAATGCTAAATATCTTGCCTTCCATAAAAAATGTATGGATTGTGGAAATGGAACTGACATGTAATATCCATGTACATAATTGTAATCAATGTGGGCTCTCGGCATAAAATATTACTGGAGAGAACATCTATTGTCTGCTCTTCTCTCCTTTCTTGACTTTTTTGAGTAGTGAGCATTGTTCAGGTTCCAGTTCTCTTCAAAGATTTAAAATTACTAGAAATACATTCTTTAAACTTAAGTGTTCATGTTTTTAAAGGTTCTTGAAAAGAAGACCAAGCCATATATACAAGTTGATGTTGGTGGTGGACAGACAAAGACATTTGCTCCAGAAGAAATTTCTGCTATGGTTTTGACAAAGATGAAGGAAACTGCTGAGGCCTACTTAGGAAAGAAGGTAGGTAACATAACAAAAATGGTCTACTGTGACATCTTGTAGAAGCAGCAGTTTTCCAAAGTGATAGCAGCAGGTGATCTCCCAAGCTGCAGACCAAAGTTTGACTCTTAATTTCTACCCAGTTTGGCTGGGAGCACTTGAAGAACTCAGACAGGACCCATTGATCTTTGCTTAATTCTTGTCTGGCCACTCTAGGGGTACCATTAAAGGAAGCCATTCTTCACCTGGAAGGTGAGAAGGCACTCAAGGCAGTGGCAGTTCCTCTAACACTTGGAAATTGTCAAGCTTTCATTTGTGGTGTTGCTGCTGATTATTGAAGTTGTTACATTAATCCTCATCCTGCTCTTCTAGGTTACCCATGCTGTTGTCACTGTCCCAGCTTATTTCAATGATGCTCAGCGTCAAGCTACAAAGGATGCTGGTACCATTGCTGGATTGAATGTAATGAGAATAATCAATGAACCGTGAGTAGTTTTTTAACTGTTCTGCAATGTCATGCTGTACTAGGCCTTGTGAGTTGTCTTAACTACTATTTCTTCATCACAGTACTGCTGCCGCCATTGCTTATGGACTGGATAAGCGGGAGGGTGAGAAGAACATCCTTGTATTTGATCTAGGTGGTGGAACCTTTGATGTCTCTCTCCTCACAATTGATAATGGTGTCTTTGAAGTTGTGGCTACAAATGGAGATACTCACTTGGGTGGAGAGGACTTTGACCAACGTGTTATGGAACACTTCATCAAGTTATACAAGAAGAAAACTGGAAAAGATGTTAGGAAGGACAACAGATCTGTACAGAAGCTACGTCGGGAAGTAGAGAAAGCAAAGCGAGCTTTGTCCTCTCAGCATCAGGCTAGAATTGAAATAGAGTCCTTCTTTGAAGGAGAGGACTTCTCTGAGACACTGACTCGCGCAAAGTTTGAAGAACTGAATATGGTTAGTATTTGAAGCTAGAGTTACAATTGCTTTGTGGTAAATCAGTGTCTTGCAGTTACTTGCATGTTTAGTATGTTCAGCTATTGCTTATGTTGCATTAAATTTACAGAACACAATAAACATAACTCTGCTATGAAGCAATAACTCCCTAGCTGACGTGGGAATAGGGAGGAGAAACTAAGGCAAGAGACTTGCCCAAGGTCATGTGGTAAGATGACATCTGGCTGGAGTCAATGCTTGGTGTGTGTTTTGGCTTGCTCATGGTCATTTGTCCAGACCACACTTTGCTGAGATATATTTCTCCAGCATAGGGGAGAAGTAGTGCCTTACCTTACTATTGTCACTTTTTGCCTCTTAGGATCTGTTCCGTTCCACCATGAAGCCTGTGCAGAAAGTTCTAGAAGATTCTGACCTGAAGAAATCCGACATTGATGAGATTGTACTTGTGGGTGGCTCTACTCGAATCCCCAAGATACAACAGCTTGTTAAAGAGTTCTTCAATGGCAAAGAGCCTTCTCGTGGCATCAATCCAGATGAGGCTGTTGCTTATGGTGCCGCTGTTCAGGCTGGTGTCCTTTCGGGTGACCAAGATACTGGTAGGTGCAAACCTAAACTAGTAACTTTCAGAGTTTTTACACTTTACTGCTAGTATTGGAGCAGGTTTTTGGAGGCCTGATCCAAGTTGAGAACAGAAATCATGTAAGCTAAATTCTAAACATTGTTACTAGGAACACTCTACTTGCCATACTTTCATAAGGCTACAGTAATTATGGGCCCTTGTCATTTCTAGTCTAACAATAGAATCTCTAACTGTGAATAGGAGTAAAGCTAGAAACATGTCTCTTTTAGGTGACCTGGTGTTACTTGATGTGTGTCCTCTGACACTTGGCATTGAAACTGTTGGGGGTGTTATGACCAAGCTCATCCCAAGAAATACTGTTGTCCCCACCAAGAAATCACAGATTTTCTCCACAGCTTCTGATAACCAGCCAACTGTAACAATCAAGGTCTATGAAGGTAAGTGTCCTGTATCACTGAACTAAAATAGGATGTATCCTGTACACCACTTTTTTGTGAAAACTTAGTAAAGTTCTTAAAGTTAGACATGGAGCAATGAATGACCATGCCTCAAAAGTATCTCAGAATTCCTCATTATAGCCCTTGAAGAAACAACTCTAGTGGGGAGACATTGGTAACAGACCAACTCAAAAGGCTACTTGTAGCATCTTAAAGAATACTAGTGTTCCAGTAATAGAGTGCTTGATTGGATTGTCCAGTGTTCCCCTCCTCCCTTTGCATGAGGGCACTAATCTTGTGGTCTCTGGAGGGAGAAGTCTAAATCACCCCCATTCAGGTTAAAATAAACTGATATTGTAAAACCCTTTTTACTACAAACCTGGGTGTCTCAGAATTTCTCTTTGCTGTTACAGGCAAAGGTACATGCTGCTCCAGGCAATTAAAGTCAAATAACACTTAAAACATTTCTTGTTTTGGGAGTAGGCCATCTGGTCATCATTCAGAGATTCAAGTGTTCCCACACTTGAGCTGGGCTTTCACCTCCCCTTAAAGTGAAACAAAATATAGGTTCAAAACCTAAGATTAGTCATGTCAAACCACATGTAACGCCACCTTTTAGGTACAAGTACAAACTAAAACTCTTACCTCTGTAGGTGAACGTCCTCTCACCAAGGATAACCATCTCCTGGGTACTTTTGACTTGACTGGAATCCCTCCTGCTCCTCGTGGTGTCCCACAGATTGAAGTTACCTTTGAGATAGATGTGAATGGAATCCTCCGTGTTACAGCGGAAGACAAGGGCACAGGAAATAAAAACAAGATTACAATTACCAATGACCAGAACCGTCTGACACCAGAGGAGATTGAGAGAATGGTTAATGATGCTGAGAAGTTTGCAGAGGAAGACAAAAAGCTTAAAGAACGTATTGATACCAGAAATGAGTTGGAAAGCTATGCTTATTCACTGAAGAATCAGATTGGGGACAAAGAGAAACTAGGTGGCAAACTCTCATCTGAAGACAAGGAAACAATAGAGAAAGCAGTAGAGGAAAAGATTGAATGGCTTGAAAGCCACCAAGATGCTGAAATTGAAGATTTCAAAGCTAAAAAGAAGGAGCTGGAGGAGGTTGTCCAGCCAATTGTTAGCAAGCTTTATGGAAGTGCAGGACCTCCCCCTGAAGAGGAAGCAGGAGAGAAGGATGAATTGTAAATCTTGATTTCTGAATGTTACCTTGTAAATACTGGACTCAGGAACTCTTCTGTTAAGATAATATTGAACTCTAATCTGGAATGTAATTGGAATCTTCACTTCTGAGTGGAGATGGAAATGTTAGCCCAAAGTGGCTGTTTACTGCTTTTCATTAGCAGTTGCTTGATGTCTGTGGGGAGGTGGGAGGGAAGGGTAGTGGGGTGGGACTGTAAAATGAGTTGGGGGTTTAGAAATTTTCCAGTTGAAAACATTCTAACTGGTCATGTGCATTCTGTGTAGAACTTTTTTCTACCCAAGTGACCACAATAAATTTGTTATTTACACTGGATCTAGCTTAATTTCATATTTCCTGTCATGTCTGTTTATAGACTATCAAACTCACTGAGTGCAGTTCTCTTACTTAAAATGTTCTCTTCAACTAAAGTTCTGTTCATCCTGCAAATAGTCCAAGTACTTCAGTGTGTAAGCATTTAATCTGAAGTGCTACTAGGCACAACAGTTGTCAGGTCCTTTTTCCTAGCAAGTTAGCAGCTTATCTCCCTTGTCACTGTTTTGGATTACATTCCAAACCTGTTGTACCTAGAAGTATATCCTAACATGTGATAAAACATGCTGTTCATGTAGCTTGGCTTTGACAGGCTTTCTATTTTCTAATGCTAAAGCTGATTTCAGCCTTGGAAAATGATGTGACACCCAAAGGTGTCCTTTGACTTTGTAGCTTCCTCTTGAGAGAGCTTAAAAGCTATTGAATGTGTGCAGCTTTGAGGCAGAGAGATGTAGCAGAGGCTTAGTAAACAGTGTAGCATAGGAAATGCCTGGCTGAACCATGCACCTAATTATCATGCTCCTAGGCTCTGACAGTATTGACTTAGCTCCAGTGTTCTGTATGGCACTTGCCAGGAATAAGTTTCCTTACCCAGAGCTTGCATTCTAATGGCCCAATCAAAGTCACTAAAAGCAGTGGTATGACTTGACTAGAAAGTTGTCATTAGGCCCAGAAGACAAATGTTCTATATGCATTTTCAGATGAGCAGACTGTTTAAATGTGCAAAGTCCTGCACAAATATACATGATCCTAAAAGCAATCTCATTCTACACTACAGGGATTTTCCTCTAAGTGTAAATACTTCACTGGAATAGCCTCCTCCATTACTGTGACAAGGCTATATCTAGCTTTTACTAGATCCTGAGTTTTTGATACCCCAGTTACATTACCTCTCATTTCCACACTAAACTCTATTCAACCGACTAACCACTTCTTGGCCTCTAACACTAAGGGTGTAGTGAAACAGCCAAACTTGGACACAGTTCTGTAAAATGTGTGGTTAATTTGTTCATAATACCATACTTTTAATCCCTTAATGCAGCCACTCACCCAGTTCCTTTCATTTGCTGAACCATGGGAAAAAGCTTCATGAGTAAAAGCTTCATGAGTAAACTGGGCAAATTAGTTGAAACAATAGTAAAGAATAAAATTGTCACACAGAACAATTGTTGGGCAAAAGTCAACATGGTTTCTGTAAAGAGAGATCATATCTTAGTAATCTATTAGCTCTTTGAAGAGGTCAACAACTGTGGACATAGTGTCATTAGATTTCCTGGCAGCCTTTGAGAAGGTCCCTTTGCAAAGTTTCTTATGTAAATTAAGTTGTCATGGGATAAAAGGGAAGATCCAGTTATGGATTGAGAACTAGTTAAAAGACAGGGAATAAAGAATAGGAATAAATAGTAAATTCTCAGAATGGAGAGGGGTAACTAGTAGTGTTCCCCAAGAGTCAGTCCTAAGGACCAATCCTATTCAATTTATTCATAAATGAACTGGAGATGGGTAAACAGGTAGCAAAGTTTGCAGATACTACTAAACTGCTCAAGATAGTTTAGACCAAAGCAGACTGAAGAACTTCACAAAACTAAGTGATTGGGCAACAAAATGGCAAATGAAATTTAATGAGACTAAAAGTAATGCACATTGGAAAAAATAACCCCAACTATACATAGCATATGACAGGCTAGTTTAGCTACAACTAATCAGGAGACAGATCTTGAGTCATTGTGAATAGTTCTCTGAAGACATCCACAGTGTTGTGTACCAGTCAAAATAGCAAATGTGATGTTAGGAATAATTAAAGGGATAGAGAATATCTTATTTCTCTTATATAAATCCATGGTACACCCACAGCTTGAATACTGCTTACAGATGTGGTCCCCTCAACTCAAAAAAGATACATTGGCATTAGAAAAGAGCAACTAAAATCATTAGGGGTTTAGAACAGGTCCCATCTGAGGAGAGATTAAAGAGGCTAGGACTTTTCAGCTTGGAAAAGAGGACACATGATAGAGGTCTATAAAATCATGAGTGGTGTGGAGAAAGTGAATAAGGAAAAGTTATTTGTTCCCACCAAATGAAATTAATGGGCAGCAGGTCTAAAACAGATAAGAGGAAGTTCTTCACACACCATACAGTCAACCTGTGGAACTCCTTACCTGAGGAGGATGTGAAGGCTAGGACTAAACAGAGTTTAAAAGAGAACTGGATAAATTCATGGAGGTTAAGTCCATTAATAGCTATTAGCCAGGATGGATAAGGAATGGTGTCCCTAGCCTTTGTTTGTCAGAGGGTGCAGATGGATGGCAGGAGAGAGATCACTAGATCATTACATGGTAGGTTCACTCCCTCTGGGGCACCTGGCATTGGCCACTGTTGGTAGACAGGATACTGGGTTGGATGGACCTTTGGCCTGACACAGTATTGCCATTCTTATGAACTGGCCTTCCCCCTTCATTCACTTACCTGAGCCACTACAAGAATTATTTGGGGCAGTGCATATTACCTTTGATTCAGATTAAAGTTTTATTTACCATCACTGTCCAATTATGTTATCTCAAATTTCCACTTCACTATCCATTTCCTAGTATTAAAATGTCCCACCTTCCACAGACCTAGCAACCAAGCATAGCTGAATAGTAGCATGGGCTTTGCCAAATTTCACTTAAACATTGATCTTTAAGACTAAGTTACAGGGAGAAAACCAACAAAATGATTGATTTCACAGAGGGCAGCTCTCAGCCCCTATTAATTTACAATTTCGTTTTTGGCTTATCTAGGAACACATTTCAATATTTTTAAATGACAAACCTTCCTAGTCCTTGATGTTAACTTTCAAGGTACTAAATGAAAGGCTCACAGGCATAAGCATTAGATTTAGAATAATTAAACTCCCACCCACTAGTTTTCAACCTCAGCTGCATAAATGTAGCTTGAGCAGTAGATAAAAATAAGGTGACTGCCCACATGGATACTGTACCTGTCACTAGTATCAAGTTAAATCCAGGAACTTTACACTTCAGTATCATAAGAGGATTGTAGATACCTAGTGCTCCCACCTGAGGCAAGCTTTCTAGGGGCTTATCTACACAGCCAATTTTAGTGCTAGTTATACCACTGTGAACACCCTTGTGTAAAAGTGCTTTTTTCAAGTTTAATTTATACAGTAGAATCTCAGTTACAAACTGATCAGTCAACCACACACCTCATTTGGAACCAGAGGTACACAATCAGGCACCAGCAGAGATCAAAAAATAAAAGCAAATACAGTACTCTTAACATGTAAAATAAAAGGAAAGCAGCATTTTTCTCTTGCACAGTAAAGTTTCAAAGCTGTAAGAAGTCAGTGTTGGGCTGTAAACTTTTGAAAGAATAACTTTTGTTCAGAGTTGAACAACCTCCATTCCTGAGATGTTCATAACTGAGGTTCTACTGTATACTACTTCCAAACTAAGAAGAAAAACTGGAATAAGAGGCAATCTAGGGATTAGAGCAGCATTTCCCACACTGTGTTCTGTGGAACACTGGTGTTCCACACGATGTGAACAGGTGTTCCGTAAAAGAATCTAGAATTTAATTTTGACTCTTGCATTTTATTTTTCTACTACTTTATACGTGCTTTCCAGTTAGAAATTGTTAGTTCAAGTTATTTTAAATTGTATTTTTGCTTTGTTTTATAAAATAAAATATATTTGAGCATAAATAACGCCATTTTCTATTTGAAAACCAAACGACTACAAAATAATATTATAAGTGTTCCGTAATAGTCTAAAAAGTGTTCCGTGGCCAAAAAAGTTTGGGAAACACTGGATTAGACCAATACAGCAACAGTTTTAACTATGCTGGCATATTTATGCCAAACTTTCTCCATGGAGACCAGTCTTGAGAAGTTAGAGATGGAGAGAACTCGCTAATCAGAAGGCTGCTATGGAAAGGTTACCTCAAAGAGATGAAATTTAGTTTGTTTCCTTCAAAGCACATTCCATCAGCTCATCTTGATCACAAGGCAGATTCCAGAGCCAGCCACCCAGGCTTCAGCTCCACTCTTGCCAACAGCAAAATGTGCATCAAATCTACCTATTAGTTGCATATCCCCTGAAGGAGGCTATAAAAGGTAGCTGTACACATTTCTGGAGTTTGTGACCTTTAAAGTGAAGGACATTACGTACATGTAAATATACACAGCAGCCCAGGAAGGCAAAGTAATAAACATTCATCTATAACAAGAGAATTTTAATAAATAAGGTTTTCTGCTTAGCACAACACTGTCAGTTCATGCCAGGATTTAATTTCTTGGAGTGATCTTGTCAGTTATAAACTGAAAAAAGAATTAGATTTATACAAATGGAAAAAGTTTGAGTACTCTGGTTTTATTACTTAATCAGATTCACAATACAGTCCCTGTGAATCTCCCCTTGAGTATCCATCCCACCAAATATTAAAAACAAATACATCAATTTGTCTTCTGTGCAGCCTTTTCCTATTTGTTTTTCCTGATCAGAGTCACCTTCATCACTGACTGTTTCAGTTGCTTCCTTCCCAATTGTATTTCTGCTGGTTACAGCTTCTGAATCACTGTTCTTAACATTGACACATACTTGCCACGGAACGATGCACATGGAATGGTCCAACCTTCCAGGGGGCAAAGGAGAATCAAATTCTAATAGTGTCCATTGTTGGTTTTCTGCAATTCAAAAAAGACAGAAAACTCACTGTGAAATCAGTTTCAAATTTACAGAATTGGAAAGAAGAATGAGGATAGTGGCATCATCATAAATTATGGACTAGTCTGCAATGTTATAAGCCCCTTAAAAAAAAAAAAAAGAAGAGCGTGGGGTGGGGTGGGGAGGGGAGGTGGCTCTGTTTAACCATAACATTATACCAGGATAGAATTGAAGTACTGCCACTGATTTCAACCGACACACGCTGGTGTAAAGTTGTGGTAACCAAGAAGGGAATTGGGTTTGAAATTTCCAGGGAAGATGTAATAATAATTCCTATTATAAAACTGAATATAAAAGTTTCATACAGTAATTAAGGGTAGAAACCTTTAAAAAAAAAAAAACTTCCCACCTATGTGATATTTATACATTGTATCCAGTGCCCCAGTTGGGTCCATACCACCAAAAATGTACAGATGGTTTCCAAAGGCAGCAGCTGAGTGGGCTGCCCGTCCTCCTGGGACATCACCAGCAGCTGGTAACTTTTCCCAGGTCATAACATCTACAAACAGAAAAATAAATCAATGGCTACGTTTTAGAGAATGAAATAAACTGCTGTTTATTATCATCAAAAGGCCAACAGTTGGGCAAGGCCTGAAATTCTCTAAATCAGACCCATCTTTGGGTTTGCTTTTGTTTTAAAGCAGTCACACTTGGGCTTTGCTTGTAAGACCTCAGGCTGGTAACAAGACTGCTGTTGTTTTTGGATGGGAACAACAGTTGCAGGTACTTAGCACTTTCCTGCATCAGAGGAACTGTCCTTTTGGGGAGGTGGCATTGAGGGAAGCACAAAGATTTTCCTTCTATGGGGATGTGCTAGATTTCTTCTTTCCATTGCATGGGAGTTCCTGGTGGTACCAACAGCCATCAAGCAGCAGGAGTACACTTGGTTGAGGATGTTCTCCCATATATAATAGGGGAGCAACCAGTTCATGGACACCAGTCTGAAACTACAGTAGAACCTCGGAGTTACAAACTGACTGGTCAACCATGCATCTCATTTGGAGCTGGAAGTACGCAATCAGGCAGAAGCAGAGATTTTTAAAAAAGCAAATACTGTCCAGTACTGTGTTAAATGTAAATTACTAAAAAAAAAATAAAGGGAAAATTTAAAGATATGAGAAGGTAAGGAAAATTTTTCTGTGCTTGTTTCATTTAAATTAAGATGATTAAAAGCAGCATATTTCCTCTGCATAGTAAAGTTTCAAAGCTGTATTAAGTCAATGTTGTAAACATGAAAGAATCACCATAACGTTTTGTTCAAAGTTACGAACAAGTTCCATTCTCAAGGTGCTGGTAACTCCGAGGTTCTACTTCTATAGAGCATCACTAGAATGGATAGTGCTTTCACTGCCATTCTAACTCATGAGAGTGCCTTACACAGTAAAGACAGAGCATTGTTTTAATTAATATTTATAGAATATGCTATTGCAGTCATTTATGAAAGAAACGTTGGGTGCCAGTCTTTCAGATACTTTGTGGTAACTAATCACTGTCAGGTAGTTTTTCATCAGAAGAACCCCCACAGCAACATACATTCAGCTCTTGGATACGTTGAATAGTAATTATCTCCATAGCCATATTACAGAAGTGCCCCATATTTCTCAGCTTGTAACCAGCCGCATAGGGGAGGCCCTCCACACACACTATTGCATTGTCACCACAAATCCCAGTCCCTTAGACCTGTAGACAAATCTCTCGCTGAAGCCAATAGGATTTCTGCCTGCTTAAGACCTGCAAGATCAGCATGACACATGACAAAAGCAACATGCCCCAGCACCAACCAGCCACCCTGGAGCATATTTATTGCACGTATCCAATAGTTATTTTAGTGGTTCTGTAAGAGGTGGTCTCTCTCAAAGCAGACCACATCACATTACTTATTAATGCAGCTATAGCTACTTCATATACTTACTTGTATCAATGCAGAACAGATCATTGTAAAATTTATCACCAGATAACCCACCATGTATGAAAAGCTTGGTCCCAACTGCAACCACCACATGGCCATGCCGAGGTGAGGGAGGATTACCATGTACTTCTGGCTGTGACCAAGTCAAAGTGGCTAGAAATGGGAGTACATATGATTATGTGGTGTGTTGTTGGAGCTCTGTAAAGACATTAAACCAGAAACCCTGGTCTAGGGACATCTAGACCAAGTCTGACAAGGTGATTTTTAAATCAATAACAAAAGCCTCAAGCATCTAGTTTCTGGGATTATCGCAACAGGCAATTCAAATACACACTCAGCAAAAAAATGCAGCTATTTGTACATCTCCTCTGGAAGTAATTACACACTGTTGATGTAGTAGAAAAAAATCATTGTTATTGCTCTACATATTGTCCTTTCGTAGCGAAGTGACCAACATATGTTCCCACTTCTGAAAGAGAATGGCTACTAGCAGCAAATTGTGGTAGAAATTGGAGGATTCTGACAGTACACCTCAATCCCGTACCACAATGCCAATGATACTCTTAGACCTTTCCACTGAAGATACTACCAACTTTCCAAGTGACTGTGTGGTGTTGATAAGCTTCAGGTAGGGGGGACAGCTCATCCATCTAATTTAAACCTATCGCCAAAAACCGGTGTCTAATAATACACTATACCATATTACCTAATTCTTTATGTACAATTTGCATTTCCAGGCCTTTATTCATCTCTGTGCCACGCAACCTTGCAGTCCAAGTGGACAATGAATCATTTAACTCACTGTAACAAAACATTAGTTATTTAGCGGTACCTGTGTCGAACACGTGAAGTTGTGGATCTTTAACAGGCTCTGCTCCTTTATCTCCCCCTCCAAGCACATAAAGCTGGTCTCCTATAGCCGCTGATGACGTGTGGAACGTCCTAGGGAGTGGTTGAGTCCCAATCACTTTAGGACTTTCCCAGATTCCTGTTTCTAATTAAAAGATGAAATGATAATTATTCACAAATATATAACAAGCAGTTACCTTATTCATATGAATTCTTCAGAGCGGAGGTTGACTTGACTAGGGAGTTATTAAACACATAAAACACAGTGTTAAGAAAAAAAGTCAAAAGTATCAAAAAATGACTTTTGGGAAATGAGTGAAAAATCCAAGTTGCAAGTGAAAGCTTGGTCTGTTGCATGCATCTAATTCAGGTTTGTTTACACCACCTGATAAAGTGCTATGTCCATTCTACGTTAGCCACATAGGATTTTGTGGAATGTATTTATATGCTAAAATCAAACATGGTTCCTGGGATTTCCCACTAATGCTAAGAGCTCTTGTATTTATTCCACACCTAGAGATTTTTACAGGGAATCTGTCATTATAGAAGTTCAGACTTTTAAAAAAAGCTCTTTACAAGCAATATATGCAGCACCACTGAAATGCAGTCACCTGTGTAGTGGAGGGCAACAGACAGGTAAACAACAGGCACATGAGACAACAGAGAAGGGAGATGAATTTTTGGTTAACTCCTCCAGGGCAAATGCCTAGTCTCTTAAGAATCTTTAATATACATGCAGAACAGACCACACTACATCTCATTCAAATGGCCCACACACATGGAACTGCATGGTGGGTTTATACGGCTCTGGTAGGACCCACTCATTTGGCACAAGAATGCTCCCGTTAATGCCAAGCATGGGATTCATTGCCGTGAAGCGCTAGTGTACAGTGCATTCCCTGCGGCAAGGAACCTGAGGGGCACACTGCAGAAGTCACCACAGCATTTTAGAAAGTCATAGATTTGATTCTACCTAGTCTTTAATGCTCCTAGGAAGATACAAAGGAAATCATTTGCCTGTAAATACAGATTTTGGAGGTGTAACCTGTACTTTACAAATCTAACAAAGTAATTCGAACAGTTTCTCACATGTATAACAAGTGCACAGCCAACTGTCCAACAAAGGAAGAGAAAAGGCTCGGATGGGTAGATTCTACCACACACTTACCTAGATTCAGCACTTGAACACAGTTTCTATTTCCAGACTGGTCAGCCCCTCCAAACACCCAGAGGCTAGTGGGGCTGCTTGTGGGAATGAAGGTGGCATGTTCATATCGAGGCAACAGGCCCACCCAACCAGGCATTGCCCACTGGTGTTTATCTGCAATGGAGGGAGTAAGTGCTGAGTTCCATTTGCAACAACACTGGTGTTTCCAGGACAGCTGCAGTTACCTTAGGCTGACTGAGGTATAGTGTAATCCATGAACAAATTTCAGCTAAATACAAATGCTACTTGAGGACAATCAGACATAGATAGATGGTAGATGGCCACCTCCTCAAGGGGTAAGTCCCAAGGCAGTTAGTCCTTTCAATATAAGACAAAAAAATTCAACCGAGGTGAGCTACTTTAGTCTATCAACACTGCCCCTTGATGTTAGCCCATATTCTCATTTTGACAGGAGTGTGGAGACCAATACTTGAAAGTGCCCCATAAATGCACCCCAGCAGAGAAGCATGTGACAGATCACCTAATATCTTTCTTAGCTCACCCCTCCCACCCCCAACAAAATGACTATGGATGTCCATAGCTCAGGACACAGACATGAGATTCAAGTCCAGAATAAGCAGAAACTTGAAACGCTATTTCCTTCTAGGCTCTGATCCTTCAACGACATCCACAGCCATATGCAGACCCATGCGGCTGCAGGATTGGGTCCTTTATCCATCTGGACAGGTTGTAACACTCAATACTAAGGCTTTGTCTACACTACATATTTACTTTAATAGAACTACATCGCTCAGGGGTGTGAAAAATCCACACCCCCGAGCAATGTTGTTATGCCGACCTTTCAGCTCGGGTGTAGACAGTGCTATGTTGCTGGCCAAGCATCTCCTGCCTCCCGTGGAGGAGAAGTTAAGCTGATGGGAGAGCTCTCTCCCATTGGCTTAGACTGAGCATCTTCACCAGACGCGGTGCAGCTGCACCAATGTAAATTTGTAGCGTAGACCTGCTGTAAGTAGCTGTGTCTCTGTTTCTAGGCCTTACCATCACAATTTTTGCTGTCCCATTGAGGTGTTTGCATGGATCTGGTCTGACCTCCCCAAGCACAGCGAAGATTAAACAGACTTTTTGGTTTCCAAGGACAGACAGCGTAACAGGCAACAAAACTACTAAATAGTTCCTGTTCTTACCCAGATCTATGATGTGGGCATCGGAGAAGCTGCCATTGGGGTCTGCTCCCCCGATGATGACCACTTTGCCTTTCCCAGCGGTTGGGGCTGGAGGCAAATATAAGCAGTTATGGCCAACGCGTGCACTTGGGCTTTCTCCGAGGGGGACAAGTGTGTACCTAGAGTAGGGAGATATAGGCATGAATCAGGCCTGGAGAGCACAAAGATTTGGGGAGGAAAGGACAGGGATATTTGTAGTGCCTTCAATGGGGAAGTGCTGTGCTAGAGAAGAAGAGTGTGAATCCCTCCTGGAACAGGGGAATGAAGGGAAAAATGAAAGTTTAGAATACAGATTAAGTGAAAAAACTGTGCCATTTATTGATGGGAAGAATGTAAAAAACACTCCCCATATTCTAATATGAACTCCAGAGTCATCAAAGAAGCTGGTGCTATATCAGGCTTTAATGCGGGAATCTGATGCCACTCTGACTCTAGTGGGGGCATTGGGCTCATCACCGTCATGCTGTAATAACACATTATAGCCACGGTGGGGGGACTGAGGATGAACGGGGAATGCTGGGGTGCACTAACCATGTGGCCCTTTGGGGGACAGCTCCAGGCTCCAGAACCGGCAGCAGCTTTGGCCTCATGAATCTTGAGCAAAGGAAGGCAAAGCCAGAGTCATGGAAATCCCCCCAGAGTCCCCCTCCTTGCAGGCCCCCTCCGAACCCCTCCCAGTGCCTGCGGGGAAATCTCCCCCCCCGACTCCCCCAGAGCCGCCCCCTCCCACAGTGCCTGCGGGGAAATCTCCCCCCCCCCCCAACTCCCCCAGAGCCGCCCCCTCCCCCAGTGCCTGCGGGGAAATCTCCCCCCCCCCCACTCCCCCAGAGCCGCCCCCTCCCACAGTGCCTGCAGGGAAATCTCCCCCGCCCCCGACTCCCCCAGAGCCGCCCCCTCCCACAGTGCCTGCGGGGAAATCTCCCCCGCCACTCCCCCAGAGCCGCCCCCTCCCCCAGTGCCTGCGGGGAAATCTCCCCCCCCCACTCCCCAAGAGCCGCCCCCTCCCACAGTGCCTGCGGGGAAATCTCCCCCGCCACTCCCCCAGAGCCGCCCCCTCCCACAGTGCCTGCGGGGAAATCTCCCCCCCCCACTCCCCAAGAGCCGCCCCCCTCCCCCAGTGCCTGCGGGGAAATCTCCCCCCCCCCCCGACTCCCCCAGAGCTGCCCCCTCCCCCAGTGCCTGCGGGGAAATCTCCCCCCCCCACTCCCCCAGAGCTGCCCCCTCCCCCAGTGCCTGCGGGGAAATCTCCCCCCCCCCCCCGACTCCCCCAGAGCTGCCCCCTCCCCCAGTGCCTGCGGGGAAATCTCCCCCCCCCACTCCCCCAGAGCCGCCCCTTCCCCCAGTGCCTGCGGGGAAATCTCCCCCCCCCCGACTCCCCCAGAGCCGCCCCCTCCCCCAGTGCCTGCGGGGAAATCTCCCCCCCCCACTCCCCAAGAGCCGCCCCCCTCCCCCAGTGCCTGCGGGGAAATCTCCCCCCCCCCACTCCCCAAGAGCCGCCCCCTCCCCCAGTGCCTGCAGGGAAATCGCCCCCCCCCACTCCCCAAGAGCCGCCCCCCTCCCCCAGTGCCTGCGGGGAAATCTCCCCCCCCCACTCCCCCAGAGCCGCCCCCTCCCTCAGTGCCTGCGGGGAAATCCCCCCGGAGTCCCTCCCCCGCAGGCAGGACCTGTCCCGTCCCGACGTCTCCACAAGGTGGCTGATCGCATGGCCCCCCCAGGTGCTCGGCGCTGCCCAGGCGGAGGGGCGGCCACGCCGGCGGGCTGGAGGACTGGGCGACCAGCCGTCTCCGGGGCACCGCCCGGCTCCAGTCCCAGCCCCTTCGGCCCTCGCCCTCCCGCAGGGACCGGCCCCGGCCCCGGCCCCCCGGCCCCGGCCCCGGCCCCCCGGCCCCGGCTCACCGCCGCTGCCCCCGGGGGCAGAGAACCCCCGAGCGGGGAGACGTGACGGCGCCCAGCCCAGCGCAGCCCGGCCCGGCCCTCGCTCCCCTCAGCCTGTCCGGCCTCGCTCCGCTTTTCTCCTCCCGCCCACCTCCAATGTAGAGGGGGCCCACAGAAACTACACTGCCCAGCATGCACCGCAGCCCAGGGCCCCTGGCTCCCAGCATGCTTTGCGCAGCGCGCCACGGGCTGACGCAGAGCGCGCTGGGAGGGGAGGCGGAGGCACGCCCTGGCGGCAGTCTGTAGGGGGCGCCTCCCCTTCCTGTGCCTGGCGAGAACGGACTGAGTTCCGGCGTCCTCCCCGAGCGCAGGGGGTCAGCGGCGCTCGCCCCGGAAGTTCCCCTCGTTTCCGGCTTGTGGCCGCGGCAGAGGGGCTTCACCGCCCCCGGAAGTTGCCGGTCCCCCGCAGCTGCTCCGCCAAGATGGCGCCTCTGGACTTGGATAAGTACGTTGAGATTGCGCGGCTCTGCAAGTACCTGCCCGAGAACGACCTCAAGGTGAGGGGCGGCGCGGGGCCGGGGCCGGGGGGAGCCCAGAGGGAAGAGCCGGGGCTTGGCCCCCTGCCTGGCGCACACAGGGCTGCGGGTGCTGGGGCCCTTCCGCCCTGGGGGGCGGCAGCAGCGCTGTTCCCGGCCTGCTGCCCCCTTCTGGGTTTGGGCTCACGCCCCTGGCGCCGGCGGCGGCCTGGCCGCGGGCAGAGGCGGGGACAAGCGGGTGCGAGTGATCCCCGCCTCGGGGACCGGCCGTTCGGTCAGGCGCCCTGCCCGGAGGTCCCGTCGGATGCACGGGCTCGTTGCTACGGTGGTCCTGCACGTTTAGTGTCAGCTCTTCGGGGCTGGGACGGGCATGATGCCAAACCAGCCCAGGCTAATGCAGGCAGTTCTGCAGATTGCTTTGACTTGGTAGAGGTTGGAAGAAATATCCTTGTCTCAGTGTGGTTCTGCTCTGAAAAGTGACTGGCCTCTTCTAACGCTGCAGACCTCACACGATTGTACCTTTGAGAGACAAACTAGTGTAAGGTAATATCTTTTACTGGACTAACTTTGGTTGGTGAAAGAGACCAGCTTTTGTGCTACTGAGCTCTTTTTCAAGTGTGGGAAAGATACTCCGAGGGTAGTCTATGCGAGAATCACCACAATGGCATAGCTGCACCAGTGTAGTGCATCTGGTGAAGACACATTATGTCAGTGGGAGAGCTGGCATAAGAAAACCACACTGCCACTTACAGTGTAACTTACATCACTCAGGGGGTGGCCTAGTCATACTCCATAGTGACATAAGTTACACCAACAGAAATGTTCGTGTGTACAAGCCCTAAATAGGAAGTGGGAACAGCTTGTTTAATATAAGTAGTTAAACATTGTGAGACGATTAAAAGTGAAGTGGACCATTACCCATTGTATATGGAGAGT
Organism: Eretmochelys imbricata; assembly: GCF_965152235.1. NCBI lineage: Eukaryota > Metazoa > Chordata > Testudines > Cheloniidae > Eretmochelys > Eretmochelys imbricata. Next base: position 25,603,331 of record NC_135587.1, on the reverse strand, counting down.
CATGCAAAAATAAATGTGGTACTCTCTGCTTCTATGACTCAGTGGAGTCAATTTCCCTGAGTGTGTGAGTAGGATTCTATTCTTTTTTGTACATCAATGGAATTCTTTTCTAAGTTCCAGCCAGCTATATCTGTGTACCCCCAGTGAAGAGTATGGCATTGTTCATGGGGTTGCACAGGTGTAACTGAGACCTCACTTACTGATAAGTGAGAAGGAAAGAATCCAGTTTGAGTCTTTGATCCCAGGATGAGTTTTTAGGGTTTGCAGTTGGAAATTAACGTTTTTCCTTGTAAACTGAGCATATCTAATACAGAAATAATTGATACAATAAACATAAAATAACCACAGTGGTCATCTAATTTTTAAGAGCAAAACTGCAATTTAATGTAGCATTTAAATAATGTAAATTACACTTTGTGAACTGTTGCTCTGAGCCTCATTGGGACTATAGTTAAACTGTATGAGTCTGTGGTGGCGCTTTAAAACATTAATTCAAGTGTAACCAAACTTTCTTACACATTTTTCATCCCAAGTCATTTCAGCATGGTTTCTCATTGATGTCTAGAGAATTTGGTAACTGAATATATCCTAAAGCAAATAACTTAGTTCATTAGTTTACAAATATGTTAGTCCTTGATATTACAATGCACAAAAACCACAGGCTGATCAGTGTGAACTTTTTCCTCTGTAGCGCTTATGTGATTATGTGTGTGACCTACTGCTGGAAGAGTCAAATGTGCAGCCAGTATCTACACCAGTTACAGTTTGTGGAGATATACATGGACAGGTAAAATGGCATGAATACTTGCATGTTATACCCCTAGAGAGCAAGCAGAGTCTGTCACTTGCAAACATTTCTATAAAGGTTGATGGTGAATAGTATTTTAAATATATGACAGGTTTCAGAGTAACAGCCGTGTTGTTAAATATATGGTTGGGGAAGCATAGTTCAGGGAAGCAGAACCATCTACTGAATGTTCAGTAATTTGCAGTATTCTGTATGCTCTGCTTTTGTGCAGTGGAAGGAAAGCATACTGTTTTTAACTTTCCCAGAGTATGCTTTTGGGAAGTCAGCCTCACCAATTAAGAAGCTTTGCTGAATTATCCTCTCTTACTTAGGGCTTGGCTGTGTCGACACAGCCTTGTTGCTAAGTCAGTGTGTGTGAACACACTTTTGTGGTATTTTGTTGGCACTTTTGCCGACAAAATACTTCCAGCCCCATGAGCGGCATAAGCTTTGTCAGCAGGAGAGTTCTGCTGACAAAGCCGTGTTCACGCTGCTGCTTGTGTTGGCAAAACTTTTGTCTTTCACTGGGGGGGCTTTTTAAAGTACCCACGAAAGACACAAGTTTTGGCGACAACTGTGCAGTGTAGACATACCCTTAGACTGCAGTTGTTGAGCTGTTCAATGTTAATAGGGGCGTCATCCTAGAAGGAGGGAACTCCATTTGAAGTTGATGGTGTTATGCATACAAAGGGCTTGCACACTGTAAAGCGGCTCTGGAGAAGTAAGACCTAATCAGTATTTCAGCAGTTTAAATGTGGCTTTTTAACACCAAGTGGATGAATGGGAAATCTGTCCATTGAGGCCATAATTGTTCAGTTGAGCTTTTTCAGATCTACTTTTATCTTGTTCTTGAAAATAAGGATTACTTCTCTCTAAACCTAGATAAATTCCAATTAATTGTGCTAACACACTCTTAACTAACAATAACAGAACCCTTAATATGGACAAACTCTTTTTTGCAGTTTTATGACTTATGTGAACTGTTCAGAACTGGAGGGCAGGTTCCTGACACAAACTACATATTTATGGTATGTATATATTAGATGTTAGTTCATCATTCAAAAAAAGTGTAAGGAAAGCACTTCTACAATTACGCTGATTTAAAAAAAAATTCAGACTTTTCGTTTTAGTTTCCATTTTAACTCTCTTGCTTGTAAACATCTTTTCCACTCCCAAATTTACTCTCTTCCACTTGGTTAATGGGTGTGGTTTTTATTTTGCCTATCTAAAATTTGAAATAGATAATGCTGGTTCTCATGAAAGGAAATACAATTTATAGCCTGCTATCTAAAAGCTCTAGCTTATGTTGGCAGTAGAAGGGAAGTAGAATATTTTAGTGGCTAATAAAGGACCTCCTGAAATGTTTCTTGGATGAATGGGAACATGAGAATCACAGAAGTAATGTTTCAATTTTAAATTATGAAATTTCAAATACCCATTTAAATGTTTTTGTTTTTTAAATATATTTTCAGAATTCATATAGCAATGGTGCTATGGTGCCTCGTGGTGTTGGGCCTCTTCGCAAATTGAGGAATTAGAAGTAGATATGTTACTGTGTGCACTCCTGAAACCATTTTTCCATTTATTATGTAAAAATATTTTTAATTTGCAGGGTGACTTTGGGCCTCTTCGCAAATTGAGGAATTAGAAGTAGATATGTTACTGTGTGCACTCCTGAAACCATTTTTCCATTTATTATGTAAAAATATTTTTAATTTGCAGGGTGACTTTGTAGACAGAGGTTACTATAGTCTTGAGACTTTCACCTACCTTCTTGCACTAAAAGCTAAATGGCCTGACCGTATCACACTCCTGCGAGGGAATCATGAGAGCAGGCAGATAACACAAGTGTATGGATTTTATGGTAAGTCTTTATAAACTGTTTCTGAATTGTGGTTAACTAACATAAAAATGCAGTGAACTGATTCTCTGTCCTTTGGTAAATTTGACTTTGAACACATGTATAGCTTTTCTAGAGGCCAAGTGGATCATGAAGTAGGATTCATCCATAGCAATAAGCCAATCTGAATTTATGCACTGTCAAATAGTGAAGTAATGTAGCATAGTATGGGGAACAGTAATTAGTCTTGAAAAGGACTGTGCTCTAATCTACTGGGTAGAGTTCTATTTTCAGCTCTGTCACTGACTTGCAATATAACCACAGGTCTTCACGTCTATGCCTCAGACTTCTTATCTGTGAAACTGTGTGATAAGGAGCTTAATCTGGGAGTTGAGGCTTAATATTTGAAGTACGTTGGGATTGTCTGATAAGTGCTGTAGAAAAACAAAATATAGAGAAGTCTCTCTTTATGACTTAGGTCATAGCTTTTAATTCTACCAACTTGGTAACAAAGATGGCTTATCTGGTAAGTCACTGCTGGTGCAGTAGATGTGGCAATATTAGTGAATGAACACATGATTAGTACTAGGCATTAACGCAAACAATATAAACTGAGGGAGTGGGTTTGCCTGAAAACTTAATTGTAGTTCCAAAGCTATGAGAAGACTTGGAGAAATCTTTCAAGGATCTAATAGTTGCCCCAAGGAATATGTAATCAAAAATGGACTTGCTTTTGGATCCCTCTGGAAATGAGGAGAAATGGGTATAAATCTTGATCTCTTAATCCATTATGCCTAAGGAATCCTTGCTTGTTAGGTCTGACTTATCCAGATCTGTTCGAACCTAGTTACTTACAAATGCATTGAGGCTCCATCCTCTTTGACCCAAAAAAGTGTTGCATGCTTTGGTTCTGCCTGTATAGATAGGGCCATGCTGTGGCACTGTGACTGCTTTAGGGCAGTAGCAGAGGCTAATTGTGAGGGGTTTTCTTTGCATCTCACAGTACGATCTTCAGCAACTCAAACATGGAAATGACTTCTTTTCTTTATTTAAAAAAAAAAAACAACACACACCTAAGATTTGTCTGTTTGGTTTCCTTAGTGGCCTAATGTGGGGTATTAGTTCCTACAGCACAATTTGGACAGGGTTGATTTCTAAACCAAACAAAGCAACCATAACTCTCTTCCTCTGCTTTGGAAAGAGCATCTTCAGAAGCATGTGGCCTATTTAATCATCTCAGTAGCATCTGACTTCTTTTCATAGCACAAGAATTGAACCAAGGACTTGTTCATGATGAACTAAATTGAGATTTGAGTTGTGGAGGGCGTGAAGAAGCTTTTCATGGAGGCAGCACTTTTAGTCACACTAAGATGGGAGGAAACCTTTGCCAAAATATTGCTTGAGTATGCAAGAAATTGGAAAACCACTCCCAATGGGGTGGACAGATGGCCATAAGAAAAATCCTCTCTCATTGTATTACAGTCAGTGTTCCTATCTGATGGACCAGCATATTTCTTTGCTCATCTATTTATTGAGATTTCAAGTTCTAGTGTAAATATCTGGGATACTTTTCCTTAACAGAATCTGAGAAAATGTCAAACAATAAAATTATTTCTCTATTTAACAGATGAGTGCCAAACCAAATACGGAAATGCAAATGCCTGGAGATACTGTACCAAAGTTTTTGATATGCTGACAGTAGCAGCTGTAAGTTTTTTTTTTTTAAACTCAATAAAAACAGATAAAACAGATTATTTTGCATCATTGTTTCACTAGGCACATATTTAAGTGGCCTTTAATTGTCATAGTGTCTAGAGACAAACTGAAATTACAAGTAAAAATATTCCAGGCTTTATACATGAATCCTGGACTAGTGGGTGGGGGAGAAGTAGACATGATGTATCTTGACTTTTTAGAAAGTCTTTTTTATACTGTCCTGCATGACCTTCTCATAAGAAGACTAGGGAAATATGGTCTAGATGAAATTATTATAAGGTGGGTACAGAACTGGTTGAAAGACAGTACTCAGAGTAGTTATCAATGGTTTGCTATCAAAAGGCGGGTGAGGGGGAGAATCTAGAGTGGTCCTGCAGGGGGGTCTGTCCTGGGTCCAGTACTAGTCAATACTTTCATTAGTGACTTGAATAATAGAGTGAAGAGTGTGCTTCTACAACTTGCAGATGACACCAATCTGGGATAGGGTACAAGCAACTGGAGGATAAGATTATAATTCAAAATGATCTTGATAAATTGTTGAATTAGTCTGAATTCAACAAGATGAAATTCAACAAAGACAAGTGCAAGTACTCAGAAAATCAAACAGAACTACAGAATGTGGAATAACTGGCAGGCAGTCATACTGTTGAAAAGGATTTGGGGATTATAGTGGATCGCAAATTGAATGAGTCAGCATAAGAACAGCCATACTGGGTCAGACCAAAAGTCCATCTAGCCTAGTATCCTGTATTCTGACAGTGGCCAATGCCAGGTGCCCCCAAGGGAATGAACAGAACAGGCAATCAAGTGATCCATCCCCTGTTGCCCATTCTTGGCTTCTGGCAAACAGAGGTTAGAGATACCATCCCTATCCATCCTGGCTAATAGCCATTGATGGACCTATCCTCCATCAATTTATCTAGTTCTTTTTTGAACCCTGTTATAGTCTTGGATTTCACAACATCCTCTGGCAAGGAGTTCCGCAGGTTGACTGTGTTGTGTGAAAAAATATTTCCCTTTGTTTGTTTTAAACCTGCTGCCTATTAATTTCATTTGGTGACCCCCTAGCTTTTGTGTTGAGAAGGAATAAACAACACTTTCTCCACACCAGTCATGATTTTATAGACCTATCAATGTGATACAATTGTGAAAAAGACTAATGCACCGCAGAATTTTATTAACAGGAGTGTCATATGTGAGATACAGGAAGTATTTTCCTGTTCTGCTTGGCACTGGTGAGGCCTTACCTGGAGTTCTGACTAATTCTGGGCACCACATTTTAAGAAAGATGTAGAGAAACTGGAGAGTCCAGAAGAGCAGCAAAAATAATAAAAGGCTTAGAAAACCTGACCCATCAGGAAGGGCTAAAAAAAAAACCTGGAATGTTTCTTCTTGAGGAAAGACTGAAAGGGGACATAAGTCTTCAATTCGGTTAAGGGCTGTTATAAGGAGGATGGTGATCAGTTGTTCTCCATGTCCATTGAAGGAAGGACAAGTAGTATTGGGCTTAATTTTCAACAAGGAAGATTTAGATTAGATAGGGAAAACTTACTAATTTTGAGGATAGTTAAGCACTGGAATAGGCTTCCAATGGAAGCAGAGGAATCCCTGTCATTGGAGGATTTTAAGAATGTTAGTCACATATCAGGGATTGTCTAGGTATGCTTAGTCCTGCCTCAACATGGGTGGATGAACTAGATAACCTCTCGTGGTCCCTTCCAGCCCTACATTTCTATGATTCTATTCTTTCTCTCAGTTAATAGATGAGCAGATTCTCTGTGTACATGGTGGCCTATCTCCTGACATCAAGACACTGGATCAAATTCGAACCATTGAACGCAATCAAGAAATTCCTCACAAAGGAGCCTTTTGTGACCTTGTCTGGTCTGATCCAGAGGATGTTGATACCTGGGCAATTAGTCCCCGCGGAGCAGGCTGGCTGTTTGGTGCAAAGGTCACAAATGAGGTAAAATCACCATCATAGAATGTAAAATTATTGAGGGACCAGATGAACTAAAACCTTGCTTAGCTTTAAGTTTGATGCTCTAATGGCATAACAGAAATAACATTGTGTGATCTGATGACTATGCACAGTGCAATTGTTTAACAAGGGAGACCAGTAAAGTAAGCTGGGATGGTTGCTTTTAATACTAATCCATAATAAAAGGTCTCAAGATAATCTTAGTAACAAGCCATTTCAACTTCTAAAACAACCTGCACATCTGCCACTGTTTTGTTTGTGAACTCCCTCTTTTGCTCTTGTGGTGAGATGGTGATCAATCTTTCTAGCTGGTGGCTATCCTAGTACAGGAGGTGATTGTTTCCAGCCAAGTATTCTCCCAAAGCTATTTTTCTTTTCTCGTTCTCAACAAAGCTCATGCTTTAGTCTTCCACTGAACAAAAGCTTCAGTAAGTCTGGGAAAACCCATTCACTAAAACATGTCAACCTTTCAGGTTATTGAAATACCCAAACTAGTAGTGTCTGACTTGTTGTTGTATTACCTGGCCTTTGGAACTGTGATAGTGTCATCATCTGAAAAGCCTGAACATATTACATGAGCCTTAAAATATGCAAATAGAGGTGGTGTTTGTGTAGCCATTTTACTTGGGGTGATGGCACCCCCCTACCCCCCCCCCCCGCAACAAGGTATCTCCATGTCCATTTATGGCACGACTGGTTGTGCTAACACATTCTTGACCGGTTGACTAGTTTCTAAGCTTCTGACTGACTAGCATTTTCTGCTGTGAAAGAACAACTATCTCAGTTTGGTAGGTCTCAGGAGTTAGAGGCAAAAGCCAGGGGTCTGAAATGAATGGTATCTCATCTGCAGTTAAAATTCCGTGGTGATTCCCGTAGAAGGCTTTTATCTGCAGGTTTACCCAGCAGACCTCTTCTCCTTGAGTAAAATATTGAAATCTTGAGACAGAGCAATGTTCTAAGTAGTAAAGAGCTGTTATGTACTAAGCATATGTAACTACTTACTGTAAATATTTATATATTTTTAAATTACAGTTTGTTCATATCAACAACTTGAAACTCATCTGCAGAGCACATCAGCTAGTGCATGAAGGCTATAAATTCATGTTTGATGAGAAGTTGGTAACAGTATGGTCTGCTCCAAATTACTGTTACCGTTGTGGAAATATTGCATCAATCATGGTCTTTAAAGATGTAAATACAAGAGAACCAAAGTTATTCCGTGCAGTTCCAGACTCAGAACGTGTAATTCCTCCTAGAACAACTACACCGTATTTCCTTTGAGATCTTTTCCCATCCTGCTGTTTCCCCATTTCCTTGTACTATCCCTCTGTACTTTTTATTGAGCACTTTGCTGCTGAAATGCTGCCTCTTGCCTTTTTTTATTTTTAAATTATCTAAATGTATTGTGTATTATGGTGTCTGTAGCAGTGTGTCTCTATTTGCTCCTCTCCGCCCCCACATGCCCTCCCTCATTTGAGAATGCTTGTGAAATGTCTGACATTTATTTATCCCACTGGATGTAGTTCTTGCATATGTCTGTTTTTAGGTTGAACATTTTCCCTTTACAAAAAAATCATAATACATTGGCACTCTTTTGATCCCATTCGATCATTCAACTTTTTGTTCGGTAAGTTTTAAGAAATTTCAGCAGCAAAGTTATTACCTAGTGTGCACGATGGGACTGTAAATGCGTTGTGTTGTGTACACATGTCCAAGATGTAAAATTGAATTGTCCTTGTTAGATCTTGTTTTAAGTGAATATAAAAGTGGTCTAAAGGGCTGTCCCTTCCTCTCCCCCCACCTTTTTTTTTTTAGGATTCCAATAAAAATACAAAACTGCTACAGCTATTGAATTTGTACATTATAATAATTGTTCTGATTTTTCAGATACCTTGTATTTTTAATAAAGTCATATCTTAAATAAAACCCACCTCTAGGTTAAATATTGCAAATAAAAATCCTACTTTGTTGATGTGAGCATGTCTCTTTTTTTTTTTTTTTTTCTATTCAGTAAGAACTACTTAACCCTTTGGCTATCAATTATAGAACTGACCTTAGTTTTAACAATAGTGTGTTTGTTTTTGTTTTGGTTTTTTTTTTTGGAAGCAATCCTTGAGTGGTTCTCTTCTGAAAAGTGACTATGTAGAAATTATATGATTCAGTACATCTGCTCCTTGAATATATTTGAGTCATTTACTCACTAAAATAAGTTTCTGCTTGTCATTCCTGTTAGTATTTGCAGAGTCAGTACAGCTGCAGGAGACTTGAACTTGGTCCGGTTCTTGCTTGTAAATCAACAAAATTGTTAAGCCATATTCTGACTGTAATATCTTAAGCTATTTCTGGATACACCAAGCTTGACTTTGATTTTAGGTTGTAGGTGGCTGGAAGGTGGAGGGGTAGGAGGGATACTTGTAAACCAAGTGGATTTGATCGAGAAACAGGGAAGTCCACAAATTCACTTTTACAGTTACTTTTCAGAAAACCAAACTTCAAACTGTGCTTAAACTACCTAATTACATATTGAAATTTTGGTAAAAGCCTCAGTAGTAAAATTGCAGTGTTGAATATCTGTAATTGTGTCAGCACAGATTCCACAGGTGGAAAGTGATACACAGTTGGTCATGGATAACCTGGTACCTACCAAAGAAAACTGATCTAGAATTTAATTCTTGAGTGCACGTAAATACATTTCTGAATCCAAGACTTCTGTCTTGAAACAAAATCTCTCATTTTTGGGGGGATTTTTGGTGCTGCCTGGACATGTTAGGCAGACAAAAGGATTCTGTTGCATTCTTATTCTGTTTAGTTTCTGTATTAAGGACTAGTAGCATCTTTAATGGCTCTAGTTAACAATTTAGCTGGGATTTATCAATCTGCTATTTCCCTTTCACTTCAACTGCTTTCTTAACATTCCAGAAATATTCTGGCAAAGCTAGTCAGCACTCAAGCACTTTAGTTTTTTAATGTAGTTTTGAACATCCAATACATTATTTACAGAGGATAAAACTTTCTGGCTTCTGGAAATGTAAAAATTAACCAGTTTTCTATTAAATTTTCAGTTCTTGTTAACTTCATGTAAAATGAAGAGCACGATATTAATTTGACTAGATCTGGCAAAGAGCACTGGGCAGGTAGACTCATTAGCCTCCTATTGACTTCACTGCTGGTACAGCAACCCACAAGTGCAGTTTTTCCTTGAGTCTGGACCTTGATATTTTTTTTTAATGGTATAAACTGAAATAGGAGAAGCACACACTTCTCTGCAGACATTCTTGAGCTCTATTGGGTCAAGCTGAAATATCCATGTCTTGAACCCTGGAATAATTTGGAAGTGGGAGGAAGATTTTTGTTTTACAAGAATGTGAATCTAATTACTAATGTAATTGTGGAACACTGGAAATTCATTTAATTCTTGCTACGTGATTAAAATAATCCACTTTGTTTACTTTAAAACTCCTCTGGCAGCAGTTCTTCCATTGTGTATTTAATGACGGTCTTTAATGCTTTTGAGTTGTACTGATTACCTACGTAATATCAAAAACCCTTTAACTTCCCTCTCATGCTAGTATATAGCATATTTTGATGTTTTAAAGCTCCTTTGGTGGTGGAGGTTCCCTCTTTTCCCCCCACACCTTTCATGGCACTAACCTTGTTTCTGTCTCTGGTTGAAGGAAACCTGTTGATGAAAATCCAATATAACAGAAAATATTACACTTGACAATGTGCTGATTTATTTTAAATAAACTCGAGCAAGCTGTTCAGCAGCAGTATTAAAACTACTGCCTTCCTAACTTTGGGAAGAGCACTCTACCCCAAGAGGCATCATCCCTGTCAATTATCACTGATAGCACTACGGAGGAAAAGCAACCCTGAAATATGTAGTTCTAGGCATTAGTTTAATGGCTGGGGTAGAGAATAAATCAAAGAGTGTGACTTGTTATAAACTAATTTTGGCAGAGTAAGGGATTCTCTGTATCAAATCCTTATTGTCAGGTAAAAATTAGTAGGAAATCAATATTTTTCTGACAAACTGCATTTCTGCTAAATGACATCTACCTTGGCACATACTAGGATTAACCCTACCACAATCTTTGTTGCATTTTTCTATGACTAATGAATCAAGTCTCATAGTTCCTTTCTAAGGTAGGGAAATATCCCCATTTTTAGATGAAGGGGTTTTTATTTAATTTCTTTATACCTCAATTACATCTGAAGTTGTGCTAAATCTGATAGTGCTGGAAATACAACTAAGTTCACTTGGGTATCTCTAGACAATCTTTCCCTTTTAATGATTCACTCCACTAGCATGGTGCAGCCATTCAACCATGGAACTTTGCTCCTAGAGCAACCTCTCAAAATTTTGTAGTGCCCAACCTCTAACAGTATTTCTGTAAACTCAGCTTGGTGGAAGGAAGTGGTGGTGTGATTATTCTAGGTACCACCACACTGTCATAGCACTTGTGTGTAGTATCATACTAACCAATCCATTAATCTAGTAGATACACTTCATTTACAGCAGGTTCTTTTTTAGTGCAGTAGTTGCATTAAAATCAAAGCTTTAAAATCTTGATTAAAACTGTACTGACTGGTAGCTGCTCTTGTTTCCCTGCAGTGTCCAACTATGCCTTTTCTATTACAAAAAAAGTGTTTGCATGAAAAAATGTTGGAAAAACAATTCATCTTGATTGCATTGATAAATGTTCCTTAGACTGACATGAACTTAACTATTCCCTCAGAGCTCCAAAAGACAACTTATTCTCCCAAGAACTGATACTCCTGGGGGAATTCTGCACAATTGCATGACCACATAATTCATATCCCCCACAGATTTCTTTGCTTCCCTGCAGAGAAATCACAGGTGCATTGTTTTGGGCACCAGGAGCAGCCAATGGAGAGATAAATAACGGGGTGCAGTTGGGGCTGCCTCAGCCAGTGGCTTCTATCCTGTGCTAGGCTAAGCTACTAGTCCTGGCCGGGCTGGGGAGGACGGGACTTCCTCTTTGCCTGCAAGGAACAGCCAGCGCTGGGTCAGACCCACCCCCAGAAACCTCTCCGGTTGCAGGAAGCTCTGCATCATCCCCCCACTTCCTGTCCCCTTTGTTCCTCAGCTGTGGGGGGGAAGGGGTCAGTGTACAGGGAACAGCTCCCCCATCCCCCCAACCCTCATGCATCTGGACCCACCTCATACCCAGATCACCCTGCCAAGCCTCACCCCCTGCACCCAGAACCCAAACCCATAGCTGAACAAGCCTCACTCTCTGCATCTGGAGCCCCACTGCACCCAGACCCCCATGACAAGCCCCCCACCCCTGCACTTAAACCACCACCCTATCAAATCTCACTGCACCTGGACCACCCTGACTAGCTCCCCCCCCCAATCCCCACCCCACTAAGCCAGCATCTGGACCCCTCCTGCTGATCACTCCACACCCAGACCCCCCCACAGCTGAGCCCTGACCACCTTCACCTGGACCCCCCCCGCAGAGTCCCATTATGTCTGCACCCCTGTTCATCCAGATCCTCCCCACACCAAGACCCCCCACCAAGCTGCCCACACCCAGACTACCCCCCCACAGAACCCTATTACCTCACAGTTGGATCTCCCCACACTAAGCCCCTCCACACTTGGATCCTGCTGGGCTGAACCTGCCTGCCTACATCTAGTGTGCTTGGCATAGAGGGGCAGGGCCCCAGTGTGTTCCTGGGGCAGGCCTGGTCCTTGTGCTGTGTCAGGGTTGGGTGCAACTTTTGCGTTGAGTCCATAGCTGGACGGGGGGAGGAGGGGACACAGGGTGATCTCACAGCTCTGTAGTCAGTGGCCTGTGCTCCTCACTGCCATGGTGGAATCTCCACATTTATTTATTGACAAATACAATTTGCAGCTTTTTAAAATACTGTGTGTAGAATTTTTTATTTTTTTGGCACAATTTCCTCAGGAGTCATGAGAAGCAAACTGAAATGCTTGAAAGGAAGGGTGTGGAGGAGCTTTACTGGTACTGAAACATAGGGTGGGGTGGGTGGGGAGTCTAAGCAATGGGGAACAGCATGTAATTTCTTAATGCATAATTCTAGCTGTAGGAAATCAGACATCCTCCTTCCACATCTTAAAATGAAATGCCAGCTTATGAGATGGTTGAACCCAGTCTCGTAACTTTAAGAGGAGGTGGGAGTACAAATAGTTTGTCATGCAAGTACAGTATTTGGTATGTGGACCTGATGTGTAGGGGCTGGGCTACACTAGCCCTAGATTTATTATGGTTTAGAACAGGGGGTCTCAACCTTTTTCTTTCCAAGCCCCTCCTCAGCATGCTATGAAAATTCCACGGCCCCCTGGGCCACAGCAGCTGTTTTTCTGTGTATAAAAGCCAGGGCCAGCATTAGGGGGTAGCAACCAGGGCAACTGCTCAGGGCTGCATGCCACAGCGGGCCGCAAAGCCAAGCTGCTCAGGCTTTAGCTCCCGCCCTCGGGGGCGGGGGTGAAGGCAGCGTGGCTTCAGCTTTCTGCCCCTGAGTCTAATGCCAGCCCTGCTTGGTGGACCCCCTGAAACCTGCTCATGGCCCCCCAGGGGGCCCTGGGCCCCTAGTTGAGAACTGCTGATTCAGAACAAAGTGAGGGCACTCACCTGTTTAGAGCAGCTTTTAGCCCACTTCTCGTTCGACCGACCACAAGAAGGGCAAGGGCTGGAGCTGACTGTGGCTGTGCAATATGCTGTACCCAGCCAAGCCCTGACCTCGCGCCTCTGGGCCCTGCTCTACTACGGGCAACTACAGGAGCTGTGGGGAGGCCTCGCTCCGGGCTGCCGCAGGGACAAGCACCTGCTTGCCCCAGCTGCAGGTGTTTTTAGGCAGGGCTCTGGTGCTGGGGGCTGCACAGCTCCCAGGGCGGGGCAAACAGCACCTGCTTCGGGTAGGCTTGCCAACCCTCCAGGATTGTCCTGGAGCTTCCAGCAATTAGAGACAGCCATGTGATGAAACCTCCGGGAACCGGGCAAAACTCAGAACCCGCCTCTGGCCCCACCCTGCGACAGGCCCTGCATGGAGCTGGAGAGGGGGCCAGCCCTCCCTAGAGTCCCTGGCTCTCCCCGCCCCCCTCCTCAGAGTCCCAGCCCCGCCCCCACGTCTGCTCAGCCCCGCCCCTCCCCTCGCCCGCTCAGCCCCGCCTCCCCAGAGTCCCTCCCCCTCCCCCACGCCCGCTCAGCCCCGCCTCCCCAAAGTCCCTCCCCCTCCCCCACGCCCGCTCAGCCCCGCCTCCCCAGAGTCCCTCTCCCGCCCCCTCGCCCGCTCAGCCCCGCCTCCCCAGAGTCCCTCTCCCGCCCCCTCGCCCGCTCAGCCCCGCCTCCCCAGAGTCCCTCCCCCTCCCCCTCGCCCGCTCAGCCCCGCCTCCCCAGAGTCCCTCTCCCGCCCCCTCGCCCGCTCAGCCCCGCCTCCCCAAAGTCCCTCCCCCTCCCCCACGCCCGCTCAGCCCCGCCTCCCCAGAGTCCCTCTCCCGCCCCCTCGCCCGCTCAGCCCCGCCTCCCCAGAGTCCCTCTCCCGCCCCCTCGCCCGCTCAGCCCCGCCTCCCCAGAGTTCCTCCCCCTCCCCCTCGCCCGCTCAGCCCCGCCTCCCCAGAGTCCCTCTCCCGCCCCCTCGCCCGCTCAGCCCCGCCTCCCCAAAGTCCCTCCCCCCTCCCCCACGCCCGCTCAGCCCCGCCTCCCCAGAGTCCCTCCCCCTCCCCCTCGCCCGCTCAGCCCCGCCTCCCCAGAGTTCCTCCCCCTCCCCCCCGCCCGCTCAGCCCCGCCTCCCCAGAGTCCCTCCCCCTCCCCCCCGCCCGCTCAGCCCCGCCCTCCAGCTCCGAGTCTCGCCTCACAGCCAAGCTCCGCCTCTGTCCTTCCGGCACCTCCCCGACTTCTCCGGCGGCGGGCGGGGTTTCCGGTTCCGCCCCTTGCCGGAAGCGGCGCGCGGGGGCTCGCGGCTGTGAGGCGAGGCGCGGCGCGGCGGCCTCTCCGCCGGCATGGCCCGGAACACGCTCTCCTCGCGCTTCCGCCGCCTGGACATCGACGAGTACGACGAGAACAAGTTCGTGGAGGAGCCGGACGAGGCGGCGGCGGCGGCCGAGCCGGACCCGGCTCCCGAGGTGGAGGCGCTGCTGAGGCAATATCCTTCGGGGAGTCGTGGGCCCGGCCCCGCCGGCGGGGAGAGCCGCGCCGGGCGGGCCCACAGGCCCCAGGGCCGCGTCCTGGGAGCCGGCCGGGCCGCTGTCGTCCCGGGGGGCGGCTCTTCTGCGGGCGCGGCGGCCGGGGGCTTGGCGGGCGGTGTCCGCGCGGGAGCGGCGCGGGCCCTGCGCCGGGCTGCTGCAGGCGGGGGCCTGGAGAGCCCCCGTCTCCGCGGAGCGAGGGCAGGAGTCGGGGCTTGACGCGGCGGCGCCTGCCTCGCCGCTGCCCGCCCGGGCTGGAGCGCTCCAACCCGGGTCCGTTCCTTGCAGCGGCGGCCCAGGCGAGCCCTGCGAGGGTGCAGAGAGCAAGCTGGTGGAGGGGCGGGCAGACAGATCCAGGGGCGGATTTTTACAGAAGTGGTCTCTGCTATACTTGGGAAGGAAACTGTGAACCTACGGAGAGCTGAATCCAGGCAGCGATGTCTGCCCGAGGGCGCAGAAAGCCCGGAACAGTCGCTCTGATGTGTGAACTGAGGCATTCCTTTCACTGGCTCCTACTCGGGTGACACGGATGATACTTTAAAAGTCAACGTTGTTAGCTATTACTTTGCTCAGAAAAGCATGTATTAGAGCATGTATCGTGTTATGAAGATTTACAGTTACTTTGAGGGGGATTTTCAAAAGAACAGTTGGCAAAAAAACATCTAACTCCCAGTTGACTTTCAATCAGTATAGGGTGCCTAACTACCATTTGTACTGTTGAAAATCTCTCCTTTAACAACAGTTTATATTGCATATGTCTTTTAACACCATGTGGCCCATGGTTGCAGTGTGGGCATTATTGATGTTATAGCCTTAAAGGGAGTGGGGTCTCTTCTTTCAAAAGGTAGTGTGAAACATACATGTCCCCAAGTGCTTTGTAAATTTAGTCATGAATATAAATTTGGTGAGATTAAGTAGCTGTGCATAACTGAAAATACCTACAATTGGAGATGTGTTAAAAGTATAATTTTTGATCTGTTCTGAGGTATTCCTTAATGCTCCTAGGTGTGACTAATTTACATAGTTCCCTTATAACATCTATTAAAATGCTAAAAACACTTGGCTCCCCAAAATGTTATCTTAACCCATCTCTCCTTTTTTCATCTTTGCCTTTTTGCTGTCCAGTTTCATGAGTTCTAATCTCATCACACTTTCTGTTTACAAGAAATAAACATGTTCCTTTGCTTATCTTTATATGATACAGTGGACAAAATTGAAAAAACTCCACTTGGCTGATAAAGAAAAGAAAGCAGCAAACATGGGAAATGAAAGCAAGTCCCAGACTGTGCTTTAACTTTGATTAAGATTGGTATCTCTGTCTGTGGAATTCTAACCAGGTCCTGAAATCTGAAATAACCTGATTTATAGTTGTGGGTCTAAGCTGTGCATATTACAACACCAACAATTCTGTCATTTTTTTAGCAGTTTATGAAAGGGGATTATGTGGGATCTGATCTCAATTTTTGTAGCAGTTGATTGTAATTCATAGTTTATATTGGATTGTTGATAAAAACACTGGAAGCAAATTAAGTTACCTAATTAGGGGTTGCAGACAGAAGTGGACAGAGAGCCTTATATAGAAGGAGAATGTTCCGTTGCCTCATCCCATTTCTGAAATAATTTTTCAAGTAGGACAGTGTGTTTTGAAGTGAGTTAATTGAGCCAAACTGATGTAAATGTGCTTAAAATAACTCTGCCACCAGCCACACTGGGACCTAACCCAGATTATTCCTTTTATTAAGGTTCCTGTTCAGAAGATGAAAGCAAGGAGGCTCCTTGACACAATGTATTTTTAAAATGAAGCCTACAACAAGTGGGGGGGGGGGGGAGAGGGGAGCAGGATAGCCTCTTACTGGGAGGATCTGCAGGAGAAATAGTTTTAGTTTGTCTGTGCACCTTAGAAAATATCAGTTGGAGTTGTGCAGATCTTTTTTCACAGTGTAACCTAGAGTAAAGTGCTTGATAGCCTGGGAGGTTTATATCTTCCATCCACAAAAAGGGTACAGGTTTGCTCCCATCACTAATACATATCAGTAGTGTCCGCTTTACCACGTGGAGATGACAAAGTTCATTCTCCCCATTTGCTGCTTGGATTCTCTGCTCAAGCTGTTAAAAGGTGGTGATGTGGTCATTTCTGTGATGTGGGACTTTTCTCCATTAGGGGGCTGGACTAAGCCCCACCAAATGATTTCAGATTGGTCCGAACAGCCATCAGACTTGATGTTGACCTGGGCTGGATTCTAGTCTGTCATCTAAAGGTGACAGAATCTATATCTCATTACCAATCCTCTGAGCTATCTTGTACCCATACTATGTAGTTAAGATTCCTTCACTGTAAAAATTAAATTGGGCAGAAGGCCAATAACTGTTCTAAGTTTGTATAATTTGATTAGTAACTAGTTGCCGTATGTGCTGATCCCTTTATATTGATCAGAATTCTTCCTGAGTGGAAGCTGTCACTTGGGCTGCTCTTCCACACCAAATAAGATCATTCATGAAGTCCTCCAAGATGCACGTTTCTATCTGAATAAGTGTTGGGAATGACTGAATTAACTATTTTATGGCAGCATTATTTTTTAAATCCCAATATGAAGTTGCGGGTAACAAGTTAACGACTTGCATGTATTTCAGAGAGGGGCTCTCCTATTAATTAAGGAAGTAGATTAGTTCATTACCATCCTGCTGTTACTTCTATTTATAAGCATAATAGAAATGAATAGTAAATGATTTGAGAGTTTTCCAGTTATAGCTGCCAGTATACCAAGTTACTTTTTAGGTAACTTGTTCCCCTGGATGCCATTCTTGTTACTTGGCATCCCTTGAACTAAGCAAATGAGAATGTTGGGTTGTAAGGTTAGATGGTTCCATAGCTCAGTTTGAGTAACTGAGAGCAAGGCTTTGCTGATTTGCAAAGTTTTATGTTTTGTGGTAAATGAGGAGGTCTCTGTTTCTGTAACAGTGAAGTCTTGTCAGCTTTAGTTTAACTGACACAGGATTTCCTGTCAACTCAGATGTGAACAATTGCTTTAAAAATAAGTGAAGAGGAAATTGACCTTGAAGCAGAATGAGCACTTGTTTGCAATCCTTCTTGCTGTGCTGTTGGGCTTTAACAATCTTACTCTTGCTGTGTAGTTTCAGGGCTTGGGATCACAAAGTTAATTAAAATCATTGTGAAACATAAAACTGGTGCTGATTTCTTTGGCATCTTTTATTCAAGTTTTTAAGTTTATATTTAATTGCCTGATACTTGTGACTGTTCTTACTATACAGTATAGAATTCCCCAAACTACCTTGCTCCATTACCACAATTTAACTTATGTAGAAAAGATAACATCTCTTCATTGGCAAAGCTCAGGTTTCCACACTCTCCTCCTATAGAAGGAGAAACTATAGCTACGCTTAGGATTTGCAGGAGACAGGACTGGATGTTTCCCAGATGGGATATGCATGCATTCCCTTTCATAAATAGATGTGTGTAATCTGAATCTTTCCCATGCTTTCAGATATCACTTAGGATACAACCAAGACTCTGCTATCTCTGTGTAGCTTGGACTGCTTCTTGCATGTCTTCTATGTTGTTAAATCTCATAATTTTCTCTCTACATACTGTTCAATGGAGCGATTCTTTTGGTTGACTCCTCTTACATGTTTCTTGAGTTGTCCATAGCAGATGCTCAGGCTTCATTCTTAACACATTCGATATTTTCATCATCTTCTATGGGTAACTTTGGAGATAAGGAGTTGTTCAACTGTGATGGCAGTTGCAATAAATTCATTCCATTTAATACTTAGTATTTTCCTGGGGCATTTGCTTTCAAAGGCATTTAGATATTTGTCTGTAAGTTTGGTGGATTTCCAGCCTCCAGAACCATATGCAAGGTGAAAATGACATTTTAGTTGAAGTTGTAGTTTGGTTTTTAAAAGACTACATCTTGTTTAAGCTGGTGAATGCAGCAGCCATCTTGCCAATTTGATATTTTCTTCTGGATATCCCCAGTGGACTTGTTTATATTTTTACAGCTAATCTAACAGGTCTTCCTTCTGGACGCTGAGTTGTTACCCACCTACTTTGTGAATTCTAGCTTTAGGAGCTGTGGAATCCTACACGTCTTTTCACAGCAAAACCCCTCTTGAAAGAATTGGGAACGCTTTCTGATTGAAGACAGGATAAGACGCTTTTTTTTGGATCTCGTGTGTGTGTGTGTGCAGGTTATGTGGACCCTGAACTCCATAATGCTATTTTGGAATTTCAGTGACTACACCGGGGTCTCAAACATCCGGCCCGCAGAGTTATTTGCTGATGCCCGCCAAGCTCCCCGCTTCCCCCTGGAGTTATTTCCTGTGGTTGCCAAGCTCCCCTCACCTGCCGCTGCATCCATGCTCCTCTGCCTACCTCCAAGTGCTTCCCACTGCCAAAGAGGTGTTTGGTGGCACTTAGCGCTTTTCAGGAGGGACGGGGAGCTGTGCGCTCAGGGGAGGAGGCGGGGCGGGGATTTGGGGAAGGGGTTGGAATGGGAGCGGGGAAGAGGTGGAGTGGGGGCTGGGCCGGGGGCAGTGTGTGTGCATGTGCGGGGGGGACGGGGACTTCTGTACCTTTATATGAAAAGGTGTCAGTAATGCGGCCCTCAGGCCAATGTACTAGTCCTCATGTGGCCCTCGTGGTTTGGGTTTGAGATCCCTAGTCTACACAGTATCCACTGTACTCTTTATCAGTAATGTAATTTTTGTGACAAGCTGGGATACCTCCGAGTTCATGGTGATGCTCAGCCATTATTGTGTACATTATGTATAGTATTTAAAAACAGTGGTAAGTGTAAAGATCTACTGACCATGAACTGAGTTTCCTTTTGATGTGCACAAGTTGACACTCTACTTTGCTACTACACCATCTTTTAGAAATCATGTATTTTGTATTACAAAGCACATTGTGGTGATCTTTAGAGTACTCAAAAGGCTATTCACAATAGTCTTAGCTATATTAAAAATGAGGGTTATGTCAGCTTGATCAAAAGGTGTGGTATGTTGCTACAGTTTGTCCTTGCTTCCTGATTCCACTATCTTGAGTTAGGTGTTTTAGAAAATCCAATGCTCTAATCTGTCCTTTATAGAATGCTTATTAATAATCTTTAAGAATATCTAAACAATTTGGGTCCTTAACTTGCTGTGCTGCACAGGTGATATGCTCCAAGCTTTCCACACAGCTTTAAGGAATTCTCCTTTGAACACGAAGAACCAAGCAATAAAGGTAAATGGAGTCTTTGGGTTTCTAATGGTGTGACTGTTAGTTCACCTTAAGTGCTGACACACTGATCCTTATGGACCTAGCTATGGAGTGTTAATACGCTTTAAAATAACATTTATCTGAAAATATAAATAGCTGATTGTTAATAGTCTAGTATATGAACCACTTGTAAAATGTATATGCTATATATTTCTACTTAGACACCCTTGATTAGTAACTGCTTCTGTTCGGTGGCTTGACCTTTACCATGCAAACTCTAGGAGAAGAATATTAGAAGCTATCCAGTATATGTGGCTTCTCCACCTTGGTGCACATACCTGGCTCGATGGAGTGGGATAGCAAGTTTATGCTAGGGCATAGCAGTGGGGGAAACATGCTGCTAAGATACTTACAAGTCTGGTCCACTGACCCACCAAATCCCATCATCTTCTCAGAAGGAAAGACTGACCCTTTTCAATCCTTCTAATGTTTAAAGAAGTTGGTTCTTAAATGCTTCTAAGTACTCAAATTTAAAATGGTAAAATTAAAGCCTAACGGTTCACAGACTGACATGGCCTTTTATATCCAGCTGTGAGTTCCATTGCATGTTATCTGTTAGGCAGAAGTCATTTGAGTACATGTGCATTTTGGATACAGTTAAGATTTTGCTATTTCTGCTCTTTGAGGCAGTAGGTTCTGATGTCATTTTATTTCTCTTGTCGTTGCAGGAACGGGCCCAGGGAGTGGTGCTTAAGGTCCTCACATCCTTTAAAAGCAGTGAGATAGAACAGGCAGTAAACTCGTTAGACAGAAATGGTATTGACTTGTTAATGAAGTACGTTTATAAAGGATTTGAAAAGCCAACAGAAAATAGCAGTGCAATATTACTTCAGTGGCATGAAAAGGTAAGCCTCTCTTCCAGTGCTGCCGAAAGTCACGGTTCAGTAGGATCATTGGTGAAAATCTTCTGAGTGGCTACATGCTCTATGTAACAGTACCTCTTGCAGAATCGTATGATATTATTGTAGTCAGTGGAGGTGCTGGTGGAGGAGTCTGAGAGGGCATTTTCCCTGAGGGCTACACTATTTGGGAATTTATTTCCCTACTGGTCTGCCAGAGTTTGGATTCATTAACTTTTAGTAGGCTTCAAAGTCTATCTTTTCTTGCAGCCATTTAGGAAGGTTGGGAGTCCATGGAAGGAGGAATAAGGTGGAAGTATTATGATGTAGTTGGGTAGAGTGGTGTGGTTTTCTTTGGTAGAATCTACCAACTTGTAAACTGAGAGTTGATTATTCAAAGTATTAAAGTGATTAGAAAAAAACAATCAGGCGTATATGCAGAGGTGCATAGGCCTCTGGATATGTGCTAGAGAAATACATGCCTCAGAGCTTTCGTGTGTCATACTCCCATAAATTGGCAACTGGATGTACAAAACTGAGCAGTGATTGTTATACAATTCTAACTTGCAAGAGAAACTCTTGTGAAGTCTTGCAACTGAAAAGCTCCTACTTGGACCACATTCTACCTTAGCGTTCAAGTGTGGAATGACTGCTCTGATGTGTACTATCCTGAGGCAAAGGTCCCCTATCGAATGGCTGTTCTGTGATCCTATGAGGGTGTGGTGAGGGCCTTGCTGCCAATAGACTGTTTTGATACTTTCCTTCCTGCCACCCTGAGTAGGGTGCATGTTTGAGCAGGCAGAGGTCTGTAGGGAGTGATTGTTCTGCCCCCCTCCTGAGTGTAGGTCTGAGTGTGGAACAACTGTCTTAAAGTCTTTTTAAAGGAAGAAATTTCTTTAAATTCAGCATACATCTACAACCGCACAAGGATGTGTTCAGACATTAAAGGCAACACAGTAGGGATACCTAATAACTGCACTGAAGACTTCTGCAGCTGCTGCTTGCTTTGCAGAATGTCAGTTCAGATGTGGGGGTGGGAGGAGAGAACTGTTCTCTTGACAGCAAGGAACATATTTCTGCTTGTTTTTTGTTTCCAATGAACATGATGGTTTCTGGCCATTATGGATTGGTGGCCCATGGTGTATGAAATTACCCAGCATACTGCGTTGGCTGGGGAAATGTCACCATGCAGCGTATGCAGCAAAGCATAACGAGCTTACATGCTCATCACTAGACTTGGAAAGGAATGAGGCAGTACTACAGTAGTCTTGGCACTGTTTCCAAACTGAAGCTTTGCTCGCATTCCGCTTCATGGCACTACTGGTATGAAGAGTGACTCGTGCATGGTGAGAGGAGGAGTCATCTGTCTAGTCCTTTGAGATCTAGCACTTCCTTTCAGGACCTTTTTAAATTAGTGTCAAAGCCAGCTGCCCAGCTTTAGCAACAGATATAGAAACAAGTCTCAGTTGTGACTTGGGTGCAAGTGGGTAAAAACATGAATTCTTACACACCCAGCTTGTGCAATTACACACTCTCCCACACCTCTCAGATAAGAGGACTCAGTTATAACATTGCACTTCCTAAGAGCAGCAGGATGTTTTACATGAGTATTCCCTGCTCAGGTTGTAATACTTCATAGGTTGCATTTTTATTGCATCTAGCAGATAAACTTGTAAGCTGTCAATTTAGTCTCTTAGTATATAGCTGCTTCTCCTAATCACTAGTATATCTACATTTTAGACCCTAATGTAGGTACGTTTTGGTTTACTGTTTGTATGCAGGATATTGAACTTAGACTAAAAACAAAAGAACCTTGTTTTCAGTCAGAACTATGGCAGGTGATAGAGATTCTGGAGTTGTGGTAATGTCATACAAAGTTTTAATACCACCTTCAGTGGAACTGGTGATAGCTTTGTTCTGTGTGCTAGAGTCTTTCTGCACCATCCCCTTAAATTTGAATGGTTTACAAGATGTCACTAGGTTACTGTCTGACAGTAATGTCTCCCTCAAGTGTCCTTGGGTGCTCTGATATAATACAATAGCTTGTCTTACAGAACCATGTTGCCTCAGATACTTGAGAACCTCAGTCTTTATTCTACCTATCAACACTCTTGTGAAGAGTGAGATTATTATCCCCATAGTACAGATGTGGGAACCGAGGCATAGAGACTAAAGATTTGCCTAAGGTCCTGAAGGAAGTCAGGGCAGATCTGGGAATTGAATCCAGATCAAAAATCCCAGTTTAGCACCCTAACCATTAGCTCATCTCTTCTGGTGGTCAGCCATAGGTTATACTCTAGTCCTGATACAACTTATTCCCCAAATCACCAAGAAGTTAAATTGTTCTGTAAGATTACAACTGCAGAAGGTACCTGCACAGACTTTAGGGGAAAGATTAATGTATCTTAAACAGTTCTTCTAGGGTTAAATAATTTCCTATTTCTATTAATGCTGTTCTTAAGAAGTTGGGATAAACTGTCTAGTAATACATTCCCAATGTTTGACTTTAGAGTGTCTTCCAAAAATGGCTGCAGTTGCTGCTGACTATTGGAATGTTCAACTCTTGAACCAGTAGCATAATGCCAAATGGTTACAGTTCCTTAGTAACACTAATACTTGATCATGTGGGCATATTTCCTTTCTAATGTGTCTGAAAGTGAGATTCCACAAAATGAAAACTGCTGTTTCTGCTTCATGTTCATTTGCAGATTTGTTACCCTATCATTTTCAGAAGAATTAACTTATTCAAACAGTAATGTTAATTCCAGCACCTCTTCAGGAAATCTATTTTTCATTAAAGAGCCTTTTTTAAACAATGACTTCAAAGGTTTAAGAGCAAGAAAATGTAAAATAAGAAGTAAATGCTTAAATAGTGAATAGTGTCTGAATTTTAGGAGCTCTAGCAACAAATGGAGAAGTGAACTATATACTGCTTAGTGTTACAATTAAGTACAGAAATGTTAGCTAATATCTGCTGTTATGTCTGGGATGCCTTGTGTGTAATATCTATCTCCCTTTCCCACCCTCACAGGCACTAGCGGTAGGTGGACTAGGTTCCATAGTAAGAGTTCTTACAGCAAGAAAGACTATTTAAAAGACTTAACTTGAACCAAGATGAACAGTTTTGGAATCAGAAGAAAGAATTAGCTGAAGTGACGCTGGTCCATCTTTCTAGACATTGCAATCTACTGAAATACTTTGGAAACCTCTGGAATGCTTCTAATTCTAAAGGTTGGGGGAAAAGGGTAAATATTACTGTGCTTTCTGACTATCAAATACAGAAGCTGAGACATTCAATCCCTTGTTTAAAGGTAAAGCAGAAGGCAGAAATTCTGCTCCCATTACGGTAAGGGGAGAGGTCATTAAGAGCCTGTGTGTATTGCTTATTTAAAAGAAGAGGTGCTATGGCTTCAGTAGACACAGAATTCTGACTGGTTTCTGGGTGGGGGAAATGTTTTTGAAAGGGGATTTTGTACATACAATCAGAGGACTAGCTGGACTACTGGTTTGTAAAGTGCCTGCTGCATCAATAAAGCTCTTGAATTGTAAGAGTCAAACTGCCCTTGCTTCAAAGGCAAATTAGTATTGAAATATTCCTGGTGTAGGATCCTCCACATAGCAGCATGCTCTTGTTTACACATATACCACCTTGACTGACATGCTTTAAACTAGAGCACCTTTTCCTAAATGGACTGAATGAGCACCTGTAACTGCACCTTGGCCTCACTGTGTTTACTTGAATGTTTTCTTTCTAGCCCTGCTGTAATTTGTATGTATAAACAGAGGATTAAGTTAAGTGCCAAATATAATATATGGTGTATTAAGGTGTCTGAGGGTTTAGTTTCTCCTCATGCCAGCTGAGCAAGGAACTACTTCAAAGCTTCATGTATAACTAATGCTATTATGGAAAATGTGTCCTTGCATTTAAGTATGGTGAGTACTTGCTTGTCTTCTGAATGAGCTCTGATATGTTCACCTGTAAGCAGAAGTATATTCACTCCCTTTGAAGTGGACTTTTTCTGAGTAGAGTCCTGCTAATAAACTAACAGCACATCTTTAATGTACAATGCTGTATAGTCATCTGTGTGTGAGAAGATCCTGGCATGTTGTGTTAATGCTATGGATAACATAGCACCAGTCAAAAGAAGGGGACTGTAGTTTAGCTTTAGGTAAAAAAAAACAAACAGCAGTGCATCATTGAGTTACAAGAAAACCTATGGCAGACACAAGCTCAGAACTAGTACTGCATGGGCTATCTCTCTTCCTCTCCCAAGCAAAGATGCTACCCTAGTAACAGGACCTGCTGTGTGATTAAAAATTGAACTTTGAGAACCCAGTCCCTTTAGAGGCCAATGGCAAGCATTGGTGAGGACTATGACTTGAGATGCAGGGTGTTAAGGTTGGAGGAACTTGTCACCTAGAAGCACCTGGAACAAAGGCATTAGGGTAAATTATCCATGCAGCATATGCTGTCTTTTAGGTGAAAAGAGCTCCCCCTCCCACCCACCTTAAGGGTAACTGAATTTTAAAAATGAGAGATTGAAGGGCTGCTCATGGATTCTAGGTTCTGAAAAGGCATTACTGCACTGCTTCAAGAAGAACCCCTGACTGCTGGAAGATGGCTTCTCTTAATCAAGCAGCCATGGAGGGATGAAAGAGTAACAGAGGTCAAATGAAAGGGAACTTGATTGTAACTACAGGACAGCAGTTGAACTGGGGCTTTATAAATGGACTTCACCCCATCAGTGAAATTTGGTCTCCTGCAGTATGTATTAACATTATGCATCAAGTGAGGGAAGGGCATCAGAAATACTAGCCACAGAAGGTAGGAGAAGAAAAAGTATGCACTTACCCTCAATAAGAAAGTAGGCTTGGTTCATGAGTTAAGTATAACAGTTCCCCCACAGAGGTCAGTTAGCTCCTTTACATGTTAACTACCTGGTCCATTGACACTGGAATACCATTGAGCTAACCAAGTAAGGTGACTAGAAGGAAGTCCAGAGTTTTAATCAAAAATATTGCACCACAAATTAGTTCAGTTGTTTCATAGTGTTATATAATACAATCCATATTTACAACACCAAAGGAATAGATTAAAATCCACTGGCAAATGTTCATAGAAAGGATTATACATACCCAGGAGCTTCTATAGAAGGAAGTAGTACATTAATTATTTTTATATATACACCATAGATTATTCTTGCTGTGATAGTTACAGAAAATTCAACACAGGAAAACTAGCTCATGGCAAATTAAGGACCTTAAATTCCTATAGGATCAAACTGAAGTTATGCTATTCAACAGATACTGTAAGTTTCTCTAGCATACAGCCCACCTTGTTCCCTTTACCCTGATCCCCTAACCACCTGAGGAGACTGCTTTCCTTCATGTTAAGCAGCAACCCACAGCAGATTAAAGGAACAACTCAAACCAGCTTTTAAATAAATCCTTAAGCAGCATGCTGGTAGTCACTGGTGGACAAGAACAGTATGAGGGGCATCACCATACTGGAATTTACCTGCCCTAGATCCACTGTCATCAAGAGACACTAGCAAGGGTCGCTACTGCAATTGAGAATGTTTGAATTTCTTTGATATCTTATGGAAAGGAGCCATTCATCCTAAAGTAATTTTTTTAATCACAGTAAAATGAAAGCTTTAGTTCTAAGTACACACAGGCATAGCCCTCATTGCTCCATTTGGAGAGGCAAGAATAATGGACGCAAGTCTCTGCCCCTTGAGATTCATTAAATTTTCTAATATGAAAGCTTTTACATTTGTTTGTATGTTGTAAGTTAACTGTGGTAACTGCAGCCCTTGAGCCCCTCCATTGAGAGTAATGCTGTAGGTGAAGCTAAAGCCATTAAAGGTGTTTACTTAGGTGTAAGGACAGAGCCTGTTTATTGAAAATCTTATTGCTATTCTTCCACAATGGAAGGGTAACTTGATTTATAAAACTCCTTTTGACATTACTCCTACTAGCACAGGCCAACTCCTACACCCTCAGTAAGGTTAAAATACTACAGTGACTATGAATGTCTTATCAAGAAACATTTGGTCTAAAATTCTATCTTAAGAATATGTTGAATTTTCTTTAACAAGATGTATTTGATAAAAATACTGTTATTCAGCAATACCCAAGAGCCTTTTTGCCAAAGAATGACTAAACTTGCTGCCCGTGTAAGTTCTATATTTTCTATGTAGCTTTTATAAATACTTCAGTTTTTTTAAACAAAGCCAGACAAATTGCTGCTTCCTATTTTTAATGTAGTTTGTGGTTAGTAACTAAGGGCAAAATTCTACTCCGGCTCTGTATGGCAGATCAGGACTTACTCTGTCCTTCCTCTCCAGGGAAGTTCATAGTATTCAAGCCACAAGCTGCTGTGTACAAGCTGAATTCTGCCTTTACATTAAAAGGACTAACATGCTCCAACTAAAGAATAGGAGGACAGGAAAGAGCTAATAAGCCCACCACCTTAAAATCAAAGCAAATTTAGTTGAAGGTAAATGTAAAGTCTGAAATAGAACCAATCAATACTGCTTTAGAGGGAAGCAGGTGTTAGTTATAAAAGTCTGCTGCTAGCAAACTTGTAAAGAAAAAAAAAACCAAAGGTTTTATACTGATATTCTTTGCCCTTTGTATCACTAAGATTTTTTTTCCTTTCAGTAAGAACTATGGAACTCTTCTTTTAATTATGTTTACAATAAACTGAAATTCAGCTTTAAAAAGTATTTAAAATGGTTTACTACCTTTCTTCCCAACACTAACAACCTATGATACAGACCAGTACATTAGTTTAAAAGGTGATTGAGTATTAGGTACTATAATTAAGACCATTTTAAATATTCATTTTTTTCTTTAAGAAAAGTAAAAATCAGACAACTATAAAGTTGTGCTCTCTCTCTGAAAATTAAATAAATGTCATCTGTGCAGTTTTCATGACCGCAGGCCAGGATCTATGCACGGTAAAATTTACACAGTGATATGAACAAATGCTAACAAGTTAGGTCAGTATAACAAGGCAAGACTTTGTTTTTGGTTATACCCCTTGTTCGTGTTCTCCAAAAAGCTTTTATAACTGTCAGGAATTGAACACAGTACCACCAGCAAACCCCCCTTCATTGCCACCTGTGCACAATGAAAAAGGGAAGCTTTACTGTATGTACCTAGAGTTATAGAACTCTAGTATTTCATGACAACAGAAGCTGGGATTCCCCCATCATGACAAATGTAACTGTCAAAATCCTGAACTGCCACCGATGTTTAGTGAAATTAATATAACCCTTTGGTGCCAAGACACAGGATTTATGAGCATAAGGAGATAGCTGTTACACAGCAGACAGAGTCCCTGAATCCACCCCCGAGAGAAAATTTCAATTTGCAGTGAAGGATGCTGCTTGTACAGTATATCTTTGTAAACAATTTGTCAAAATTCTTGTACAAAATACTGCAATGACAGTGATTAAGACACACCTGAACTAGTGTGTGAAGTGTCCTTTTCACAGAAAAAAAAAAGAGGCTAGAAGCTGATTGCCCATTTTCCAGTTCTCTTAAGACCATGCTGTCCTGGGATTCGAGATGGATGGCCGGATACTGCCTTTGGGAGATGGCTTTGACCCAAACCACGACATCTGGCATGGGAAAGCACAACACACATTAACCTAGACTCTTCTTTTAAATCATGAAGATTTAACAAGGGACATCAGCCCTTTGGTTAAAGGTTAAAAAGATTTGATTAAAAAAACAAGCATTTATACAACATAAGCAGCAACAGTATTTGCATCCCACACACCTCAGAACTAAGATTCCAATGAAACTGGTTTCACTGATTTTCATTGTCTAAACAGCACATATTCCTTCTGCTTTCATAAAATTTAGCTGATTATGTATAACAGGATTATTTGTTTAAATTATTTCAACTGACTGTTCCTTTAACTTCACACAGTTTAATTTGTAATCACAGAACCCTGATTAAAGTCAAATGTAAAATACCCACTGTGAAATGGCACCCCATATCCCTCCTGTATACTCAGATATCTAGTCTGAACATGGTTAACTTAACTCTTGATCCAACTAGGAACAGAATGACAGAACAGTGGGCCTTGGGGTAACACCACGTAGCCCTTTACAAACACCACGTAGCCTTGAGTACAGCAGCCAGTGATCACTACCGCATGAGAAGAGCAGAGACTAAAACAGTTAGAGATTAAACACCACAGATCATCTATGGGGAGGTAAAAAGAAAAGGAGTACTTGTGGCACCTTAGAGACTAACCAATTTATCTGAGCGTGAGCTACAGCTCACTTCATTGGATGCATACCGTGGACATGCATCCGATGAAGTGAGCTGTAGCTCACGCTCAAATAAATTGGTTAGTCTCTAAGGTGCCACAAGTACTCCTTTTCTTTTTGCGAATACAGACTAACACGGCTGTTACTCTGAAACCTGTCATTATGGGGAGGTAGTGGGTCACTATTAAATGAGATTTAGGCACAAAACAGGAAGCTGGCGGGGCTCTGCCGATATAAAATAAAAATGAGGATGAAAAGGCAAACTACTCAAAAGATATGTTCTTGTTTAATCACCATGTAATTTATCTGCTGTAAACATATTTAAATGTTTGTAAACACACTAGTCTGCTAATTGCATGAAAACAGCAATTGTCATTAGATACAGAAGCTAAAATTTGGGAAATATGTTGCTGAACATCCTCACTGTTCTATGCTGGGACATCTAGGAGAGGACACACACAAAAACAAATCTTACCTTGTATTCCAATGTTTCTTTGAGCATATTTTCTTCCTCTTGCGAAAAGTTAAGTAACACAGACACAGCTTTAATTAGGTGGAATGCCTGAAATAAAAACAGATGTGTTGATATTTTGCAAAACTCTCAGGTCTCTAGCTCCACTCTGGGATTATGGGGTAACACTGAGGATCTGTGCAGGTTTGGTATGAAGCCTCTATCCTATCCCATTCACAGGTGTGGATTGTGTCAGCTCTAGGGAACTGCGTTCCATAAAATCACTGAGGTGGTTTACTTCCTCTGTGTTTGGCAGGTAGCTTTTCTTGATTCTTCAGTCTCTGTTGTGGTTTGCATAGTTTGGGGGAAGCACTTAATTTACCTGGTTTATTTGAATGAAGAATGCAGTTGGTTCCCATGGTAACCCTGAATAGTTCCTAGGGTTAACCAGGCTGGTGTATAGGCAGAATGGAGACATACAATATCCTAATGTATCTTTAGTGTTGAGTGTCTGTTCAAACCCGCGGTACTAATATTTTAAATGGATGCATCTTACCAGATCAACAGGACACCAGGATGCAGCTGGTGCTTCAAAGACTAAAGCAGTTAAACATAACACTGTGCAGTTGCAATTCTCTTTCTAGATCTTAATTACAGTTGGAGTTTTTGTTTATTTTAGTAAGCATGAGTGACTGTGGTGTGCAGGGAGGAGAAGAAAGCTGTCAAACGTAGATGTGAGAACAAGTCTTTACCTCAGATTCCCGGCAGGACATGAACTTTAGTACAACATGTTTAAGGTATTCAAAATTGATCTCCCGTGAGTCGTTTAAATCAGAGTTGTTTGTGACAGTCATGGCAGCATTAGGCACTTCAGAATTTGGTTTCTCACGTACTTCAGGGATCTCGCTGTCAGGCCTTATTTTCTGAAAAGGAAAAACTGCATTTTATATTTAAAAGTGATATGAATTTAGTACTGGAGGAAGGTGCTATCCTGATACCACTGGAGACTAAAGTCCTCTATCCACAAGAGGAGTGTAGCCAGGCAGGAATACTCAAGCAAAAGCTTCTCCCCACCTTACCCCGAAAGAGCCACTTGTAAGGAGAAGATGGTGATTGTCTCCATATCCACTAAATCCTTGGTCCCTCTACCCAGACTGCCAGCACAGAAGCTGCTAATGGTGTCTACATCACACAAACCACTTCTGGAACTGGACCTAAACCAAAAAGAGTGTTGTCTCTAGCCTGAGCAGGATTTGCCTAGGTATTGTAGAGGGGAAGGCTCTGTATCCCATTAGCAACATCAGAGCCATCCAATTCTAACAAAAGAACATTTAAAACCTTTAAAGGCAGGTAAATTATCAAATTTAATAAAAATGACTTCTTAGATGACTGCACCAAGTTGATCTAATGCTGATCGAGACAGGGGCTCACCATTTCATCCCCTCTACCCTCCCCTCCCTCTACCTAGATTGCAGGGTAGAGTCTTTCCCAAAGATGGATACCATAAGGCTGCGAGATTGACCCGCAGAGGCAGCTAAATAGCAATTAAATCTCAATTCTTCCATCTCCAAGGAGAAGCATCAGGAAATCCTCAGTCCCCCTGGAGCCAGGTCTTCTATAACCCACTAACTATCAAGCAAAAGAAAAAACCAAGATGTGCCCAAACCCTGTTCTGCATCCTTTTATTCACTGTGAAGTGACCACAAGGAAGAGTCTATGAAGGAATACCTCATCTCTCTTGTTTTCTAGTGCAGGTTTCCAGAGATGAACGAAGTAACCCTAGATTACTGCAAAGTGCAATGAACCAATCCTCAGCCCTTACATCAGAGGAACTACAGTGACCTGGCCACACCAGCTCTGGATGCTACCCTGGATTTCCCCTAGATGCAAAAGAAGAGATCAGGGCTGGCAATAATTATTTACTTGTGCTGAAATTACTGATTGACGCGGTACTCACATCCTGATTAACACCTCTTAGAGCTGTGAAGCATCTGTGGGATTAATGAATATTTATATCCCCAGACTGGGGATTCATTTTGCTGGGCACTCTGTAAACATATATGAAGACAGTCCCTACCCCAAAGGGTTTACAATCCAGATGGCAGGAAGTTTTTAAAAACTGGCAGCATAAGTACCTTGTCAATATCAGGGGGCTGGAAAGGTTCAAGACTTACCAACTCTTTCTGCAGGGTCTTTTTGAGCTCTGCCATTCTCTGCTGTAACTGTTTTATCATCTACACACACAAGACAGAGAAACTGATATTAGCTTAACAGCATGGAAGCTTCATATTTGAACATGCTCAGACCTACAAGTTTCAAATGAAAAAAACCCCAACAATTAAAGTGTAGCTAATGGGGCAGACATTGAACAAAGTTAATGGCTCTGGGAGAAGGAATCTGACAAGCCTGAATACTCTGCTCTTTCAGTCACACAGTGCAGCAGGAATGGGATGAGGAGACTATTCTTTAACTCCTGGTGCAGATTAACGTGACAACATTAGAGAGAAAATGTGAGGTTAACAGAAAACAAAGGGAACATGGCTGCAATGAGGAGAAAGATACTGCATCAGATACTGAATCTTCTCAGACACAGAAGCAGGATTTTCTGTTATGTATATGGCTCCATAAGACTGCAGAGTGCTAAGCTACAATGGATAACTGTGCATGCACAAGGAAATATGGAGACATGTCCTAGGTCTGGAACGATCCCCTTAAAGCCAGTGGGTCAATCCCCACTTTGAAGAGCCACTTCTTCCTTAAGGCACACCCTAAATGAAAAATACTAGAATAAGGGGTTAAAAAAATAAGGTAACTTCTTCCCGTGTATGTCTTGTCTTTCCAGCACTGTATTCTAGACTAATCTTTCCATGGAAGGCTCTGCCTTGACACTGTATCTTGTACAACACCAAGCATATTGTCATCACTTAATAATGAGGCTTCTTAGAAGAAGTGGGTCTAGAGAAAGAAGGCAGAGCAGTGAACCATGGTATGGGAAGCTGTTCCAGAGGTAGGAGGGGACAGGAAATCCTTTGGCAGCAGCAGGTTTTGCAAGAGGAGGGCAGGACATTAGTACCTAGGGTCAAATATTACCTGTAATTTCATGCTTTTCTGCAGGCCTGATAGCCATCACTGACACACGGTGGGCTGCTGAATCAGGAATACAAGCCACATGAGCCAAATGGAGAAAAGCCATTTCCACTGTATTTCAGTTACCTTGTTTTTCTCAGAAATTTGCTGCTCCAAGTCTCTATTGTCTTTCTTAAGTTGAATAATGTCTGCAGTTGCCACCTCTCCATTTTGTTCCACCTCACGGTCTTCTGGAGGATACAAGTGCTTATTAAAGGCTCTTGCTGCTTCTAATGCCAAAACCTTCAAAGGTAAAGAGCAAAGCAAATCTCAGAGACCACAACTTTGGCAGGCAGGTGCCACTGCCCGAAGATAAAGCTCCACTGTGTTTTTAAATGGTGAGTTTGGGCAGGACAACCTCTCATTTGTGAAATTACCCAAGACAGACACCCAAAGGGACATGGTAGCTGTCTAACAGAGGTGCTGCTTTTCATAGGACACTTAAAAACTGAAGGAGACTGGGTTCCTCTAGGCCAAGTGCACAGTGACAGATACAGACAGCTCTGGTGATGTTTTGAGGCAGCAGGTGGGTTGATGGGGTGACCAATTCAAAGCCCGTCACATCCCATGGAGAGGTTTTGTTTGCTTTCAGGCACAGCAGGGTGAGCTGAAGTCTCTGCACATTGTGATTTTCCAGACAAGACTGGAGGAAGCTGCCCTGCAACTTCACTCACATTTCTCCCACTGGCCAACAGGTGCTCTTGCTGCTCCTGTATCTTCAACCTCAAAGCACTGATCTGCTTTCCTGCAGTTTCTTCCCTCTCTGCTGCTTGGCTCTTACATGCTTCTATGTCAGACTGCAACAGGTGCATTTGCAGCAGGAGAGCTTCATGACCTGGGTCAGGACAGACATGGTTAGTGCCATTCTACAGAAGAAAACAATAACTTCTATTAATTTTCTGCAAACAAAGTGAGTTGCACAGAAGGCAAGTGGGAGAGCCTCAGGCCTATTTCCCCTCTCCAGTGATGCAGGAGGCAAATACAATGGGGACTGAACATCAATGCAAGCTGCCTCAGAGCTTTAACCAGGTGACTCCTAGTTCTTGCGTTATGAGAAGGGGTAAACAACACATCCTTACTCACTTTCTCCACACCAGTCATGATTTTATAGACCTCTACAATATCCCCCACCCCTAGTTATCTCTTTACTAGGACTAAGACAGTCCCAGTCTTTAATCTCTCCTTATATGGAAGCTATTTGGTACCCCAAATCATTTTAGATGCTCTTCTCTGCACTTTTTCCAATTAAAAATACTAGCATTTTTATAAACTATAGAGTCAAGCAATCCCTAAAGCTACAGAGACTTTACCAAAGTGAAGCAGTTTGGGATGAGTGGACTCCTTTGGTCTAACCTTGACTGAGTTGGTTTAGCTCCTCCTCTTTTTTTAGAATCACATCAGTTTTTTCATTGATCAACTGGTCCTTTCCCTTTATCAGTAAGATCAGATCTGTAACCTTGAAGACAGACAAAAGAAGGTAAACAGGAATAGTCAATATATAGAACCCACAAATGCTAAAATCTTTCTGTGGCCTAGCCAAAGGGTTACAGAGTATCACCACCTCAGCCAATGCTGGTCCCTCATTAAGAGAGGTAGGGTTTGAAAGCAGGACAAGATCTTTAATGGAAAAAAGATACAGCTTTGGGTGAACTCTACATTGGAATTGCAACTTCTGTCATGGCCAGCAGATGGCACCTATGAAATAATTACCAATTTAAAACCATACAGGACTGCAGCTTAAAACGCTCTGCAGTGGGTGGACCTAGGAAGCAGGATGATGAATACTGATCAGCACCACTGTGCGTTTACGGTGATTTCCTAGAACAAGGGTCAGCTTAGTGGGCTGGCTCCTCAGCACTGGGAGAAGTAAGTTCAGTGGCTGCTTGAGATGTGTGCTGGGATAGGTAGAAGAGTTTGCTGTTGGCTGTAGCTGCTAGTGGCTCTTTGCTCCCAAATAAGATTTTAAAGACACATATGCTAGTTGCAGGTCACACAGAATGTGGGTTAGAGGTCTGGGAGTACAGATGAGTTTACACAGCTAATTACTACAATGCCTAGCAAAATAATACAACTAATGGCCAAAATTGATCAAAATCACATGAAGACTGCTGAAGCCTCCTGACCATCACTTTTTTCAGACAACAGAACGGGGCTCATTTTGGATTACAGCAAACCAAGTCTTTTGTGTTAGGAGAGAACAGCTCTGAATGTGCAATAGATGCTGCTGTTCTTCAATCTCTTTTTAAGCTGCAGACACTCACCATCCAGGAAAGGAAAATGTCATGTTCTATGTACGCACGCTTGGTTTATAATCCCATAGGGTCAACACAAACCCATTCAGAATCCTGTTTGCATTCCAGGACATAGGAATGTAGAAAGCATCACTTCCATCCAGACCTTGGGCATTCTATGTGACCCTGACTGATTCATCTGACTGATTCATGAAGAGTCAGATCTGCAACTCACTCCCAAGAGCAAAGAACCCTGAAGAGGTGGTTCTGAAGGCTGGGTTCAGTGAGACCTGCACCATTTGCTTAGCTGACAACACACAGCTCCCAGCAACAAACAAGCATTGGCCTACGTTGTCCAGTAACACTTTTCTAGACAAAATAACTTGGACTTGACAGTGGGTTCTTGAATGCCAAGTTGCCAGCACACAGCAAACATTTCTGGGTTAAGTTGGGACCACCTTCTAACAGCATAAACAAGGCTGTGATCCAGTAGAAAAAAAGGACTGCAAGAAGTGTATTGTGATGCTTACGGAAAACTGTCAAAAAATGGAGAACCTTAGCACTGGGCTCTCAGCTAGCCTGTAAGCCATGTGTTCCTATCACTGGCCCCTAGCCCTCCCTCTCCTCTTCAACTGCTTAATATACTCACCTGCTGCATCCTGCTGTAATCTCTGATCCTGCAAACGAACACTTACGCACATACCTAACTTTGAGCATATGCACAGTTCTATTGACTTCAGGGGAACATCTCACATGGGTAAAGTTACACATCTGTGTAAGCATTAACAGGAAGTCCTTAGACTGGAAACTTTTTGGGGTAGAGACTCTTCCTGGATGTTTGGGGCCTAATCCTGATTTGGGCCCCTGGGTACTAGGATAATTACTAAAACAGGGTCCAGACTGTTTTGTGTGGATTAGGGCAATCCAAGGGTTCAAGCAATAAACCTACCTGATGAAGTGAGCTGTAGCTCACGAAAGCTTATGCTCAAATAAATTGGTTAGTCTCTAAGGTGCCACAAGTACTCCTTTTCTTTTTGCGAATACAGACTAACACAGCTGTCACTCTGAAACCTACCTGCTGCTGTAATTCCTCCCTTTGTTTCCGTGTTTCTTCCAGTGCTTTGGCAATTTCGACACTGACTGTTTCTCTGCTACTTAATTCCTTCTGCAAACCAGTGATAATTCAATAATTACTTACGAGGAGAAAATTCAGTATGAAGCTTTCACAGGAACAAGACTCAAAGCCAGTGGTTTCTCAACTCTAAGATCCAAATCCATTAACAAATGGAATTTATAAGTTATTAGCACACACAGTAATACCATCCCTCAAATCAGACTTCTTGTTAAGTCAATGCTAACTTAAGACTGGCAGGGAGCCCATTTCTTGGAACTTTTCACGAACTCAGGCAATTGCATTCAGCTTACCTAAAATCTAACACTTTTTTGGTTTCTATTGAAGTAGTCCGTCAGTCTTCACTGCTCTTCCGCTGAAGAATTGTTGCCACATCCCACTCCAGAGGAATCTGCATTTCAGTGATGGGTGAGTGACCCCTAAGCGTTAGCTGTAGTGGTTTGGGATTCTTTTTAAAATATATGTGGACGAGAGGATTGATACTGGCACCATTTTTGCATTGGCACTGCTGACAGGAGCACAGTTCTGGTATGCAAAGTCAAACCTGACCACCACATGAAATGTTTCATACCTGCCAATTCCACTTTTTCTTTTCTCAATTTAAAAAGACACCAACAAGGAAATAGAAAAGGAGTACTTGTGGCACCTTAGAGACTAACCAATTTATTTGAGCATAAGCTTTCGTGAGCTACAGCTCACTTCATCGGATGCATTCAGTGCTCAAATGCTTATGCTCAAATAAATTGGTTAGTTTCTAAGGTGCCACAAGTACTCCTTTTCTTTTTGCGAATACAGACTAACATGGCTGCTACTCTGAAACCTAACAAGGAAACGACTCCCTCCAGTGGCCAATTCTTAAATTCTACATCGCACACACGAAGGCTGATATTTAATGTTCAGAGTTTTCTATGAGATTATAATCTTAAAGGAGAGAAGGTTTAGGCTTTAAATGACTGAACAGGGTTTTATTTAGTAGTCAACTAATTTAGATGCAGTAGCTGTTAAAGGAATGAAATGATGTATTGCTAATACTATTCTATGCTTTTCTTCGTGCTTTTCTTCCTCAGAGGATTTCAAAGCTATTCATACTTGACAGTATCCCTTTAAGTACTGGAATGTATTGTTTATGTCAGTATTTAGTAAGACCTAAGCATTTTGTGTCAAGAAAGTACCAGCCATTGGAAATGCATCTTGAATGGTTTGTATTCTGTGTAGGATTTTACTTCCAGAGGAACGTGTGTGGCAGTAATTAACCATGATCTGAACCTAATGTGGCTTTAAGTATGGACAAGAGGGTACAGTTTGCCATTAGCTGTTTATCAAACTTAGTTCTTTACTCAAGCATAGTCATCAACACACAGTTAGGCCCATACCTTTAGTCTTTCCAGTTCAGACTCTTGTTTTTTTAAAGAACTTTCATATTCTTGTCTGCTTTCATTAAAATCTTCATTTTCCTGTTCCAACTGGCTCTGTAAAATGGAAATATCTTGTGTGCCAAGAACCAGTATTTTAACATTTACAGTGTAAATAAATATCCATACACCCCACCCCCAAAGAGATATTGATTTATGCATATTTCAGTGCCTCTGAACATTGTTGCTTGGAGAAAGATCTTCACCTTCAACTTCAAACCACCACAGTATGAACAGCTTTGAACCTGCAGTTATATATGAATTTAGTATTTTCAGACAATACACAGAAGGGTTACAGGTGATGCCAGAGGCAGAATCTGGGGATTCAATATCCCTCTAAAGAACGGTTTCTATACTTACTATCCTCTGTTGAGAAGTTGTTTTATCAAACTCTCGAGCTGTTTCAAGGACAGCTATTTGAGCCTCCAGCCTGCTAATCCGTTCCGCACACTGATGCTTTACAGTTGAGATATGCTGTTGTAATTTGCTGCTCTCAACCTCTAGATCTGTTTGCTTCAGGAAAAAACATTACTGTAAGTTAACACTATATTAACCCTATGGTTACTGTGGAGGGCACAGTACATGGAGCTTGCAGTCAGAGTCAGGCATAACTTCATATTGCTCATCCCCATCCTTATCGCCAAAGAATGACAATGCTATGCTTTATTTCTGTGGCCATCTGGCACCTACCCTCACATACAAATACATTTACTCATCTCGGAGCCAATGTCGCAGTATTAGCAGGAAGAATTCTGACAACTGCAGCCTTATCAATAATGAAACGGAACTGGTTGTCACTGAAAATGGTGGAGAC
Source organism: Eretmochelys imbricata (assembly GCF_965152235.1). NCBI lineage: Eukaryota > Metazoa > Chordata > Testudines > Cheloniidae > Eretmochelys > Eretmochelys imbricata. The sequence continues at coordinate 25,565,253 of NC_135587.1, read as the reverse complement.
TGCTTTAGCATGAGTAGCCTGAGTGATTAGAGGATTCTCACCAGCTTTTGGATCTGTAGTTCCCTCTCACCGATTTCTTCTTTGCTCTTCTCTAGTGCCCCATTAGCAAGCTGTAGTGCTTGTTCAAGTTCTTTCAGCTAAAACAGGAGAGTAAGTTACTCCCTTGTCCATAAAGATGGATATTACTGGAGAGCAGCACATAAAATAGTAATATGGGGTAGCGAAGGAACTAGCCGAGGAGGCTAAACACAGAAACCCTTAGACTGCACCTTTCAGGAAAGGGCCTACCTGGCACACGTTGCTTTCTTTAAAATTCTTCAGAAACTCTTCTCTCTCGCAGAGTGATCCCTGTGCTTCAGTTACTTTGCTGTTCAGTTTAGTGACCTAGCAATAGGAATCAAAATGTAAATAAATTAGATAAGGGAATGTGTCATACCATGGCCCCTGCCTCAGACGCCCTCCAGCGGCTGGCTGTGGCATGACAAGTGCACCTGCTTCCCTCTGTCCTTTATTCACCCATGCAAAGAAACTTTCCCTCTCAATGACAAAATCGAACTCTTTTATTCATATAAAATGCCAAGTCCACAGGTTCCTTGTAGTAAAAACAGTTTCTCCCAACCCCCAAAAGTAAAACTTGACTACAAGAGCTCTTCAATCCCAGTGAAAGGTCACTGGTTGCCCGGTCACCCACCCATTAATCACTCTATCAGAACTCGGTTATTCCCATTCCAGGGCCCCACCCTCAGAGGTTCAAGACGCACTTTTCTACCACAAGTCTCTTCCTGGAGCCCAGAGTCAGCCCCTCACTTGTAAGTCCTACCCCTGCTCAGGGGAACCTCCCTCCAGGACCAATCCCTTTTTCCTGGGCACTTTTCACAGCCCCCAGAGCTCTCACTGCAGTGCTACATTCCCCAGGCCTCCTTGTCTGTGCGTCCTACCCCCGCTCCTGGGGGCCTCCCTCCAGAGTTAACCCCTTGCTTCTGAGCCCGGCTTACGCTGACCACTCTGGCTCTTCCCCTTTTCCTAGGGACCACTGTACAAGTCTTCCTGAACCTTTGCAGGGTTCCCAAGCTCCAGCCAGTCCTTCAACTGTTTTCCTCAGAACTCATCACCTGCAGCTCACTGTTACTACTCTCCTGGTTTCCTGCAGCTCTTTCCTTCAGACAACTCTCTGCTGCTCTCTCCTCTGCGGGAAGGAGGCTCTGATAGGCCCCTTCCCATCTTCCTTCAGGGACCTAGAAGGGTCTAGGGCACAGGTGCCATCTTTTAAGCAACACTAGGGGTTGGGTGGGTGTGGGTGTGGGAGAGTCAGTCAACTGGCCAGTCACCAGTGCACTGGCCTCATACCTCTAAAAGGCCAGTGTCACCCTGTGACGGAAGGGTTAGTATGAAATCAGGCTACAAAATCTCTAGGTAAAACACACACATGGATATGGTAAGATAAGCTTTCCTTTCAAAGCTCAATGTTCTATTCAGTCTCACATCTTCTGAAAAAAAGATTGAAAGGTTGGCAATTTGTATTGGGTTTTAAATAAAATTCTTTGGATGCTAAAACACACCTAATCCATCCAGACAGCCAAAAGTGCCAACCCCACCGAGTGCATTGGTGAAGGAGGAGGAAATACCTGGGCTTCCAGTAGGTTCACAGTCTCAGCATGATTGGTTCTAGCTGTCAATAGCTGCTGTCTGGTGTCATCCAGTTTCTGCTCCAGAGCAGTTTTCTGAAGATTAACACACCATCACAGATCATACAGGGGGACTCAGAAGTTTTATCTCTAAAAATTGATTTTATGGTGAAGTCATGATGGCCAGAATCTAAACAGCAGTTACTAGGACTTGTAACACACCTTTGCACCTAAGGGCTGACACTGAGTGAAGCTACTGATCACTACCGCACAGCATTTGTACTGAAAATGGGAGACCTGAAGATGCTTGACTGAAGTCCAAGTTGATGTAATCAGCATCTGTGACCAACTTCAGGGAGTCAGAGAAACTACAATGTTGCAACAGAAATACCTCCTCTACTGCCCTTTAGAGCCACTGTGCTGGGACACTACAGAACACACATGCAAAGGGTAAAATGTATACTGGCTGTAGCATTTACTCTCTAAAAGGACATTGTGCTGCCTCTGCAAGTAGCTTTCAAACTGGACTTGGATTTGTTTAAGCCAGGTTCATTTACTAGCTGTATCAGGCTAGGGTGCTGTGCACTGCAGGCGAGTGCTATCAGGGAAAAGCAGGTGTCCCTGTCTGCAGACCTAGGCTGGGGGAGCTTGCCTCTGTTCAGAAACAATATGGTATATCAGTGCTGCGGAACGGGGTCAGGAAGTAACGGGAGATATTGGCTGTCCTCAGTTCCCCTATGTGCTCTCTCAATTTAGAGCTATTTCTCATCAGTGCTTGGGTCTTAGCTCTGTGGATACAATGGATTGTTTGGACTTTGCTTAAGAGTGCCCAGAGTTCTTTCCCATGTGCTTTGCAAGCCCTTTCAGCAACTAGAGCACAGGAGAGGAGGAATATACATTAGTGTTAACTCTTTGGTTACTGGTATTATGGCTTGCAATCTGTGTGCTACACTCACTAAACACATGATCTTGAACACAGTTGAGCAGGTCTAAGATTCCATCCAGCAGGAGCATAGTGCAAATACACACTGGAGGAACAGAGGCATATGCAGGGTATTAGATATTTCTTCCATTACATGACAGATACAGTAATAGCCAGACAGTTCTTAAGGGATTTAAAGCAGTCTAAAAATGTTACCTCTTTGAGTAGCTCCCACACATGTTCATCCCCTGAAAAATTCCCTTCTAGTCTCTTTTCCAGGGAAGACACTTTTTCCTGCAGATGTTCAATGAGTTTATTTTTCTCATCAACTTCAACAGTCATCTGTTGGAACAAAAAGCCAGTGTCATCTTTATAGCCAAGCTCTTAGTATATAGTGGTTTCACTTGGGGGGGAACACACCCGCCCCCACAAACAGACGTCAAAAAGAAATTCTCTTTTATGAAAACCACCCTATGTTATCTTAGGGCATGTCTAGGCTGGGGAAGAAAAAAAAAAAAAGGACCGACCCACGGCAGCGAGTCTCAGAGCCCGTGTCAACTGGCTTAAGAACACGGGGCTCGTGCTACAAGGCTACAAATAATATTGTAGACATTGAGACTCGGGCTCTAAAACCCGACAAGGGGTAGCTCTCAGAACCTGGGCTCAAGCCTGAGTGTAAACATCTACACTGGAATTTTAGCCCCATAACATGAGCCTACGTCCGTTAACCCAGGCTCTAAGTCCTGCTGCCATGGGTCTCTTTCTTTTTTTTCTTTTTGGCAGTGCAGATAGACCCATAACAGCATTAAATATATACAAACGCAACTTGAAGCTAGGTAAGTAAATAGATTACTCCCCTTTTCAGCGTTGTGGCTGCCATTTCTGAAGCGTCACTGAATCTACCCATCCATTCAACACTGGCCTACATAAATTTGTATTTTAATTATTTATTAGACCTATATAAAACTTATTGTCCCAAATAAAGCATAAAATAGAGAATGTATTTTAATATCTTGAGTTGGGATTTCTATAGGAAGTGTTTGAAATAAAAATGTAATCTAGAAGAGAAAGGTCATTTTAACTATTGCAGTTCTACCAATCCATGTTATTTGCTTGGTCCATTCAGCCTTTCCATTACAGGTCTGCAATTTTATTACTTCCATCTGGAAAAATTATGCAGTATGGACCCATAATTAACTTACTAAGTTGTATGTCCAACAGAAGCTAGATTTTCTTGTGATGATTTCTGGATGTCTTTGGTATTAATATTTTGGACTTAGTATGACTATTGCCAAAGATTTCTCCGATACCTTCCCTCAGCGCTTCCCCAATTTGTTAACATTGTCCACAGATAGCAAAGCTCCATTATGCAAGCTTCTTGAATTTATTCACAAGATTGCCAGTTGGGGTATCCTGGCTGGCAATTCTCACACATTTACCCCACTTTCCAGGCATTTATAACTCTCCTGGTGATAGTCCTAAATAGGGCGGAAACATGCTATAAAGGTACTTACAAAAAATTAAGTCTCGCTCCAAGATTACATTTACTAGCTTTGTGTGTTTTTACCTGCTGGTAGCAGGTCACATGCCTAGTTCATAATTCAACTGAGGAAGTTAATATAAAAATCTCTGCTTAAACAATTCAGGAGCTATGTTGCACTGCATTCATGCCTTTCAGACTGATTAAATACAATCCTCCATCTCAGGTGTGGGAGCTTGGGAACACTAAAACCTAACCAACTTCTGAGTGCCCTCAGATCACACACATAAGAACAGCTATAGTGGGTCAGACCAAAGGTCCCCACACTTTCACCTTTAGTTTGTGTTGTTCATATTCCAGTTTGAGAGATTCATGCTCCATCTGTAAAGTTTCCAATCTCTTCTCACAACCAGAGGCAGCAACTCGAGCCTATGGCATATAGGAAAATAGTTTTCAATGCCAAACTCAGTTTTTACGAAGCAAATGTGAACAAACATTTCAATGAAGGTCCAGTTTGAACTGTCGCATGAACTGACAGAAAGGAAGGTTTCACCAATTATCTCAGCTTACGTTTTGCAAGTCTGCTGAAAGATGCTGAATGAAGGTTTGTAGCTCTTGTCCTCTCTGCTCCAGGACAGTGATCTTATTTTCTGCATTCGCCTCAGCTGCCACTAGTTCATCCCTTCACAAAAAGAAAAGCAAAAAGAAAAGGAGTACTTGTGGCACCTTAGAGACTAACCAATTTATTTGCGCATGAGCTTTCGTGAGCTACAGCTCACTTCATCGGATGCAGTAACTCAAGCAGAACGCATCTGCCAAGGGAAGGAGGATAGACTAAGAAACCTATGATTTGTTTCTAATCTTAACAGCAGCCATTCTGGCCTGGAACAACTATTCACAGGAGCTTAAAACTAAGTTACTGCATACTCCAGCACTCATAACCAGGCGGAAGAATGGTAGTGACTGATCACAGAGAACTCTGCTAAGTGATCCAGGTTGCATACAAACAAACCAAAAGTTCCAATTTAACTGTAAAAGGGTAGGTTTAGCAAATTAATTAAATAAATAAATAGTGTATTCTTTGTCACACACTAGTATGCAAATACTGACTGAGCATTGCGCCTACTGTACATGCAGACCCTTCGAGGGGAGCTAGAGTTAAGTGGGAAATAAATCAGAATATCTAGATATTGCTGACAGACTCCTCTACCCCACCACACACACACCTCTGTGCTTCCAGCTCTGAGTCCTGCTGCCGCAACTCTTGCACTTCATTGCTCAGAAGCGAGGACAAGTGGTTTGTCACCTGCAGCTCTTCTTTAGCACGGGTTAGCTCTCGACTGCATGCCTCCAGCTCCTGTTCTGCTCTGCTTAGAGACTCTTCCTTTTTCAAAAGCTGAATATTAGAACATTATCTTTGACAAAGATGAACTGATACAGTTAATAAAGGCTTCTGAAGGAGGTGTCTTGCTCCCTTTATCAAAGTTATAAGATAAATTAGATTAAATTTTACAGAGAAAGCTGAAAATTCAGTGCCAACTGGGAGTTTACATGATATTGCATGCAGACACATAGTGTAAAGAGTCTAACCTTCAGTGAATTAACAAAAACAGTAGAACCTCAGCGTTACGAACTGACCAGTCACCATAACCCTCATTTGGAGCTGGTAATATGCAATCAGGCAGCAGCAGATACAGTAATATGCTGTGTTAAAGGTAAAATACTAAAAAAATAAAGGGAAAGTTTAAAAAAAAGAGATATGACAAGGTAAAAAAACCTCTGTTCTTGTTTCATTTAAATTAAGGTGGTAAAAAGCAGCATTTGTCTTCTGCACAGTAAAGTTTCAAAGCTGTAGTAAATCAATGTTCAGTTGTAAACTTTTGAATAGGGCTATTGATTAACAGTGCAATTAAAACTACGATTAAACAGAATACCAACTGAAATTTATTAAATATTTTGGATGTTTTTCCACATTTTCAAATATAGTGATTTCAATTACAACACAGAATACAAAGTGCACAGTGCTCACTTCGTATTATTTTTATTACAAATATTTGCACTGTAAAAATGATAAACGAATAGTATTTTTTGATTCACCTCATACAAGTACTGTAGTGCAATCTCTATCATGAAAGTGCAACTTACAAATGTAGATATTTTGTTTTGTTACATAACTGCACTCAAAAATAAAACAATGTAAAACTTTAGTGCCTACAAGTCCACTCAGTCCCACTTCTTGTTCAGCCAACTGTTCAGACAAACAAGTTTGTTTACGTTCACGGAAGAGAATGCTGCCCGCTTCTTGTTTACGTCGTCACCTGAAAGTGAGAACAGGCATTTGCATGGCACTGTTGTAGCCCATGTCGCAAAATATTTATGTGCCAGATGCGCTGAAGATTCATATGCCTCTTCATCTTTCAGTCACCATTCCAGAGGAAGTGCTTCCATGCTGATGATGCTCATTAAAAAAATAATGCATTAATTAAATTTGTGACTGAACTCCTTGAGGGAGAATTGTATGCCTCCTGCTCTGTTTTACCCTCATTCTGCTATACATTTCATGTTATAACAGTCTCGGATATGACCCAGCACGTTTATTTTAAGAACACTTTCACTGCAAGTTTGACAAAATGCAAAGAAAGTACCAATGTGAAATTTCTAAAGATAGCTACAGCACTCACCCCAAGGTTTAAGAATCTGAAATGTCTTCCAAAATCTGAGAGGGATAAGGTGTGGAGCATGTTTCGGAAGTCTTAAAGAGCAACTCTCCAATGCGGAAACTACAGAACCCAACAGCCAAAAAAGAAAATCAACCTCCTGCTGGTGGCATCTGACTCAGATAAGGAAAATGAACATGTGTCAGTCCGTACTGCTTTGGATCGTTATCAAGCAGAACTCGTCATCAGTATGGATGCATGTCCTCTGGAACGGTGGTTGAGGCATGAAGGGACATACAAAACTTTAGCGCATCTGGCACGTAAATATCTTGCGACGCCAGCTACAACAGTGCTATGCGAATGCCTGTTCTCACTTTCAGGTGACGCTGTAAACAAGAAGGAGGCAACATTATCTTCTGCAAATGTAACCAAACTTGTTTGTCTGAGTGATTGGCTGAACAAGGAGTAGGACTGATTGGACTTGTAGGCTCTAAAGTTTTACATTGTCTTGTTTTTGAGTGCAATTATGTAACAAAACAAAATATCTACATTTGTAAGTTGCACTTTCATGATAAAGAGATCGCACTACAGTACTTGTATTAGATGAACTGAAAAATACTATTTCTTTTGTTTACAGTGCAAATATTTGTAATCAAAGATAAAGTGAGCACTGTACACTTTGTATTCTGTGTTGTAATTGAAATCAATATCTTTGAAAATGCAGAAAAGATCCAAAAATATTTAAATAAATGATATTCTATTATTGTTTAACAGCGCAACTGATTGCGCAATTAACCTTTTTGAGCACATGGTTAACCTTGTTGAGCACTCTCCTGCTGACAAAGCTGCTGCTGCTCGTTGGGGGTGGAAGTTTTGTCACCTCTCTCCTGCCGACAAACAGCAGCGACACTGCGTGCCTTTTAATGACACAGCTGTAGCAGCGGTGTCACTGAAAGGTGGATAGTGCAGACAAAGCCTTAATGTTTAGCCACCAAGTAGTATATATTCTAGAACCAAAAAGAAGAGAGACTATAAAATAATCTCACCATGTGTTTGACTTTGGCCAGTTCCTGCTGTTGAAAGCCCTCCAGTTCATCAATTTCATCTCTCTTTTGGAAAAGATTCAAACTCTGCTCCCTCATTTCTTGTAACTGAGCTGAAAGCATCTCTTTTTCCTATTGAACAACCATCAAAATTAAACAAGGAATCCAAAATGTCTGTCACTCAATTTCAGGTCAGCAACGTATTAAATTAAGCTTCTTGGGAACAGGATCTTGTTTTATGTTTATATCTGCAAAACACCATGCACTCTTACGGTGCTATATAAATAACAGACTTCTTGTATATGTATTTTTAGAATGCATGTGTCTCAGTAACCAACACAGCTTACATTACTGAACTTTGGAAACTTTCAGGACTGTGCTGTGAACAAGACAAATAACTTTCATTTAAGAAGAAATTATATAGAAAGCTCTTTACACCCACCATTCAAACATGCCGTGATAGGCAATTAATACTTGAAACACTTGACAGCAAATCTAAACATCTGTTTAACACTTCTATTGTAAAAGATGCCTGGAGCAGAGACTGCTGGACAGCTGGAACAACTACAGCAAGAATGAAATCCTTTACGAAAAATTACTGAAGTGGAACTAATTTCTGCTATGATGCTGACAACACAAGATTGAAGTCAACATATGCCTGTTTTTGGACAATAACTTTGCAATATGGCCATGGCTGCACTCACGGTTACAGCTCTTTTGGCAAAGACTACTCTCCTTTTTATAACGAAGATACTTTCTGGTAGTGAAGCGCTTCACGTCAAACCCCCAGTGGGGTAGGTGACCTCAACAGGGAAACTGGTATTGCTGTCACACTTATTTAATTTGCACACATCCGTGGCTGTGAGCCAATAGGATTTTTCTCCAGCCAGATATAAATTCCCTTATGCGAGTAAAGCTCTGGTCTATAGTTATTACAGTGATCACCAGCTACTTTGGTGACAAGGCTAGAAAGGCTCTTAACAAATCTCACCAGTCAGTGCTACACAGAAAAATAAGGGGAGCAGTAATAAAGTCATTCCGCAGCTCTCTGTTGAGCAGTTGCCATAGCAAATGCATATAATATTCATGGCAGGAAATGAGCATCAACAGCAGACAGCAAAAGTTAAAGGTCAACTGCAGCAGCACACAAAGGAAGAGGGAGCATTTGCAAGTAGCCACTACATAGTCTATACTAGTGAGGGTTTTGTTTATACAGTGCCAAAAGAGCGCTAAATGCTTCACAGACAGGCATGAAGACATGGTCACTGTCCCAATCAGTTTATAGTCTGAAAATAGAAGATTTTGCTTTCTTTTTTTAAATGTATCAGCTTACATATAAAGATCTTCCTCACCCCAGGACCACTCTGCTCTCCCTTTCACCACAGAGGGATAAGAGATTAAATCAGTTCCTGGCATACAGAGCGATTTTGGAGTCCCTGACTCCCAATCTCCATGATCAGACCACAGAGCTCTCACACTGACTCTGAAAGGAATAGCTGCGAGACCTTAGCACTCACATCTCTCTGTCCCTCAGCTGTCGCCTCTGTAAAATACGGATGATAATGCCTCAGCAGCACGGGATTAAATTAGTAATACTTGAAAGTGTAAAGCAAGAAATGTAAGTGCTATCTCAACCCTCCACTAACAAGACACAAGCCATCTGGGTAAAGGCTGAGCTTTTACATCTATGCTGGCTGGTGTGCCAATCTTTCATCTCGTGCTTGCGTCTGAAGTCTGTGATTTGCTATTTCCTCTCCAAAACTAGTTCCAGGTTTAACTTCTGTGGTGATGAAGTGGAGAATGAAACATGACTATCAGGTCTCACTAAGAGACCAAGGGATCAGATACTCTCGATAATTACATTTTCTGTATAACCCTCTGCTTGCCCAGTCCCAGTCTGCGCGTAGCCCTACATTTAACAGAGAGATCAAAGGAGACTTGCCTTTTCAAGATGAACCAACTTTCCCCTCCATTCCTGCGAAGGGGAAGGACAGAAAAAAGGGCAAATAAAAATCTAAACACCAACTTTGAAATGCAACAATAAATGTGACTGAAGGTATTAAAATTAGGGTAATTGTTATCAAATGGAATGAGTAAAAGTAGAATTAACCAGAGAGGATTTTAATATACCAGTAAAGCCTAAGACAGGTTCATTTATGACATCAGAGCATATCTGCTCTATGCAAACAAAAATGCATCATCTACAGCAGTGGTTCTCAGCATATTTACCATGGTGGGCTGTAGAGGCAGCTCTCTCTGCGTTATGTGGGCCACATTCACATGGTATTTATGCTACCTGTATCGCCCTAAGGATGTCACATGGGCTGCAGCTGTGTGCTGATTGGACCGCAAGCAGCCCACAGGTTGAGAATGACCTATCTACAGATATTTTAATTATGTGACAACAGAGTTGTACCTAGACAGCAACTGTGAATTTGAGTTCACATTAGACTTTCACAAACTCTTTTGAAGTAAAAAGAGCGAGTGCTGTACGTTGTCTCAGAATGAACTGTCGGCAACACTGACCCTTGCACCATATCCCTCTTCTTTTCCTTCCACCCAGATAAGAATAAATCAAGGTAGTCTCCAGGCAGGAGACTGCTTGTGACACAGGCAAACAAATGCTGCATCTCAGCAGTGATTCTCCAGTACTACAACATGTTGACTATGCCAAGATCACTGCACTCAGAAGCCTCCCACTATTAGTCAATTGTTTCATCATGTCAACCTTGTGTTTATTACCTGGTCCTTTTTTTCTAATGCCAAAACCATTCCTTCAGCCATCTTTGCTCTGTTAGCCTGGTAAGCCTCATTCTGCTCCTGAAATTTCTTCATGGAAGCTGTCAGAGAATCACTAGTTAAAAAGTCAGGGTATGCAAATGCCCACACTGTGTATTCACTTCTGTAAATATTGTAGGTCACACTAAAATTTAGAACCACCGTCAAGATGGTCAAGCCTCCCTTTATGTGCGCACAATGCCTAGCACTATGGGAGTGCTACCACAAACAACAAAGATATCAGTAGAGCTGCATCTGGACTGCAATAATTCTATAGATTTTTTTAAAATGCCAGTCATAAGTTCAGCAAAAGTGCTTGCTGGTAACTGTCAGTCTAACAGCAAACAAATCAGAGCTGCATTGTTCACTATAAATCAGGCAGAAAGTTGTGTGCTATTTTTACAACCAATATGTACTCAATATGAAGAAAGAAATGGAGTACTTGTGGCACCTTAGAGACTAACCAATTTATTTGAGCATGAGCTTTCGTGAGCTACAGCTCACTTCATCAGATGCATACTGTGGAAACTGCAGCAGACTTTATATATACACAGAGAATATGAAACAATACCTCCTCCCACCCCACTGTCCTGCTGGTAATAGCTTATCTAAAGTAATCGTCAGGTTAGGCCATTTCCAGCACAAATCCAGGTTTTCTCACCCTCCACCCCCCCACACAAATTCACTCTCCTGCTGGTGATAGCCCATCCAAAGTGACAACTCTTTACACAATGTGCATGATAATGAAGTTAGGCCATTTCCTGCACAAATCCAGGTTCTCTCACTCCCTCACCCCCCTCCAAAAACCCACCCCCATACACACACACAGACTCACTCTCCTGCTGGTAATAGCTCGTCCAAACTGACCACTCTCCAAGTTTAAATCCAAGTTAAACCAGAACATCTGGGGGGGGGGGTAGGAAAAAACAAGAGGAAATAGGCTACCTTGCATAATGACTTAGCCACTCCCAGTCTCTATTTAAGCCTAAATTAATAGTATCCAATTTGCAAATGAATTCCAATTCAGCAGTTTCTCGCTGGAGTCTGGATTTGAAGTTTTTTTGTTTTAAGATAGCGACCTTCATGTCTGTGATTGCGTGACCAGAGAGATTGAAGTGTTCTCCGACTGGTTTATGAATGTTATAATTCTTGACATCTGATTTGTGTCCATTTATTCTTTTACGTAGAGACTGTCCAGTTTGACCAATCTACATGGCAGAAGGGCATTGCTGGCACATGATGGCATAAATCACATTGGTGGATGTGCAGGTGAACGAGCCTCTGATAGTGTGGCTGATGTTATTAGGCCCTGTGATGGTGTCCCCTGAATAGATATGTGGGCACAATTGGCAACGGGCTTTGTTGCTAGGATAAGTTCCTGGGTTAGTGGTTCTGTTGGGTGGTATGTGGTTGTTGGTGAGTATTTGCTTCAGGTTGCGGGGCTGTCTGTAGGCAAGGACTGGCCTGTCTCCCAAGATTTGTGAGAGTGTTGGGTCATCCTTTAGGATAGGTTGTAGATCCTTAATAATGCGTTGGAGGGGTTTTAGTTGGGGGCTGAAGGTGACGGCTAGTGGCGTTCTGTTATTTTCTTTGTTAGGCCTGTCCTGTAGTAGGTAACTTCTGGGAACTCTTCTGGCTCTATCAATTTGTTTCTTTACTTCCGCAGGTGGGTACTGTAGTTGTAAGAAAGCTTGACAGAGATCTTGTAGGTGTTTGTCTCTGTCTGAGGGGTTGGAGCAAATGCGGTTGTATCGCAGAGCTTGGCTGTAGACGATGGATCGTGTGGTGTGGTCAGGGTGAAAGCTGGAGGCATGCAGGTAGGAATAGCGGTCAGTAGGTTTCCGGTATAGGGTGGTGTTTATGTGACCATTGTTTATTAGCACTGTAGTGTCCAGGAAGTGGATCTCTTGTGTGGACTGGACCAGGCTGAGGTTGATGGTGGGATGGAAATTGTTGAAATCATGGTGGAATTCCTCAAGGGCTTCTTTTCCATGGGTCCAGATGATGAAGATGTCATCAATATAGCGCAAGTAGAGTAGGGGCTTTAGGGGACGAGAGCTGAGGAAGCGTTGTTCTAAATCAGCCATAAAAATGTTGGCATACTGTGGGGCCATGCGGGTACCCATAGCAGTGCCGCTGATCTGAAGGTATACATTGTCCCCAAATGTGAAATAGTATTGATGACATCTTCATCATCTGGACCCATGGAAAAGAAGCCCTTGAGGAATTCCACCATGATTTCAACAATTTCCATCCCACCATCAACCTCAGCCTGGTCCAGTCCACACAAGAGATCCACTTCCTGGACACTACAGTGCTAATAAACAATGGTCACATAAACACCACCCTATACCGGAAACCTACTGACCGCTATTCCTACCTGCATGCCTCCAGCTTTCACCCTGACCACACCACACGATCCATCGTCTACAGCCAAGCTCTGCGATACAACCGCATTTGCTCCAACCCCTCAGACAGAGACAAACACCTACAAGATCTCGGTCAAGCTTTCTTACAACTACAGTACCCACCTGCGGAAGTAAAGAAACAGATTGATAGAGCCAGAAGAGTTCCCAGAAGTTACCTACTACAGGACAGGCCTAACAAAGAAAATAACAGAACGCCACTAGCCGTCACCTTCAGCCCCCAACTAAAACCCCTCCAACGCATTATTAAGGATCTACAACCTATCCTAAAGGATGACCCAACACTCTCACAAATCTTGGGAGACAGGCCAGTCCTTGCCTACAGACAGCCCCGCAACCTGAAGCAAATACTCACCAACAACCACATACCACCCAACAGAACCACTAACCCAGGAACTTATCCTAGCAACAAAGCCCGTTGCCAATTGTGCCCACATATCTATTCAGGGGACACCATCACAGGGCCTAATAACATCAGCCACACTATCAGAGGCTCGTTCACCTGCACATCCACCAATGTGATTTATGCCATCATGTGCCAGCAATGCTCCTCTGCCATGTAGATTGGTCAAACTGGACAGTCTCTACGTAAAAGAATAAATGGACACAAATCAGATGTCAAGAATTATAACATTCATAAACCAGTCGGAGAACACTTCAATCTCTCTGGTCACGCAATCACAGACATGAAGGTCGCTATCTTAAAACAAAAAAACTTCAAATCCAGACTCCAGCGAGAAACTGCTGAATTGGAATTCATTTGCAAATTGGATACTATTAATTTAGGCTTAAATAGAGACTGGGAGTGGCTAAGTCATTATGCAAGGTAGCCTATTTCCTCTTGTTTTTTCCTACTCCCCCCCCCAGATGTTCTGGTTTAACTTGGATTTAAACTTGGAGAGTGGTCAGTTTGGACGAGCTATTACCAGCAGGAGAGTGAGTCTGTGTGTGTGTATGGGGGTGGGTTTTTGGAGGGGGGTGAGGGAGTGAGAGAACCTGGATTTGTGCAGGAAATGGCCTAACTTCATTATCATGCACATTGTGTAAAGAGTTGTCACTTTGGATGGGCTATCACCAGCAGGAGAGTGAATTTGTGTGGGGGGGTGGAGGGTGAGAAAACCTGGATTTGTGCTGGAAATAGCCTAACCTGACGATTACTTTAGATAAGCTATTACCAGCAGGACAGTGAGGTGGGAGGAGGTATTGTTTCATATTCTCTGTGTATATATAAAGTCTGCTGCAGTTTCCACAGTATGCATCTGATGAAGTGAGCTGTAGCTCACGAAAGCTCATGCTCAAATAAATTGGTTAGTCTCTAAGGTGCCACAAGTACTCCATTTCTTTTTGCGAATACAGACTAACACGGCTGTTACTCTGAAACCTGTCAATATGAAGAGAAACACATTTTTAACTGTACAGCTTTTTACACTCCATCTGCATTCAAGGCAGAACAGTTTTAAATTAAAAAAAGGAAAAAATAAAAGTACGTACAATCCTGATGCTTTTCTAATGCAATTTCAAGCTTCTCTTTTATCTTCTGCAAGTTTCGGACCTGTTCAGCATAATCTTGGGTGAGGAGGGAGAAGCAGCACAGACCAGGAATGGACAGACATTAGGGAAAGAAATTTAAAAAAAATTTTAAAGTGGTGAGTGGAAAATGACAATGATTTTCTTAACTAGAAAATCATTCCTGTTAAGGAAAACTAGGCTGACCTTAACAATGAACACCACAAGCAAATCATTCTACCACACCATCCATGGGGTAAATGGTCGGTACAAACAGAAGGGCCTAATTACACTAAAGACAGGGAAAAGGCACTAAATCCAGCACAAGAAAAGGGAACATTGGCTACAGCAGAATGTGGTGACAAGCACGAGGATTTGGTTTGATTTCTGCTTGTGAAGAATCGCCCCAATGAGATAAAGCGAAGGAGGGTCGGAGAAATCCAAAAGCAGTTGATTTCCTTGTTCCATATTACACCTTACCATAGCTGTGCAATATTGCAGAGATAGTGCATTTTGGCTAGCTGCCCTGCTTAGCCAACAGTATCACACTCTTCCCTTTAAAATCCAGGTCTTAATGATACAGAAGAGGCAATGAAAGTCATATCTGCTCAAAAAATGGCAGAAATACACAAACAGGCCAGATTAAAGGAAGAAAATACCTTGAACAAGTGTATTTAGAAGCCCACAGGAGGATTTGTTTACAGATCTTGGAGTCTGGTCAAAGTTTCAGGTATTTGTAAAACTTCTGTCTCTATGGCAGCTAAGCATTGAGACCTCAAATGCCCCTAACAATACTTAGGGATTATTCCTTTAGGAACAGGTGAGCACTTTACAATTCCAATTGCACCATAAGCCTCCTTTGCACTTTCCATATTTGAGAGCTGAGCAGGGGCCTGCCCAGCCCCCAGTTCACATCAGAACAGCCTTGAGGCTGCTCTAAGTTATGCTTTGTTTCCTATGACCCCCGGGAAGCAGAAGATAGCAAAGGACATAGTGCATTCTAGCCATGCCCCAATCTACTCCCTACGCACAGGACTGGGAGCAGAATCTCTTTGCCAGCTATGCGCCAGCCAGGGAGGACCCCATTACGGGGACAGTCTCCAAGGGTCATTTCTGTCCAGTTTAAGCTGCATCAAGATCCAGGCCCCCATCCCCACTCTTCCCTTTTCAGGAAGGCAGGTCTTTTTAGACCATTAGTCTCTGCCCTGAAAGAGCTATGTCATCTTAAGTACTGTACAGTGCTGAACACCAGGGAG
The DNA here is from genome assembly GCF_965152235.1 of Eretmochelys imbricata. NCBI lineage: Eukaryota > Metazoa > Chordata > Testudines > Cheloniidae > Eretmochelys > Eretmochelys imbricata. Next base: position 25,549,560 of record NC_135587.1, on the reverse strand, counting down.
CCCTGACCCTAACTGGGGTCTCTGGATGCTACTGCAATAGTAAATAAGAAATCAAACTGAGGACTGGAGGGTTCACATCCAAAAAGAAGTGTTCTGGTTGGAGCATGGGGACAGAGAAAACTATACTGAACATTTGGGAAGATCACACAGATGTGCCAAGAGAACAGCAGGAAGACAGGAAGTCATAAATCTTTATTTCTTATTTTAACATTCTGTATGGATTTTGTATTGATTGTATTGTACAGCTCTCAGATGCTGACCAACAGGCTTATTATAAATGGATTAAATACAAAGTTAGCTAGGCTAACAAAATTCCTTTTGTAAATAAAAAATATATAAGCATGAAGGAAAATATTTCCCAGCATTGTAAGTTATCGTTTACATACTCAGGAAACATACCAGATAGTTTGGCCTCCAGTTTTCTTATTTGTTCATTTCTTCTAAGTAGCTGGGATGAGAGATCTTCTCTGGAGCTGCTTCCATCAGAGGCCTTGGCAGGTTAGAGAGAGACAGGTCTGAACTACAGAAAGAACAATCCTGCCACACTCAAATTTTAATGACTGCAAACATTATAAGGACTAGAAATAATTAATGGTTTCCTTTTTCCCATAGAAAGGAGAACAGATTTACATATTCTACTGGCTAAGTCAGTGCATACGGCACTTGGGAAGAAGAAAGAGGGTTTAAATGTCAGCTCTGCAACATGGGCCTGTGACACAGAATACAATATTTTTGAAAACAAATAGTTGCTGAAAACAAGTAGCTCAAATTACTGGACTGACCATGTAATAGGATGACTGGAAAGAGGTAAATTAAGCCACACAGGTTGGAAGGTTCCCAGCAGGGGAGAGGATGAATAGGTAAGTAGCAGGAAAAGGGAAACTGTAAACCTTTCATCTGGGATAAACAGTTTGCAAACACTGATACAATGTTAATTTCTGACAATAATATTCATTTAGTTAGTTTTTATTCTCTACAGTCCTCTTATTTTTTGCTTGGTATGGAAACAAAATTAAAAGCAATTAAGTGCCTACTGCTAAAGCATAGAATTCTTGAAAGATGAACAACAAATCCTGAACTGTTACACATATTTTATTGTATGCAACGTAGTTGTAGCTGGGTCATTCCCACAATATTAGAGAGACAAGATAGTTGAGGTAATAGCTTTTATTTATGGCTTATTACAACAATCTGTAACCCACTAACCCCCTCTTTTTGTCCTATGACTGCAGAGATGTTAATGGTCCACTCTGCCTTGACTAGTCCCTTACAATATACGCTAACTACTTATGCTAAACAATCGGTTCCACCTTGCGTTTAGCTGTGATGCTCCAAGTACCTTTCCCAGGCCAGGTCTATACTACAGACCTATACAGGTATAACTACATCGCTCAGGGGTGTGAAAAATCTACACCCTTGAGTGACAGTTACACTGACCTAACCCTCTGTGTAGACAGCACTATATCGATAGGCGAGCTTCTCCCGTTGATATAGCTACAGCCTCTCAAGGAGATGGATTAACTATGCCGATGGGATTAACTCTCCCATCAGCAGAGGAGCATCTTCACTTAAGTGCTGGGCAGCTGTGCCGATGCAGTGTTTTAAGTGTAGACCTGCCCCAGACCAGAAGAAGAGCTGTGCATGACTAGAAAGCTCATCTCCCTCACCAGCAGAAGTTGGTCCAATAAGAGACATTACTTCACCCACCTTTTCTCACATACATTTTAATGTCTCCCTCCACCATAGTTCTTTCTGTTCTCTACACCAGCAATGCAACAGCCACAATGTTTCTCAATCCTGTATCAATTGCTATGTGAAAATGAGCTGAGTGCGGGTGGGGGGAATGAAAAACGGAGTGTAGTAACCACAGTATTTTCCCATTGACTATTTGAGATCAAGATTTCCTGCCTAGCTCAGCAACCCATGTCTACGTGGTTGAGATTCAGAAATATTTTACAGCATCCCTCCTTGGGAAAATCTCTCTATTTTACACATGATGGAATGAAGATACAGGGGAACCTGCTGCTCTACAGCAACACAGCATACAGTAACTGCAGGTTCTGAAAGTGATGCTGCTGTACAATCTAATCCAGGGTTTGGGTGACATAAAATCCTCCAAAAGGCATGACTTTCAGCCAAAGCACTAACAGGTTTTATTTAATTTATACACACCTAAAATTATTAATATATAATCTATGTATACTATAGTTTCAAATGAAAAATTGTTTATCTAGACATTCCAGTAACAACCTACAAGTTTTTCCAATGCTACACAAACAACATAAGCATCCTATGTAGGTATGTAAACAATATGCCTGACCAGTAACTGCACCAGAACCCTAAGGGGTTAACAGAGAATCAGAACACTACAATCTAAGACTTGGATTGCTTTCTTGTAATCTTCAGCATTACATTTACATACAGTATCTTGTGTTTTGCTGTAACATTGTTTGTTATTTTATACCTTAATTTGCCATGTTCTGCACTTAGAATAATTATGTAATTTATATTCTTAACATGAAAAAAATAATTATGTTTAATATTTATTCTCATCCACTAACACTTGACTATGCTTACTTCAATTTCCAAAAACTATTCTGATTAGAGATACATTTGCACATCACACATCTCTCTCTGCCATGCACTTGGTTTTTCAGTCAGTCAAGATTCTTGCGAGGCTTTTTGTAACCTTGTGTTAAAAATGCTGTAGTAAAATACAAAGTACAATACTTACAAAGTCATCTCCAGAATCTGCTCCCACAGATGTGATTGACTCTTTGCTGACTGATCTGGGAATTCTGGCAGCCCCTCCTGGCCGAGGAGCAATTGCTGCTTCCTCTGCTATCTTTTTCTTCAGTTTCGCAAACATTTTACTGCAGCTGCCGTTCTATGGCACCTAAAGAGCCCGGTATTTTGAGACAACTGTTGCCAAATTACACAGTTGATAAGTTTGATGCTCTATTTAAAGTTCCAAAAGTCAAGATTTAATTTTAACTCAGCCAGTTTTACTCCTGTTCCAGTTTCTTCAAAGGGCTCATGGCCTAACAGTGCCTGTGAATCAAAGAGAGATCAAGTTTCAACACGAAACCAGACAATAGACTGAAACCAATACAGCATTAAAAGACATTTTTATTACCCTTATTATAAAAGGTTCATATCTGTCAGACTGCACAATTAAATTTTTTTTAAAAAATTACCTACTGAATTGAGCGGAAACGCTCAAATTTGTTATCATTAATTGTCAGAAGTGGATTTGGAATTATCACTGGTGACAAGTTATGCAGATTTCTTCCCAGAAAGATATTTAATTTACTTTGTTTACACAATTTTCCTTAGCAAAGCTGTGGATAAGAGGCAAGAAGTTTGGTGAGGGGAATTTTCTGTCAACTCCCCAGATTGCATTTCCTCATTTTGATGGAAACAAAGAAATTCTTTAATTTTGCTGTTCAAATTTAATATTTTCTGTAAGTATTATTGCAAACACTGTACATTTTATTAACTTGAGACTGTTATGCTCTGGTTCAAAGCGTTACTGCACAGTTCCATGTTTATAATCTCAATAATCCCAGCCAAATATTGCTTAGATTTTGTAATGGCTAATGCTGTGAACAAAACATGTGATGTGAGAATAAAGTTGGGTTCTTTCTGGGTCATTCACACTGGTAATTTCTCAATGTTTTCTCATAACTGTTTTGGCTCTCTAGAGCTCACAGGAATAAAAATTCATTTGCAGTTATTAACTACACTAATCAAGGATCCTAGTAGGAGCATATTGACATGACAATGATAGACACACATCTCACAGTAAATTTCTCTCTTGCTTCCCACTTCTGGTGTTTTGAGTTCTTACTATTCCCTTTGATGCAGGGAATTATTACTGAGTTCTGCTAAACTCTAAATTTGGTGGCTCAGTTTAGAGGACCTAGCAATTGGAAATAAATCTTTCCCCATTTCTTCACCTAAGTTTTAAGCAATTCTACAGAAATTTGACAATATATTCAACAATTCTGCTTTGCAACAATTCTGCAATGTCAACTTTCTCACATATTCTTCTGCTAATTCATCTGTTTGTCTTGTGTTTTGAGGAAAGTCCTAGAAGAGCAGCACCTACTGTCATCATTCAAGTGTCAAGTAGAAATACTGAATATTTATCACACTCCTCCACCCACCAAACCCTTGTTTAACAATCCACTGATTTACCACGTTGACGTGCAACCTCAAACAAGTCTTTGTTCTCAACTCACCTGGAGGTCCCTCCTCTATGCTCTTACAACCCCTTCTAGTGTTGAAAGTAGCAGCGTAATCCCACTGTGAAATTAGCATTCCAAGTAGTGACATGAATACAATTAGTTACTCAGAACTCTCCTGCTTATTTTGTATTAATTACTTCACTTCCAAACAGAGTTAACATCACTTATTCCAGCATAAGGAGTCCACAGAGGGACAGTTATTCCAAAATGTCCTCCCTGTAGACAATGCCAAAGAGACCTGGAAAGAGCTTTGGGCTCCTGTAGTTTCTGAAGTTCCACGCAGTGCATGGGGACCATCTGGACTGTGCACCTTACACCGGGTCATGAGAGAAGGTGGAAGGAGAGCAAAGCAGAGCCGAATGGCTCCCTCGTAGGCCAAAAGAGGCTCCCCCAGGCAATGCGCTGCAAAGCCCTCCAGCTGACAATCTGGAAGTCAGAGACGTTTCCGGGGTGCTCCAAGAACGCCTTGTCCCCTCACCGGGCCTGGGCTCCACCCCCCAACACGCACCTCCCGCCCCACCGGGGCTGGGCCCCACCTCACCGGGTTCCACCCCTGCCCCAAACACCCCCGCCCCCGGGCCCCCCGGGCTCCACCCGCCCCCGGGCCTGGGCTCCACGGTATTATTGCTTCCTCAGCAACGTGGCCCATGGACACGGCGGCCGCGACTTCCCCTTCCAGCTCCTGCCAGCGGCGCCCCACGAGCCCGGCTCCGGAGCGGTCCCAGCCCCGCCCCCAGCCCCGGCCCGCGAGCCGCCTCCTCCTCGGCAGCCCCTCAGCAGCCGCGGCCGCGCTCCCCGGCCCCTCAGCAGCCGCGGCCGCGCTCCCCGGCCCGCCCGGCCCCTCAGCAGCCGCGGCGCGCCCCGCTCAGAGCGGCCGGGGCCGCAGGGCGGGGCCCCCAGCCCCTCCCGCACAGGGCGCCTCAACGTCTCACTCACCGCGCGGCCCCGCGGCCCCTCCGCCCATCCCCCATCGCCCCCCACCGGCGACACCGCGGCAGCTGCTTCCGGAGCCGAAGGTGACGCTCCCAACACCGGGAAGGAGCTGTCAAGGCGCCAACCCGGAAACATAACTCAGCAGCCGGAAGTGACGAGAGAAAGCGACGTGGGGAGAGGGAGTCCGGCACCAGGCGCATGCGCACCGCGGGGAGTGGCGGGCGCACGGGCCGTTCCTCGCCGCCCGGGCTCGAGCCCTCCCCGTAGCCTCGTTCCCGGCTGGGCAGCCGTTAGCCCCGGCCCGCGCGCCGGCCGCCAGGGGCGGGGCCGACCCGCACGGAGCTGGCGGCGGCTAGACCGTGACTTCTGCGGTTCCGTGTCCCGGCCTAGCTCGGAGGAGCGCCCGCGGCAGGCCGCGCCGACCCCGGGGGCCGCCGGCAACCGGGGCCCTGCCGCCCCATCGCGCCGCTAGAGGAGGAGGAGGAGGGCAGGCGGCAGGCCCCGGGGGTGGGCGGGGGAGGCGGCAGGCCCCGGAGGCCAGGCCAGGCCAGGCTGCGGCTGGAGGATTAGACGCCGCTGCTCGCCTGCCTCCAGCCTGGCCTCTTCCGCCCGTCCCCGAGCACGGTCCCTTCTCCCCCCACCTCTCTCGGCCTGGCCGCCCGCTTCTCCAGGCTGCCAGCCAGGGAACGACCCGGCCCAGGGCTGGTGCGCGGCAGCCCGCCCGAGAGGCTCGGGGCCAGGCGGAACGAGAGCGAGGAAAGTGCCGTTCGGCCCTCGAGGCTCGGAGCGGAGCATGCTCGGTGCAAAGGGAATCGGGGAGAACGGAGCAGCCGAACTAACAAACGCCGAGCGTGCCTCTGGTCCTAGCAATTTTGAGAGACTCACCTCAGCCCAAATTTGCTTCCTCTATAACCCCAGGAGCAGCCACTAAATTTCAAGTTCCCGCTCCCAAGAATAAAGGTGCAGAAGTTTTTCCTCAAGACAGAGGGATTTTTTTTTAATAGGGGTAAAACATTTTCCCCTTCTCTTGCCAAAAATGCCATGGAACCTTTAAATGACCATAAAGGGTTTCACTTGACACCACAACGTCAATGAGCATAAGCTCACCAAGAGCTGATACAGATGTACACAAGGAAAACCAGAAATGTTTAAGCAAATGTTTATTTTATATTGGTCATACACAATTTGAGTGGATTTCAGATACAAAAATTCATGTACAATAGTTCACAACTGATGAATGTAGTCACATTGAGAGAACATTTACCAATGTGAAAATGTCATCAACACGCTAACAGCAAAAAACCCACACTTTTCATATTGTCATTCAATGCAACAAACATTGTTACAGTATTTCGTTCCCTTGGTGCTGTATCAGCTCTGTGCAGAATCACAGTGTTAAATTGGAAAGTCGGTTTAGTGGAATAAGTCTTCCCAGCAGCAGCAAGCAAAAGGACAGCACATACACACACTACGCTTTTGAGGAACAAGTCGCCACTGGCTATTAGGCAGTCCTAAACCCACTATTGCCATCTTGCTGGGGTATTTGCCATTGAAACCCACATAATCTCTCTCACAGTTTTGCACAAACTACTGCATGAAGTATCATCAATATCAACAGACTAAAGCTGGGAAGAGATTTATCAGATGGGATGAAACAAATGAGAAAACTTCCATGGTTGAGATATTATGGTGTAAGCAATTCAGATGCATTAAACACAGACAACAGCTTATAAGTATTGCACAAAACAGACATCAGGTTTCGACATCAACCATGTAAACCGTTGTTTATGTGTATTATCATCTTGGTAGCACTTTGCAGAAAAATGTCCTTTCTAACATTGTGAAACCAAAATGACCTCAGATTCCCTCAGCACCAGAAAGGTTTCTCACTGCACTGGTCAGACCAGGACTATTTTCTCTTTAGTATTTTCTTTTTTTAAACCTCAAGTCATAACAGACTGATAAACTGGCAACAAGACACATGGTTATGTAACAAAGGGAAACAGAGGCTTTGTGAACCATTACAGAGGTTTGTCACCCAACAGCATCATCACATGCACTACAGACTAGCTGCACTTGGAACAGGATACGTACATGTAAAACTCTTGTGCTTCCATCTCTTCAGAAGAGAGCGTCTATTAGAAATACAACGGTATATTCCCTACAAATGGCATCACAGTTCAACAACATTTTAGTTACATACAAGCATTGGCCACAGTTTATTAAAATTCCTTTCATACCACTAAGGCCGCAAGTTATGACCTCCAAACAATACATGTTAAAAAACAAGCATGTTACTTTCTAATAACAATACAAAGCTATAAAAAAGTTACATAAATCATTTGTCTCCATGGGAAAAAAAATGTCAGATACTAAGTGCAGACATGCTTGTTCCACACATGGCTGATTTCAGCGTTCCTTAGGATTGTAATATATAGAGTAAATGTATACTCACTTGAATTACAGTAGGGATTCCATCTGGCTAAGATGGCATTATTGAGTCCAAATATATCATGATTTACATATTCATATCCCTTCTTGACATAAAACGCTGCTGTTGCTGTCTGATTAAAAGCTCGGCTTGTATCTTGTAAACTAGAGTGGATCATCCCATTTAAGTTGGGTGGTTTAGGCATTTTAGTTGCATGCAGTTTCCATTCATGGACATTTCAATATGCCTTCCACCTGGATTATCCAAACATCTCCTTATGACTCTCTATTCTCTTAAAGTTGTCTAGTCACCACAAATATGAGAGACTAAGGTTTGTGTATAGCTAAACCAAGAGAAAAATCTGGAGCGCCACTGGTTCATCAAAGGCCAGCTGGCAGAAGCAAAAGCATGCAAGAAATCTGCTTGCAAAATGGCACTGAAAGAGGCTTAGAACTGATAATGGAAGCAATAAACAGGCCTTGGTGTTATTTAATTCTAATTACTAATAAGAATTAAGGTGGAAACTGAATTTTTTTTAAATGAAGTAACTTCAATTCTCACTTTAATCTTAGAAGCTCTAACTTCTTCCTGAAATGTCCAGTGGTCATATATATGTCATATCTAATATATATATGTCATAATATATTCCTTTCCTCCCAAAGACAATAGACTATTTTCTGGAATTACATTGCTTTGGTGAGTTACAGATACCTTGCAAGAAAAGTCCATTTGCTCCAAAAATTCTCTCTCTTTATATACTTTTAAGTAAAATAGGTTTTGTTTTTTTTTTTTTTTTTACCAAAATAGGATATACAGGCACCTGGCTGTAAAATAATTTTGAACCAATTCAATATAAAATTATTTTTAACAATAAATATTCTGATTCCCAGACAAGGCAGAAAGCTCCCATTTTGTGCATGGATGGGCTGCCTGAGGTGGAGTTCATCTTTCTGAATTTCCATCCCCATTTTCCTTGTACTATTTGCTGATCCTAGGGGAGGGGCAGGAGAAGGTAGTGGCACCTTGTGCTTTTTGAGAAGTACATGCTCCAGCAAATCAGCTGAGCGCTGCTACTGAGAAGTGGTAGTAACAGAGTCCTGGGGGTTCCTTCTTGTAAGCAAATATTAGGGAACACAGTCTGAAGAGAAAATGCAAAACAGAATTTCTGCAGCTTCAGCTTGCATGGCAGGCTTTGTTAGCCCTGCAGGAATACGTGCAGAGGAATGACCTCTGAATAAGATCTGAAAACTGCTTCAGTATCTGAACTGAACAAGTAAGCAGTATTTGAAGTCTGTGGCTCAAGTCTCAAAAGCAGGAGGTGAAGTTGGGATCTAAGAGCAATGCACCTACAGGAAGACAGCTGATTGGCAGAAAGACTGAGAAGGAATGGAAATTGATTCCTTCAATCTTCTGAAAGACCACTCTAATTCAGAAATCCTCAACTCTCTTCATCCGGGCGGGGGGGGGGGGAGTTACAAAACAACAAGGCAGGGTCTTTTTAAGATGAAGGGTCTGAAGAGCAATGGCAGTACAGAGGCCCCATTATGACGATCCTCCAAGCCTCCACACAGCATCCTCAAACACAGACCCAGACTGTACCACAGTCCAGTTGCACTAAGTTTGATGGCATGGTCTGTACTAGACTTTTCCCATAAGATTACCATGGTTCTTATTGGTGCAGCTCTACCAGTTGTAGCATTGGAGAGAGCCCTGGTATGGATCAATTGTAATGTTTTAACTGCTATGTTGCCTAGTCCTGCCAACTCTATATTAAGGCTTCTAGTATACCACTGCTACCACTACTGAGTTTTAATGGTGAGAAAGTCTAGGGTAGACAAAGCCTATTTAAGAAAAGTATTAAGACACAAGGGCTATTCAGAGAGGTCACAGGTTTTTAACTTCCAGGAAGGAGTTTGGTTCAAAGGTTTATGTACAAGTCTGGATATGGTTCTGATGCTAATGAAAGGATAAAGGAATCAAGCCTTTTCCATGAAGCCTTTTCCACGAAGCCTTTTCCACTCTCCAATATCTGCAACATTGTATGGAATTTGGGCTTCTATGTATGCGCCCTCACAATACAAAGAGCAGCCATAGATTCACACACAGGTATTAGCATCTCCTCCCATCCTCACAGGGTCAGTTTTTACAGAGCTGCTAAAATTTTAAGATCTCCAAAGATTAACAAGGGCCCCTGCTGAAGCCTGAATTCCCATTCCTATATGCTCCATTTGACTCTTAGGAGAGAAATATCCTCATTTTCTCTCCCTGAAAAGGTTTCCTAGTAGCCATTACTTCAGCACTATTTGCCAAACATTATTTTAAATCCATCAGGACAAAACCTGAGACTTCTCCAGAATTCATTCCAGAGTCCAACTCAATTTTTCACAGGTGTTCATGCACCTTCATTTCTGTCAGAGTCTAATCCACAAGCAGCAAAGTGGTGGCACCTTTTTATACTTGGAGGGGTTAGAAATTACTGAATTCATAAGAAGCTTCACAGCCCTGTTTGTTGCTGTTAAGCTGAGACACCTAGGAAAAAAAAGGGCAACAGTAACCTTGGCCAGATGTTTTAAAGCCCAGATAGCAGAGGAGTACAAGGCAAGAGGGTTGCCACCAATGGAGGTAAATTACACCATACCCACTATGTTATCATAGGCAAAACGTAGGAGCTGTGACAGAAGAAATCTGCAAAGCAGGCACTTAGTCAAGTTTGCATATTTTCCTCTAAACATTATAGGCTCAGCTTGCTGTCTTCATAGGACCTTTCCTGCACGTGGAAGGCAAGTTCTCTCCACTGTTGTAAGCAAGTGAAACACCCGTGTGTGTTTGTTTTTTTTAAAAAAGGTCTGACAAGAGTGGGTCCATTACTTCTCCCATGCCTCTCTCATAACTGTGATCCTCCCAGATCAATCTTTCTTTCACTACTATTCACTTCCTAGCCGTGAGGATTTCTGAACATGAAATGAACAGGAGAACATTTTTCTGTTATGTACAAGCGTGCTGTATGTACACAGAGGTATCCACAACCATATCCACGTGCCTATGCATACAGTAGGTATACACATGTTGAGGACAACTCAGACTTTAAGGTCAGAAGGTACCATCATGTCCATGTAGTTTGATCTCCTGCACATTACACACCACAGAACTTCACCCACCCACCTACTCCTGGAATAGACCGCTTAGTCCCTGGCTGAGTTACTGAAGTCCAAGTAACAGATAATCCACCATTTACAATGGATGAGTTAAAGTAAGTTTGAATGGGACAAACTGTTGGAACAAGATAAATGAAGTTCACTCTTTGAAAATCCCTGTTGTCAAGTTTGATTAATAGCAAGAATTCTGAACAAGACCAACCAGATATGATAGAATAGCAAAGAAGAGAATAAGAGACTCCTTTAAAAAGTGCATCTCTGACTTTTTAGATTCAGGCAGAGTAGATGACATGTTTCGATTTTGACTTAAAGTTCTCATTCTTTTCAGATTCTAAACCAGCCTCTTCTACCAGTCCTCTCTTCATGTGCCTGTCTGACTGGACCTACAGCAAACTCCAGCTAATGGGGAGGAAGGACCAAATACATCACTTGGTCCTGTAGACATAGAAGTCACACAGATGCACCATAAGCAGAGAGACTCTTCTTCATCCAGGCTGAGCAGAAGAAAAGCATCAGGGCTTCCCCATCAGCTCACAAACCACATTCCACAAGGGTTCACCAGGACACAAAGAGGGCATGCTAATGGAATCCTTTCTTCCAAGCTCATGTACACACGCTATTCCCAGCTGCAGGGAAGTGAAATGGAACCACAACAGTCAAAGCTAAACATGGGATTTCATTACAGTCACAGTGCAGTGACTTGGGACTGAGCTTCTAGCTTATTTAATGTTGAAGTGCAGGAGGGGGAAGGTAACAGATGCTGTGTTCCCTCCCTTTGTGCTGCGACTACAAAGATTTCCATATTCCTACATGGCTTCCCCTACGCATCTGCATACAAAGGATGCTCCATGAAAGTTATGACAAAAGAAAAACTAAACATTAATGCAAACACTCCATTGTGTGATTGGGACTTCATGCCCATGGGAAAGGGCAAATCAGCCTCAAGCTTCACATTTCCTGGATTCTGATGGTTCACGTCACAAAATTACTATAATTTCAGTGTGAATTGGAATATTTACATTTCTAAAAGAAACCCCCCTGCTCACTGGATGAGGCCTACTGCACCTAGTTTTAGCCCCAAATTATTTTATTTACCAAACATAAGCCCCTGAAAATAGAGGATTACAATGTAATGCAATCACAAACTTAACTACAGCATCTTGAATACTGCTTCTAAAACACCCTCATAGAATGCAATCCAATTGGCGTACATGTGTATATATAATATTTATATATACATTTATTATCTCAAGACCTTCCTATATACAAATATCTATACATATTTACAAGCACACCCAACAGGTAGGTGGGTGTGTACTGTACATAAACACACAAACACTGAGTATATACATATTTATTTTAAAATAAACTCAATCTCAAAGAAGGGTGACGGAAGAACCACAGCTCCACAGAAAAGAACTGCATCATCAACTAGAGGTCTGCTAAAAGAAATTCTTCTCATAATGTTCCATTGATTTGTAGTGCCCATGGGAGTGAAGGACTTGGCTACAGCCCAGCCCAGTGCCAGCAAGTGCTATGGAAGCTCCATGCCTGCCACCTACTCTGTAACATCCACTGCTGTTCTGACTGGACTCCCCTACAGCAGTGCTGATGGGCACCAATCCTAACCTGTAGCACCCTCAGCCCCTGGCTATTCCAAACAAGAAGATGGTCACATCACTGTGTGATTCTGTGAAGAGGCCCACTGAAGTAGCCTCCAAGGTAAGGAAGCTACCAAAAACTCATTTTAAAAATTGAAACATTGGACTAGACCTCAAAATTAAAGGGCTACTCAGACTCCTCCCTATTTTCCAGCATTGGAACAATGAACGCAGAACAAAACCGCTTTCATGTAACAGCTTAAAACATTCCCACTGTGGTACCATATACTACATTCTGTAAGGACACAACAGAGTCCAGCATGGTGTCCTTGCTCCATTACAGGTTTCGGCATTACAGTACAGGGAGCACTCCACGGGACTTCACTTCACACAGCAATACAGCCATGCAGAACAAAAAGCCAAAAGGCAGCCTTTCCAGCACCATACACCTTATATTCACACAGAAACAAGATGACCACAGTTTGCTTTGCTATCATTATTTCTAGACCTGTCATTTCAGGCCATTTGACAATCTGTTGTACAATTTCAGATACAAAAATTACAATCCATATCTCCATAGACTTGCCTTTCACTGGATTTAAAGTAAACACCTTCTTGGTAGAATGAGTATTTTCAGTTAAAAGCCCACTATTCATTTTACAGATCTTTAAAAACCAAACACTGGTGCCTACAAAAATCAGTTGTGCTTCAGTCTTGGCTTTGGGACAAGCTGGCTTTTACACTGCCAGCAACTGAAGTGGAGCCAGTCTCAAAGCTGAGTGTCTACAGGCTATTACATTGGGTGTTTAGAACATTTGCTTCATAGAAGCCAAAATCCTTCTACTGTTCCAGTGCTTCCCTCCTCCATGCCTCCTTTCTGTAAAGGGGTGCAAGAGCTCCTGGAGCCTGTTCTGAAGCTAGGAGGGCATTGCTTTGGTAGCTTTACCCTCCTACTTCTCCAGCAAACACCTTCTCTACCTTAGTTTTGAATTTCGTACAAATCATTATGTTCCTTGATGCAGACTTTATAGAGCCCTGCTGGATATTGTCTAGGTCTGGGTGGAATAACTGTGCAATTAAAGGGGCACAGCAGAAGCGGTGATACCTATAAACCAATCCCCACTAGCTGTGTTTTGGGGTTTGTTGGTGACTATGTGCCTCACACACCTTCCCTCTGCTCAGCCTCCCAGTGGCTCATTTGAAAAATGCTGTCAGAGCAGGACTCGGAGCAGACATGTAGGGAGTGGGGTGGAGTGATGGGCCCTCACCATACTCATGAAGGGCTACAGTGCTCTGTGGCAGCACTTATTAACCATTATAACATAAGAAAAAAGCACTTCTAGGGTCACAAGGATCCCATGAAAGATCATCCCATTGTTAAAGCAGGCAACAGCACACCAACCCCAAGAGGCTTCCTGCCAGGTGTTTCTCTGTTGGGAAGGGCTGGAACTCAGTACTACTATGGGAGACTGGTTTGATTTCCAGGCAGAGACTCACCAAGGGCTGAGAATACTGCAGAAGCCACTCACTTCATTCACTCTACGAGGTAAAAGGGAGACACTCTCCACCCCCTGCCCCGGTGATTAAGAAGCTCTACTGACTGACTCAAGAGGAGTTATGGACCAGCATCCTCAGCCAAAAGGGTGGTGGCTCTGACAAGACATGGAGGTGTGACAGACCTTGCTATACTGAGGAAATGGGGCCAAGTTTGTTAATTTTGTAATATATGCCACCAGCCTGCTATCTACACCCAAGCAGGCAGGAGGGGACTTGTGTTCTTGGCCAGAAGTGCTGCTCAGTAGAAGATTTAAATTACTAATTTACATGGAACACTAGATGTCAGGTGATCCCTCTGCAGCATCACTCCAAACCCACTGCTCCAACTGCCATTTGTTCTAGCACAACTTTGTCTAATTACTCACCTAAGATTGAAAAAAATATATTTGTTATGAAGGGCTGTTTCTTTTATTGCTCTTGCTGGTTTGCATTATGTGTTTCCAGCCTTATCATTTCAAATCCAAACTCTTTGGGGATAAAATATTGGTTTTCTATTGGGTTTTTGCTTCCAATTTTTTAAAACTGTATAAAAATAAAGGATTTCCATAAAGTGGGCTAAAATTGACCAATAATATTTTTATGCTTAGGATCTAGATATGGTTGCTTTCAACCACCAAAACAAAAATAAAACTCCAGGGATTCCTTAGTTTAACATTTAAAAGATGTGAAAAGATTAGTTTATAAAATTGACCCCATACAGAATGGGGCAGCTGGGCTAATTTAAAAAAAAGAAAAAAAATCCCAAATTTTAAAATAAAATCAAGTAACTCCTTTTGTGGATTTTCACATTAGAAAACTGCACCATTCAAAGTCTGTGGCTAGGCAAATCCTGTTGCAGTAAGGAAGTGTTTCTTTTAATAGTCATCAATGGTGTTTTCCAGGAACACATTTCTAACATCCAGGATGGAAGCCAGCTCCAGAACGTGTTTTTGGAGGTGAGGGTTCTCCACGGTTTCATCTCGTGGCAGTTGGGGATAAGATTCAGGGTAATTTCGAGTTTCCTGCTAGATGAAGAGAAAAAGAGTACAATTATTTTTATACTCTAACAGTACAGAACAAAAAGTATAAAAAGACAATTCATTAAAAAACACACGCTGATCTGTTTGACAGGCCACAAAAGTGGCCAGATCTTGGCAGAAATGATGAAGTTGATCTTCACAGCCATCTGCCTTGACACACAGGGAGTGGCCTCGTTTTCAAATTATGGCAACTTGGTGCCTACAGGTGACTGTGGCAGTAGCAAAGCCTCATTAACCCAAGATGGCCAGGTGTGTTTAAGTGAACACATGATTAAAATAGAACAGGCCAAAGAAGGAGATTTTATACATGTGCTGAATACACTGCTAATAATATTTTTTTGCAATGCTCAAGCAGCAAGCAGGTAAGTTAGATCTGTGCGCCAACATCCACAGTATACTTCACAGTAGACATGTATAATCGCGTAATCCTAGAGGCAACACTTCATTCCTGGCAACAGAGGAACCATCTTTCTGCCCACTGTAATGATCTGCAGGCTTCAAGGTCACAGAAGTGCAGAAGTGTAGGGCTAAAAGGGACTGCAAGAGGCCGAGTCCAGCTTCCTGCAGTGACAGGACCCAGTAAATCTAGATCATCCCTGGCGGGTGTCTGTCCAGCCTTTTCTTAAAAGCCTCCAGCACTGGAGATTCCACAGACTCCCCTAGAAGCCTACTCCAGAACTGAGCTACCCTTAGAGTTAGGAAATTTTTCCTAATATCTAACCTAAATCTCCCATTACTTCTTGTCCTCCTTCAGTGCACATGGAGAACAACTAATCACATTCCTCTTTATAACAGCCCTTAACATATCTGAAGACTTATCAGCTTCCTCCCTGCGGCTTTTCTCAAGGCTATACGTGCCCAGTTTTTTTTAAACCTGTCCTCAGGGGGTCAGGTTTTCCAAAACTGTTATCATTTTTGTTGCTCTCCTCTGGACCCTCTCCAGTTTGTCGATATCTTTCCTGAAGTGTGGCACCCTCACACTCCTCAAAAACTCCCTCCCACCCACCCACCCCACTTTGGAAATCATGAATTCTGTGATGCTTTCCAATTTGAAAGCCCACCCACCACTCTTGTTTATAAACTTTCCAGGCTGTGTGCCAAGAGGTCTTCTGACTATATTTTTTGACATAGCACTCTTAGTATACACAGCTGTGTACAATTACAGTGCTATATAAATCAATATGTACGTGAACAGGCTCCATACTAGAATGTGTATTTCAGAAATGGAGGGATGTGTCCAAACTCAGATAAATTGTTTCATGCTCTACATGGAAACAGAAGACAGATGCACTATATTGTTAAAACTTGTTTTGATCATTTGTATACAAAGGCCTTTCCACCTGTAAGAATAGCTAACATTACCCGCTACATGCTTCACACATACATTAATGAATACTCATTTAAGCATGTGAGGAGTCCTTATGAGCAGTATTAATGAAGCCCACGAGCAGAAGAGCCACAGAAGTTAGATAGAAAATCCCTTTAACCCCCAACCAAGGCAATTTTGCATGAAAACAGAATTTGTCTGGTGACTCTCTCAGAGGGAAAGTTCCCTGCATACCCGGAAAATTTTGTGCATCCTCATGGTGGCTGAGCAGAAGACGAATCTTGTTAGAAGTAAACGAAGAAATTCATCCCCAAAAAACTGAAGAAATGCCTGATCTGCAGAGGAAGAAGGTGACACTTAAAGAAAACTGAATTCAGAAAGGCATTTTTGAGGCAAAAGACCTTTGGGAAAACACCACATGGAATAGCTGTGTATTTCACCCACAAACTGTATTATTCTTTGGCACAGCTGAGCATTGAGAAACAGAAAAGAAACCCAGCTCAAGTTGTGCCAGTAAGTTTTCTGTTGAGTGCGTGTAGGTCTTTAAGGACATACCTATGGAGCGAGAATGGGTCAGCAGCTGGGCGATATCCCGGTTGATTTTTCTAAGGTAATCTTGACACTTCTCCCACAATCCTCTGCGCATGCTTGATAATCCAGAGACAAATAGGAATGCCATTAAAGGATTGTTCAGAAAGAGGGTGAAGAGGCTACCCCGCTGAGACTGATCTAAAAGCCAATAATAAACAACAACATGATGCATTCGGTGTGTGAAACAGGAGCGCTGTCCCTGCCAGAGTAGACCCCTGGACCCCTCCATTCCTCTCCAACTGCGACAGTAACCTGCCGTGTTTATGGAAAGATCTTCCCAGCCTTTATGATGGGGGCCAGTTCTCCTGGTGATGCACTCACTAATTCCAGTCAAGGTTCATGAGAGATATGTGCATGATGGGAGCACAGGAGACCCCACATACTTCTGAGTGGTTTAGATCTTTCCAGTTCTGTGCATGGTTTTAATACAATTAGTGTTAATCTTACAATGTAAGATGTTGTATAAGAAGATCATAACTGAACCCACCATATAACATTTCTTTCTTTTACAGTTTATCAGCATTACCAAAAACCCATAGAAACGTCTTTGGTCTGGTAAGAAGTAGGCAAGCAACACAACACTTGGATATATATGGTCCCCCACCCAAAACAGACATAATGCCCCTTTGTTTTTTCCAGTTACTCTCCAGAAACCTACTCCTTTCCCTTGGGAGTGCTGCTGGCTCTATTTAACAGCTTACAACAGAAAGAAGAGAAGCTAGAGAAGTCTTTTACTGTGGGAACCCCCTTTTGGTCACTGGTCAGTGTCTTAACAGAGAGTTACAACAGATATTTACGGGTGCATTACTAACACTAAACAGGAACCCCACTGGAGACATTGTTTTAATAGGTAAGTTCTATTATTTAATCCGAATTCCTCTTTGTTAACAGTTTTCACTTGAACAAAAAACTTTTAATATTTTCTACTCAAAAGTTTCTAGCAAATAATAGAACTTACCTTAAAGCAATTGTGAAGTCTCCAGCTTCTCTCATGCATTCATTTGCTGAGCACCACTTCCTGTGTCTCAAACTATGTCAGCAGACTGGACTTCATGCTGGGAAGTAGCGGTAAAATTGGCAGCCCTCACAGATACACACCAGAACCATTCACAGTTACAGGTATTGGAAAGTTAATACGTATATATTCTTATTTAGCAAATATTTATTTTGCTACCTAAAGTAATGGCTGCAGTTGTTTCCGTTAAACTCTAACAAGTAGACCTCCTGACCATAGTGCAGGCCACACTGTAAACTCTGTTCTAATGGAAAAAGGCAGATGGGAATCTGACCATGGTCATCTTTAACCTAGAAACTGGCAGAAGTATTCTGGTCTCTGACTTGCCCATTCTGAAAACCCATTTTCCCATGAGATGCACTAATTGTTTTCTTTAAGAAACCCTCCAAAATCTACACTGGTGCCAGAGAGATTCTGCAGACTAGATATTGATGCAGATTCTACAACTGGCCTTTAGAACTGCTCCTGGAATAGAGTGGGCAACATTATCTTAGTGACATTCCATTTGTAGTAAAGATTCTCTCAAATGCTAATAGAAAAAGTGAATTATGACCCCAGCACTGTGATGGCAACTTTCTGGGTCTCTGCTCCTGAAAACTGAGTTTCCTCTCTGGCACTTGGTGAAGCTGCTTGGACAGACTCCAGCTGAATCATGCCATGTTAAAGTCATTCGTCATGAACTGTCAGTAAACTCTGGGCATGCTACACCGCTTCAAGCACTGCTCACCCCCAGCTGGGGTCATCATCAAGTGAAGAGAAAGCATCAGAAGGTGATCATTTTGGAAGCTGATAAATGTTAAGTTTTTTAAAATAATACAAGTGAAGCTGTGAGGAAAGGCAACCCCTTTGTACCTTGTAATGCTTTTGGATACGCTGTTGGAGAAAGCAAGCACACCAGTGGCTGTCCAAATAAGTTTGTGAAATTCTGTAACAGAACAGTTAAAACATCAGTTGTTATTTTGTCTTGTTGGTTGGAACCTCAATATATGTTTAATACATACAATTAAGGAGGGGATGAGTGGGGAAGGAAGGGACACACACAATAACTGAAAGTAGGCACTAGTTTCATAGAAACAAATTGCTTTTAGGTAGTAACCCATCACCATAATGGACTTACTTTAATAACATATTCTGTACTCCAAACAACAAATTTGTTTGTTTTCAGGCCAAAGACCAACCTGGATTAGCCCTTTCAATTACTTTCCTTGCCATTAGTTTGGCTGTCCAATGAAGGTGTAAATATTGCTTTTTCCTAGCAGTAGGACTGTTCACACTGGAATAGGACAGCCACAGGTAGGATGAGTATTAAAATTGGCTCCATTTAAAAACAAATGTGAACCATTAAGCAGCTGCTGGGCGAAAATACTGTTTCAAGTTAATTGCTTAATCAATTTTCCTTCAATATTAGTAAAAGCACACCATATTTTACAAGAATTCATCTGCAATTCAGAGCACTGCATTGTTCTACACTGACACACACAAGGAACAGAAGATGCATTCTAGAATCTACTACTTATAGAAAAAGAGGTCATGAAACATTTGTCCAGTTTAGTTACTAATCTGAGTTGTTCTTTTCCTGCTAGCAATCTTTCTAAAACTGAAGAGTTGCAATGCCTTATAAGAGAGAGATCAGGATGTCGGTATGACACCAGCGCACACATTCACACTAATGAAACAGCGGCCGGTTCAGTGCAATTCATAGTTCCCTTCAGATTACATATTATAAACCTAAAATGCACGCTAACAATCTTGGGTTCAAGCCCCAAAAGGATCATTTACCTACTGTAGAACCATCAGTCCCTCAGCTCAAAAAAGAAGGGAGGTCCCAATTCTGGATTCTTTCTGATTTCTGCCTAACAAGCTGATATTTAAACTCCTTGCAAAAGTACTTTAATTAAACTAATTCCTTTTAAACATGTCAAAATACTAACAGTGGCCAGGTCTAATCAAAGTAATATACATTTCCCATGCCTAGAAAAATACTGACTAGGCTAAAAGCTCTGTTCCAAGAAGAGCCCAAGTGAGATTTATGGACTAGATATTAAGATTTTGGTGTCTAATGAAGAATCATCAGAAACTATTACTGTGCAGATGACTGCAAGACAAAAAGAAACTGATACGATTGAACTATATAGCACGGGTGGCTGAACTGCGGCTCACAAGCCATACGTGGCTCTTTTACAGTTACAGTGCAGCTCGCAGACACCCCACCCGTTCTTCACCTCTTAGACTGGGGACAGCGGGGAGGAGGGAAAGCTCTGGGCTTCTGCCCTGTGGCCGGGTGGTGGGTTCAGGAGCTTCTGCTAGAGATGAAGGGCGGGGGGGCGCACACAATTTAAGGCCCCCCCCCCCCCCCCAAACAGCTTGAGTCATGCCCCCTCAGGCAAATCCCCCTTATCCTCAGCAGACCCTCCCTGCAGCTCCCAGCTGTTGGCTCCATGTGGCAAGGCAGCAGCAAACCCCTGGGAGCGGCAGGGAGCGGCCGCTACCTTAGCTCCCTGGGAAGACGCAGCAGCAAAAGCAGCAACTCTCCCTGCTGTTTGCTGCTGCCTTTCCCCATGGCCGCAGCTTGCCAGCTCCAATGAGCGGGGCTAGCAAACCCTGGCAAAAACATGAGGAGGAGGGGCACGGGCACATGACCACCCCCCCCCCCCAAACACACATACATATCGCCTATAGCTTCTGCCCAGCAGGGAGGGGGGCGACTCAGGGCTTCAGCAGCAGTGGGGCCCCAGCTCTCAAACTTCTGAAGATTGTCGTATGCATAGAGTCAGTATATTTAGCTACCCCTGCTATTTAGGAACCATTTAGAACTCCAGGGGTATGTCTACACAGCCCACTAAGCTTGGGGCTTTGTGACCCGGGCCTGCAGACTCGGTGTTCCACGTCCAGGAGCGCCTGACTGATAAGTAACACCACCCTGGAGGGTATTGCTGACTGCAGGATATCCAGCAGCTTGTGCTGCAAATCCCTGACCGCAAGGAGTGGAATCAGAAGAGCGCCAGCTACCTCTTTGCGAGGTCTGGAAATTTCCGAAGATCATCGGCCCTGGATGGTGGCAGAGGCATAACTGCCTCATCTGGAGAAGAGGATGAAACAGGTGTTTGACGGTGGCTTCATTATCTGCCCTGGCCTCCTGCTCCTCAAAGGTCTCCTCCTAGTGGTGGGCCAGTTGGGGAGGAGAGGGCTGTGCAACTCTGGCCTCCCTATGGAGAAGAGTACCGATGGTCTGGCAAACTCATCAATAGGCAGTCCAGAGTATAGCCATGGGACGGGGTGGGGGCACAATATGGAAGGGGGGTGGAATACAGGGTTGGTTCTGCTACCCTTGATTAGGAACCTGATCTTTACCTATGACTGTCTAAGAATGGGCTCCTGAAGGGATATGTTGGAGAACCCTGAACAGAAATAGAGAAGACCAACTAGAAGTTCCAGGCAATGGAGGAGCACCCACAGAAAATAATGGAGAGTCCTGCGGTACCAGAAGACAATAGTCTGGAGATTGGGGTCTCAGCCAAATTATACCAGCTGGCTCAGCCTTCTACCATCCCTCTCAGCCCTCTGTGTAATTACTTAATTGCTTCCCATTATGTGGTATAAAATCGACTCACATGCATTTGTTCTAGATAGGCTTTTCTGCCTTCTCCAGACATAAGATATGACGATACCCCAGTTCCTCGATTCCAAATTCCGCATTCTCTAATTGGCAGAGGCCCAGGTCACTGCACTCCAACCCACCCGACAGGCTACATTCATTGGCAGACAAGAGAGCTTGCAGGAGATGAGGACAAAGCACTTTTGGTAGTTAGCCTGCTCCTCTGGAGCTTGCCCCCAATAGAAACAGTGAAGCACAAACCTGTCTCTACTTAGAAAGAGCTGCAAGATGACTCTTGGTCCAGGTTTCTCCAGTGGACTAACTATGAAAACCTGCTCTCACAACTGACTGGCCAGATTCCTCCTCTGTCCCTGTGGAAAAGCTGTGAGCTGCAGAGGAGCTCTTATAATGTTAATTACTCAATCTAAGCCATGCAAAGTGCACACTTGTCATGGTGATGGGCACCTACTAAATGTTCCTAAATAAAGCAATCCCCAGCTTTGGATGGGTACAACCCAGATATAAATATCAGAGGCATTCCTCTATCCTTTTTGCCTCCCACTCTACCCCCATAAGAGCACAGTGGTCAGCTCTCTTGCTTAAGTGCCCTGCTTGAGGAGGAACCAGGCGATATTTCTACAGCATGTTGTTCAGTGTGACTATGCATGCTGCGTTGATGGAGAAGAGATACAAGAAAATGAACGTTTTCTTTTCAAGACCTATTAGCAGGTCTCCTTTTTCCTAAGACCGTGGATGCAAAAATGTTTTAAGACCAGACACCTTTCCTAGAGATAACCTCTGCTGGCTAAGGAATAAGGGACAGTGCCTACATCCCTCAGAGGGCCAGTCCAAAGTCGAGTAGAGTATCTCACAGAGGTGCTGAGTCTCTCTAAGAGCATGACATCACTTCACGGCAGGACTCCCTCCCTGTCATCACCATTTAAATTCTTCAGGAGGAGAAGGAATGACAGAGTGCACATGAGCAGAAAGCAGCTTTTGGGAGAAGTACTATGAGCAATTCATGTTACTGTCAATACGGCTAAGTAGTGCCATTTAAATGTCAAACTAGCGACTGTCCTCTCTGAAAGGATCAGAGTAGTAGCGTGGAAAGAAGTCACTACACTGGCTCTGACTTTTCACACAGTTGCACAGAACCTCTCTCTGCGCTGACATGCTCTGACTACAAAGCATTTCATCTCCACTCACAACTC